>NC_091019.1:5730763-6030763 GCF_041296385.1 Aphelocoma coerulescens
AGAGAATCCTTTCTTACTTGGCCTTTTAGGCATCACTAAAGGCATCGTTTGAACTTTTAGGCATCACTTTTAGGGCACCTGGAGAAAGGCAAAGACAGCTCAGGTGTGTCCTTTGGACTTGTTCTGCAAAGTGCTGCACTGTATCAGGTAAGCATGTAATATTAGTCTCATGCCTCCAAATAAGAAGTCTCTATCCCTGCAGGAAAGGAGGGAGATAATTGGATTCAGTGGCTTTTAAACTGTCATGCTGGAATTTGTACTGCAAAGGTAATAATCCCAAGCATTGTCTGCTAAATAAACTCTTCAGCCATCTAGTTCTTAGCAAATTGTTTGCTCTCTCTCTCTCCACAAAGGCAAGAGAATGAATTGATACCTTCTCTCTGATTTTTTTTAAGTGCTACCTCATCTGCAGAGAAAGCAAAATTCCTGGAAGCCAAACATCACAGAGGAGTATGGAGGGAAAGAGTAAGTGAAATGGGACTACATGAAATATGGGAAGGAGGAGACTGACGTACGTGCAGAGTGTTGGGGAGGTTTTGATGATACCAGGGTCTTTCAGCTTTCAGTGTGAAATGAATTAATGTCAGGATTCACTGTGAAAGTAATAATCCCCTAAAAGTGAAGAAGTATTCATCCTTCTGTCTAATGTCTAACAAATTAATCTTCTGTTTGTTTGGTTCTCCTGGACTTTTTAACTTAAAGGAAGCCTGTGATGTGCCACACTGTGGGATAGAAGGAGGGGTTTCCTGGAGATGAATCTAGATACTGTGATTCTGCAGCACCTTAGGGTCCCTGACAAAATCCATCTGAAATTTGGACAAAGAAAAGCCGGGAGCCCAAGAGGTAGATTGCTCCCGGTAAAAGGCTACAAAGCTACCTGCCAAGTAATACAAAAATAAATGTTCTGGCCTTAATGGCAGAGTTATACAGAGCTATGGGGGTGCTGTGATGTTAAACCACTTAGCTCAGCTTACTGCAGAGGAAGCACGACTTGTGGAAACTCCTTCCATTGCACTGGATTTCCTCAGCGTGGTACACTGTCTTTTCACAGGCCCCACACTTGGCTCCTCCTCCCCAGTTCGGCATCCTTATCTGAAGAGTTAACCTAGGAAATCAAATTACACAAATAAATACAGCAGCAAATGTGAATTCTTTTAAATGGAACAGCTTGATTTTAAAAAAAAATTGTTACTTTTTTCCCCCCCTCTCCAGTCAACTGCTACTGCATACTTGCAATATACTACATACCTGTGTGGTATCAGAAGTGAGGGTGCTGCCTCACTGGTGCTTTGGGGCAGGGACAGTCTAAGTCCCTGTGATTCTCTCTTGTAGAAAAGGATATTCCTTAGCTTGGGGTATTGTGATGGTAAATACATAAAATGGTTGTGGGGTGTTTCAGTGAAAAGGTGCTAGGATCACTCAACCCTCTTCTGGAAAAGGGGATCTAGGATTTGTTTTCCATCAAATAGTCATTTTCTTTCAATACTGCACTTTCCTATACCCCAGCATAGCCTTTTCTGAGTTCCTCAGGAAACAGCCACAAGATCACTATGCTGCACAGCCACTGTAAAGTAATAATGGATAGGTTCCTGAGGTGCTTAAGGTGTGGGGATTTTTCTTTGTCAATTGCATTTAAATTCGAAACATCAGAGGAAAAAAAGAGCCGTGATTACTGTTCCAGTTCTTGCTATTACCATTAGCACTGGAGTGCCTTGCCCAAGGTCACACAGGAGGGCAGGAGCCCAGCCCAGGTCTCCTGATGCCAGGCTCAGTGCCCTTCCCTGTGATTGTGCTGTCACACACCTGGAACAACCCCAGCCCTCAGCCTGCCCTTCTGTTTCCTTGTTTGAGTCATCGTTTCTGGAAAGAGTGGGACGTCATCTTGTCATCTGCACATCGTATTATCGGGTTGTTCCAAGCTCCTGGCACGGGCCTTCCTCCTCCTTCTTGGAAAACCAGTCACCTTCTTATTATAGTTATTTTGAAGCCTGCTTGTGCTATTTGTGTTTGACTAAATTCACCAAAAGGTACTTTTACCTAAGAGGAGGATCTCGAAGGCTGAATCAGGCCTGCTACCTGAGAATTTTCTTCTGAGATCAAGTGATAGAGAGAGGGGAATTTATCATTGCAGTGATGTAACATAGCTGGTATTTTTAATTGTTTCCACTTTAGACTAACGTTTTACTATATCTTTACACTGGACACTAATGTCCTGTGCTTATCATCATCTCAGTGACTTCTGTACTGTAATCTTCTGAATTCCAGAATGAAATGAACAATGCCAGCTCTGCACCCTGAAGGCAATCCTTTCTGGCAACTAAGACCAAAAATCCTGAAGTGATGTGAAAGAGATGTCTGTCCAGCAAAAGGAAGGTGCACACACTGAAGCAATAGCACTGGAGAGATGGCAGTGGAGGCAGGTTTTGCAGTCAGTGTTTGAGAACAGTGCAGATACCAGCATATCCAAACATCTCTGCCTTACTATGGCAGTTATTAGCAGATCCTTAACCGATGTAATTAAACAGTCACTGTTGTGACTGTACCTTCACTAGACAGTGTACCTGTCATCCTTGTGCAAGATCCAATCTCTCCTCCTCTTTGCAAGGCTGATTTATGCTCAGCTGAACACCTTCCCCAGCTTAGTCAGCCCAGTCCTCTGCCGTCATACAGCAGCAGCATCGTTAACCTCTTCCAGACCCTCCCAGCTCTCTTGGGAGGCTGCTCAGGAGCAGAACTGCTCTGGCAGTTCCAAAACAGTAGTGGTGCAGAAAGGAAGAGAAAACTCAGCTTTCTTCTAACTCTGTTTAATATAACAAGTGAGAAGGAAAACACCTCATGTAGCTGAAATAAGAAATAAAACTAACTGTGCACAATGAATGGATGATGAATTTGATCTCTCACTCAGTGAGGCCTTTACTGAACAGCACTGTTAAATTGGTTTTTCTATTTCTTTTAAATGTGAGATAAAGGAACAGAAAGGAATCTTTCATGTAGGTAAAATCTTATTCTCACTCTGCCATTCTATATTTTCTTCTGTTTTTAAAGTACTTTTATTTTGGTGCCATTTTTTTTCACTCATGAAAATAGTTCAAGCGATTCTTCAAAGATTTTAAAAGAAGGAAGAGCAACTGTGGATAAAAATCAGTTTTGTGACACTTCCTTGAAAATTAAAATGAGATTTTTGTGTCTACAGTGTTCCCTTTCAAATCAGGTTTCCAGTGGAATCCCTTCCCAGCTGAGGCAGCACTGACACCTGACTGGGAGGAGAGTGGTTTGTACCTCTGGTATCTGTAAAGCTGCTTCTGCTGTGTTAGCTCTCCTTAAAGGCAACCAAGCCTCCAAGTCTGTGGCAGCAAGGATAGCTGTTGGAAAGTAGTTCCAATTACATCATTAGCTGAGGGGGAAAAAATAATCTCTGAAAAAGTCTGATAAAATGTGATAGTGAACCTTGTGCTGTCAAGGGCTGTGGTTACAGCTCTTAGAAGAACCACTGTTCCTGAGGCTAATTATAGTAACATGACTGGGCATGCATACACATTTTCCATGTTTTTTTTGGCATCACCTGATGGGAAGCTGTAGGAGAAAGAAGAAAGGCACAGCAGAAATATTCCCATAAGGATACTGGTGTAAGAACAGCAGTGCATGCCATGATGTCTGTGCTGGCTGGAGGAACAGCTGGGTGAGGTACCAGGGCACGTCTCTGTTCTTTCTGTCAGGGCTTGCTCATCCCTCTGGAGACGAGTGGCCATGCCTGTGGATGCTTCCTGCTCAGCAGGGTTACCATGAGAAAGTGACCTCCACAGGGGGTGTGACATTCGTAGTTTTCTACTCATCTAAATTATAATGGTGGATAAAGTTCCATCCTTTCAATGTGCAAATAGAACTCGGCCTCCCATTTGTCATCAGAAAAAAAGTAGATCCAAAGTCTCCACTTCCTATAATTTCATTGGGTGTCAGTGTCTAAATCCCCTTGAAATTCCCTGGACATTGTTGTCTTAATCTGGTTAACTTTTCATACCTGCTCATCACATGGTACTTGTTATATTCTGGTGATCTGGTGGGAAGTGCAGCAGACTCATCCTAAATGTGTGACACAGAAACAGCACTCCGGGTGCTGTTAAGCTGGAGGAGTGTTCTTGGGCTTGCTCAATTGCTACTCAGCAGCTTGTATCATTCTTCAGAATGCAGCTTCTATATGGAGCAGAATTTATACATGAGATGTGCAGCCAAGGATTCGTGCCTCCCATTATTTGGAGCTTATATCACTACTTTGTAGGCTGGGCTTGGAGCAAGGAAGCCTTTGAAGTGTTGGTGTGTTCTGCACAGGCATGAAAACGTTGTGAGCCATCTTCTTTTGGGCTATTAGTCATACTGTACAAATCTGGGTGTCACATCACTGCCCCAGAGTGTCTTACTCTAATCAAAGTGCTATTGATAAGGATATAATCCAAAAATGTGTTTTGATCCATTGATCTAAATGGGTGGTGGATGCAGCACGGGCCTGATGAAATGTGAAGGAGTAAAAGGCAGTGCTAATGCCTGACTGTGCTGCAGGTGAAAAAATGAAATTAATCAATTAGTTGGAATTAATTCTGGTGTTTCCTTGCTAAACACAAGGTTTTCCCTTCCACGTGCTCATGCATTTGACAGTCTAGAGCTCAGCTCTTATCTGAATGGACTGCAGAGTTGTGTATTGTGTGGCTGGCAGGATTATCTCAGTGCCACATGTGCTACGGGATGGCTTTGAAGAGGATAAACAGAATGGGGAATATTGGTCTTTGTGACCACCGGTAGTAGAAATGCTGAATGGGGAGTGGTGGGCAGGGTTGTGCCTTGCATCTCTCTCCATTTTAGTCCCAGCTAAGCTGCTTGGTCTAGACTCAGAGTATAAGAATAGAGATTCCTTGATTCCTTACCTAACGAACAAGCAATAATAATATAAAATTCGAACATCGCTGTCTACATTGAAATGCAAAGCATCAAGGCCATATTTGAAATTCTTTTCCCAGCTGAAGTCTGCGGGAGATGCCAATGCAGCCAGGACTTCACTCTGGTATCTAATCACAGCTCTGCTGTGACCTGTCCTGTGACCACCATGACTCATCTGACCGTCCTGAGCCGTACTCACCCCACCAGCACCGTGGGGGTAACAAGACATGTCTTCCTTTATATAATAGCAATAAAGTGCTGCTGTAGTTTTTCTCTGTAACTAACACTCAGGGTGAGGTTTTATTTTGATGTGTCTGCAGTGCAAAGCACAATTCCTGCCACTGCATCTCAAACAGCCTGGAGGTGTTTCTGTCAAAATCCAGCCCCTTGCGGAACACGTTTCTCCCTCAGCAGGAGAGATTCACAACAGGGGGAACGTTTGTGTTTGAAGATTGAGCTCATCTGATGGAGATGTGATCTTGTTACATGTTTATAATCATATTTCTGATATTCCAATGCATTCAGCTGGACTGTGGCTACGGGTAAATTTTATTAGTCAGCTTCCACCATGATCTCATAATAACCTGCATTTTTCCCTTATTTCTGCAGTCAAGCAAGACAGAGAGGTCAAGGGATGGCAATTCCAACACTGACACAAGAAAGTAAATACTGGTTTTTCGTTGATGCTGGTCACGCTAAGTTACACGCGGCCCTTTGAAACAAAAGATTTTAACTGACTTGATGTGAAGCACGACGGGCATTGCTGAGAGCTGATAGTGTCCCATTCCCTTGCTTTCATCTCTGTTCTTCCACATTATCTATTATTTTCTAGCACAGTGATGCCACATTTCCTTTGAAACACCCTTGGTGCACCCTTTTGCGGAAATTTAGAATTGCATCTTCAAAAAATATGGTATCCTGACACTAGATCAAGGAACTTCATTCTGACTTAGAAACCAGCCACACCCCACGTTCACATGCTTGTACATTCACCCCCAGAATTCAGTCTGATCCATGTGGCTGTGGAAAGCTGCACCCTGCTGTACAAATGACCCATTCCTTTTTCCAGGCCTAATCCTGGGCTATCAGCTTTCACTATTCCTTCCACAAGATCCTTCTCTAAATCCTTTTCCCTGCACTAAGTCCTTTAAGTGACAGGCAAAACTATTATAGACT
Organism: Aphelocoma coerulescens; assembly: GCF_041296385.1. Taxonomy (NCBI): domain Eukaryota; kingdom Metazoa; phylum Chordata; class Aves; order Passeriformes; family Corvidae; genus Aphelocoma; species Aphelocoma coerulescens. Next base: position 5,736,869 of record NC_091019.1, read on the forward strand.
TTGAAATAGCACTGTGATGATTGAGATAAGACACAGAATTATTTTATCTGCAAACAAGGCTTTATTCTCAGAAATAGTTTTACCTTTAGGTAGAAAACTTTCCATAGTAAAAACATTTATGTATTTATATATTTATTTATTTGAATTATTGGGTTTTTTTTTCTGAAGACTTGACCAATCGAGTTCTCTTGTAATTCTTGAATGATGGATGTGGGAATAATTCTTTCATCCTGCATTCTTATCCAGTCATTTTCTGTCAAGTCTGCGTAGAGGTTTTCTTCTTATTTGATATGAAACTGACTGGTTGCTGACATTAAATATTTCGAAGATTTGGGGGGTTTTATTTTGTTTTTTTACTTCTAGGATACTATTATGAAAGCACATAAATTTGTATGCATTGTGTGTGTGCTGTCTAAAGACTGACTGTTTGCAGAAAAATAATTCTGTAGCTTTGTAACAAAATCTTTAAACGTTCTGAAACTTCTGTTATCCAGTCTTGCCTAGTCCAAATGAATGTCTCTTGCAACACCAGTAGCTGCTCGCCTGGCTGAGCCAGAAGAATCTCTCTTTCTGCTGGCTACTCCAAACCTAAAACACTGCTCTGTAGGACTCATATTTCTGTACCATACCTACGTGGTTTTCTTTGTCAGGCAGCAAGCTGCTTCTGTCATCTGTTAGGAATAAAAAATACCCAAACCCTTTTTGGCAGAACCCATGAGACTCTACTTACCGAGTGGCTTGAAGTTTCTCCCTCTTTTCTTAGGTCTCAAAGGGTTTGAACGGGAGGGGTTCCTGCTCTCTTTAAATGCAGTGACCACCTCTGTCAGCCCTATAAGCTGGGAGGGGAGGGGAGTGAGAGTTTCAGGGATCTGAGCAATGCCATTGCTATCACCAAGCTGAAAATAACCTCTGACAAAAGCCTGGCATTTTGTTCCCTTATGTCCACTTGTGAGTAGGTGGACAACAATGCAGCCCCTCGGATTACACCTAAAGGACATTCCTGACAGATCAGAAATAAAGATTAAAGTTTTATATTTGCTCTACTGCATTGCTTAAATGTGAATCAGAAAATAACAGTCCCTGAAATTAGGATTTATTTATTAATGTTCACTTTGCCAAAAGCAATTTACCAAAATAATTGTTAAAAAAAATAATAAAACCAGTTTGTAGCAGGTTTTATTAACAACAGTTAATAAACTGGAAAACAACTGTTTTAAACTAAATAGCATTTCATTCTGCAGTTCATGGTTTGATAGATGCACTGGTTTGTCTTCTAGGATACAGAGAATTATGCTTTTGACTCAAATCTTTCCTTTTTCGCTGTTTTCAGGCACTAACACAGGTATGTATAATACTTAGCCTGTGTAATTATTGCAGTTCTATTTGCCATGCCTGACTGAGCCCCGTGGAAATGGATGAGGCTGCAGATGTGTTAGAGATGTGGGCAGTAAAGTCTGAAGCACTTTTTTACAGGGTTTTATTTTAAGGGCTTTAAAGGTTTAGAAGCTAATTCTCACTTTCTGAACAGATGCCTGAATTTAGCAACTTTGTTCAGGATCTTGGTCTTGGTTGTATAGGAAAGGGCCCATCCCAGGAGTTAAACACCAGAACTCTCAAGCTGAAAGTCTTGACCTGGGGACTTTCATGGAAGCATAAGGAAATTAGACGTCTCCACGTCAGACTGTAGGATTTAGGGGTCTGTTAGCTGAGGGTGCTAAGAAAACTCTTAGGAACCTATAAATGTGTTTGCTGTTGAGTCTGGCAAGGTTTTTATAATGCAGAGGTTTTTATAAGGTTTTTATGATGCACATCCTTGGTGTAAAATTGGAGGACTATTTTTTCCTGAGCAGAGGAGCTGGACTCCATCTCTTTTTGGTTGTTCTCCCCAGATAGTTAATGGAACTGTTCTGTCAGATAAGGCCAAATGCAGAGGGGACAGTGCAGTGTGTGTGGTATGAGGGCTCATAAGAGGGCAGTGAGGAGGGGTTGGGGCAGGCCTGAGCTCCCTGTTGGAGTACACAGGAAGCACTGACAAGCTTCTAAAATCTTTGTTTGCACCCTTGGTGACTGAGGTTAGGACCCCTGACGTGTGAGAGAGATGAATCTTCTCTAATCTTCACTCATGTTTTATAGATCGTGTACTTAGATGGGTCTGCACCATACCAACTGCAGGGAACTTTGCAGAAAAAGGTTGTGCCCCCAAATGTAATAATTTTCCCTTTGGTTTTGGCAGAGGATTTAAGGGGAAAATGCAGCTAAACAACCTTTAGTTTTCCTGGTGTTGGCTGCTGCTTAATTTCTGTGCTACTGTGTGCCCTGGCAAGGATTGTTGAAAGGCTCTTTACAGCTCCAGGGAACAGCTGGATCTACACAGGTTAGTTGGGATTACCTGTAATTCTGGGTCAGCTGTGGTTAGCAGGACCTGGGATAGGAAGAAAAGACTCAAGATATGCAACTGGAGTTGCACATGCATGAACTGGAGTGGGAATGTAGAGTTTTCTATAGATCAAAGGCAGGAATTAAAAAACCCTGCCTGAGAGCTGGGACACAGTGACTCAAAAGCAAAGCCAGCCTGGGGATCAGAGGGACTTTTCCAGGGCACATCAGGTACTTGGGGCATGTTCCATGGGAGGTGAGGCAGGTGGGAAGAGCAGGGAGCTGGGCTGTCACAGACAAATGCAGGGCTTCTGGGGCATGAGACCCTAGGAGCAGAGAAAGCAGCAGTTTTCACCCTGAAATACAGGAAGAAAAGTGCTGGTGAAAAAGCAACTGCAGTGTGTCAGGAGCCAAGGGACACTGGACAGCGAGTCAAAAGATATGCTCAGCTTTCCAAAAGAGAGCACCATGTGTGAGAAGACCATTTCACCAGGACTGATTTCTGTAGTTTCTTAGTCTGTCAGCTGTGGTGTTCAAAAGTGAAAAGGGTGGTTTGTTTCCATTGAGTAGTGCAAGTTTCTAAAACCTTTGCCTTTATATTTCCAGAATGAAATTGATAGCAGGTGTAAGGAAGATTGGTTATCTCCTTGGAGGAGAAAAATCAATTCAGTGCTCTAGTGACAATTCTTCCCTCTTCCAGCTTTTATTCTTCTTTCCCCCTCATTTAGGAATATTGCAGTAGTGATCCTAGTATGTCAGGTGTATTTTGTGTTAGAACTTTGCACAATTAAAGAGCAGACAAGTTTGTTCTACTGTGGTAGCTGTTTTAATTATGGGGTTTTTATGCAGTCTTGGGCTTTGCTACCATTTCTCCAATCCCAGTTTGGTCTGCCAGGCACATTTCAGCTGGGAAAGCAAATACACTGTATTTTTATTTAATTTGTTAGCTATTACTTGTTAGCCAAGTGTGAACTGCACGAGGAGTCTTCATCTTTCTTCCTTCAGTGTGTAAGAGACACTGCTGCACATATTTAAACTCAAGTACTTTGATTTAACCTGGTTGAAATTTCTGTGACATTGGGACACACTTTCCTGAATGCTCCAGGGTGATATCTTACTTCCTAAGAAGTTCTAACTTGTTTTTAGGAGCTGTAGTATCTACTGATAAGAGTTCAGAACTTTTTCATGAAACACCATTTCCCCCCCTTCCTTCAGAACACAGCAACACCTGCCTGACAAAAAAAGAATGAAGAATATACAATGTATTACTTAGGTAATCTAATCAGATCAAACAGAAGAAGTCAGTGTAGAGTTTTATGTAAATTTAATCTGAACAAATCAATTTAAAAATACAGTATAAATAATTCTTAACTTATATAAAAACTGATTAAGAAAATTTGGGGTTTTTTTTGTGCTTCTTACTAACTTTACAAAAGACCATTATTAAACACAGAAGCAAAACATTTTAACTATGGCCTTTTTGTTAAGACATAAAATATGTACACACTCACAGTACTTTTTTTTGGTGCAAAATATGTACTGACTGATAGACTGTACCTTTCTGTACAAAGACAATTTCAGCTTACTTTGCATAGAAGAAATCAACACACACACACAAAAACCCCACTAGATACATAACTTTGTTTTTAAAATACTTCAGGTAAGCCTTTTGGAAAAATTATTAGGCATTAACTTTCTCCTTAAGAGTCAGTTTTATTTTCTAAAGCATTAATTAAGGCTATTCCAGCATTGAGGTCTTGGCAATACATGTCCAAACCATTGTCCATCATACAATGCCAGACGTGTGCAGTGTGTTAGCAGTAATTTTGCCTGCTAACACAGTCAGCAATTCCCTATCCCAAAATTAGTCTTCTGAAACTTCAAGTTTTCGTTGAGGAATATATAGAGTTCCTTGAGAAATTCTCTGGGTACCATCTGAGTTTGCAGAGAGTGAGGGTTCTGTGTTTGGCCCTCCTGGTGTGCGGAAAAAGTTTTCTGTAACTGCCTGAGGCTCCTGAGGTTCCTTTGGAGCAGAAGGCTAAAGAGAAAAGAGAAAGTTACTTTCATTTATGGGGGAATAAAAAGTAAATTCTACTTCTAAGTTTCTGCAGGATGTTAGCAAACTTTTTTTTTTCCCCCTGAAATTTATAAACTTAACTTTTTACTGAGAAGGATATACCTGCATTCCTCGATTTATATATATATAAATACATAAAAATATGGTTTCTCTAATCCCCTTCCTTTTTAATACAAACAGGTATTAGGCAATGAGGTATTACATAAAAGATACAGAAAAACTTCCAGTGGGAAAAAAGTATTTAAAATCCTGTACAATCCTATCCTATTAAAAGAAAAGCTATTATTAAACACAAGAACTTGAGAGTAGATTAGGGAAGTAACAAGAAGTAACAAGAAGGAAAGATAAAGTAACAAATGGACAATTTGTTAATAAGCACAGTCTCAGATCTATGTAAAATCCTCCCTCTACAACAGTTGTCTCTTCACATCTTGTCATCTTCCAGCTGGCTCCACTTCCACCACAAATAAGTCACTTATCTTCCTTGCTAACCTCTCATTTCTACTGTACTTAGGCTGGCCTTCACTGCTAGCTCTTTTTGGGCAGTGCTGATTTCTAAAGATCAAAAAGAAATGTTTATTTATAAATTTTACCTGCTGTTAAGGGAACTACTGCACTGTACTTCCCCCTCAACCCACCAGGGTCGAGTTGCAATATATTTCAACTCACCTTCCCTTCTTGCATGTTTGTGCTTCCTGAGCTATGGCTGATATTTTCTGATTGGGAAGAGACTGGCACGTGCTGAAGAACAGGATTTGCAGGAACTTGCACACCAGCAGGTATTAGTCCTATGTGTTGCAGCATAAAGTTCAGAGCTGAAGAGCTTGGATTTGGGGCAGAACTGGTACTGCTCGAATTGAGGCAGGAGTTGCTCAGTACAGGTGCAGCAGCTATAGAATTTGGTGACAGCATTATGTTCAAGGGTGTTATATGAAAAGCAGGAATATTGACTGTTTTCAGTTCTGAGGCCGGCATTGGAATGACACCTGAAACAGAAACACCAAATGTTGACGGGGATTAGGACGAACTGGCCGCGGCCCCTTGAGCCAGCCCCCCGTGCCCGTTGCCCTGGACACTGACCAGTGATGGGAGAGCTGTAGGCTGTGTGCTGCAGTGAGCACACGCCAGCCTTCTCTTTATTGGAACACTCTGCCTTGTTGCCATGGGTGCAGTGAGTCAGAGGAATAAGATAACCAGATGGAAAAAAAGTCTGAGAAAGAAAGAGACAGCACACCTTTAGCCCAAACATGTAATAAACAAACCCCAAATGTTTTCCAAAGCTGCAACCCCCCTTGCCTTATTCTTTATCCTCCATGTCCCCAGGATCCCATATCCCATGCCTGTACTATTTTCTGTCTGAAACGAGGCAAACAGACTCAATGACATGCTCTTTCAAGTAAAACCACACAGAAGTCAGCTGGCTCCATTTCCAGCTGATATTCTTGGTGGGGAACTGGAAATCCACCTGGGATTAACACAGCAATTTGACTAGATGGAAAAGAAATCCTGATACTGAATATTTTTTTTCCAGGAGAAACATCCTGGACCCAGTAATCATCACATCACATCATTCTTGGATTGTTTTTCATAAAACAAATATTGGAAGACAAAACTTTTGGATTTACACATTCTGTTTTTGTCATCACAACTGTTCTTTATCCAGGTTCTCCACAGCAATCAGTCTTAACCACAGAATACTGAATTTTACTGATGAAGAGTTTTGTGTGATCCCGTTTCAAAGTATTTGACAGTCAGTATATGCAAACAAAGGACTGGGGAGGTAAGGGATCTCAACATTGCCCTCAGCTCCTTAGTGTGACCTCCATTCTAATGGAAACCTGAAAGCCTCTTTATGTCCTCTTATTTGTGTACTTAATGCAGAAACAGAAATCCTACACTCCTACAAAATAAGGTTTTAAAAGCACACTAAAAAGAATCCAACCAAAGACAGCCTGTGTAGGTGTAGTTTGTTAAAATTTTGTTTCTTTCACAAAGACTCCAAGTAGTGTTTTCCCTGGCAAGACAAATCTTACCTCAGGAGCAGGAATGGCAAATGTCACAGATATGTCTTGTTTTGTTTTGATTTTATCTTCATCTTCTGGAATATTTTCTTTTGTACATTGGTCACAGCAACTTGCCATGTTTTGATCTACTGTTTTGGTTTCATTCTGTCTCTCTTCCTGGACATTGTCCATTTCATTATTAGTTTGTGAGCTGTTGGAAGGTGGTTTCTCATTCTTAGTGGATTCTCCCTTTGAAAAAAGTACATACAAAAAGAAAGGCAGGTGTGGTAAGGCTTAACATTGTCAGTTACAGCCCTTTCCTCACTCCCAAGTTTGTGCTATAAAAATTTCTGGTCACTGAGATAGTCAGGTCCATGCTATCACCTCTTGTTCCTTCCCAGCTAGGATTTTTGATAGCATGTGCTGTCATAACACACCCATAACATATGATGGCTGTTTTGGCAAGCCAAATTTACAGCAGATTTATAATTTACAGAGATGCTAAACAATCAGCAGCAGAGGAGTAGAAAGCAATCCAGCCCCAGTCTCTCCATATACATTATCTGACCCTTTTATTCTCTTCATGTGCTGTTCTATTATGCCTACAACAACTGGGTGGAAATATTTAGAAGGTATCAGGATTTTGGGACATTCCCTGTCCAGTGAATTTTATATGTCCACTTCCCCTCCTAACACCTCTAAAGCCAAGAATGGATGGCAGCAAGTTTATAGAATCCTAGAATTCAAGGGACCTTAAAGATCACCTCCTTCCAACCTAGCTCTCAACCTGACCTACTCCAGAATCATACATAAATAGGTATGTTTTGACATAGTGTTTTGGGAGTTGTTTTATTTTCACTACACCTGTACACTTTGTCTTTTTAGATACAAACCCCAGCCCCTCAAGCATCAGCAAGCACAGCAAATGAACTCCATCTTTTCAAGCCTGATGTTATTTAAAACACCCACACTCAGTGGCAGGCTCCTACATCACTTTGAAAATGAGTAGGTGGCAACATCACTGAGCTATAAAATGGCATTTTAAAACTAATTTAACTTACCAAAGAAGTATCAAGGCTTTCCTCAACACTTTTACGCCTTTTAATTAGATTATTCTCTGGTAATGCTTGTGATCTTTTAAGGCACCGCCGAGATGAAGTTTCTGATTTCGTATCGGGTCTTTCTTCAGCTGCCAAGGACTTTGTTGGCTCCTCCACACCTCTCTGAGCGTCGCCTTCCTCAGTGGTTATTTTATTTAATGCTTTGGAATTATTACTCTTAATTCCAGTTATGTTAGCACATGGCAGAGGCTGCAACATGAAGCCTGGGCTGTAGGTTGTCACAGTGTGGGCTTGGGAAGGGTGCAGGTATATTGCATATGAAACCCCCGACTGAGGATGAGGTAGGATGACTGGCGACACCGAGCTGTGGCTCGAAGGGCACACCCCGAGGGGCTGGCTCAGAGCTGGCTGCTGAGAGGGTTCAGGCTTGGGGACAGCCTCAGGCGAGGACAGGGCACATTTCATTTGCATCTCTTCTGCTGTCCTTAAGCAAAAAAACAGACAAAAAAAGCCCAAATGTATTTTAATTTTCATTTTTAATGAATGCCCTGACAAATTATCTACTGTAATGCAAAGAGTTAACATGAACTTGTACTTCTCAATCCACTAAAAAGAAAATAAATGAAAAAATAGCCTGCAGTACTAGGGGTTAGTGGTTTTTGCAGGCTATTGCCCCACTCAAACTGAGCTTAACGTTAACTTAATGGCCAGTGATATCATAAAGCTTCTCACCTTTAAACTTGTGCAAACTTACTTGGATTGTCCTTCCAGCTGATGTTTAGTGATTGCTGGAAACTGAGCTACTGTATTGGGGAAAACTGGTAAACTTTGATAAGTACCTGGTTGGAGGAGAAAAACAAATCCAAACTGTTAGTACATCAAATTCAGAAGTTAAAATTTAAAGTTAATTGGAGGAGACTGCGTTATGTAATGTAACATACACATTTAATGAGACAACTTATCCTCAAACTCAGCCCAGATTTGATTTGATCAACTGGATGTCAGCTTACATCAAACAAATTTTAAAGGCCCCAAAGAGGATCCCTAGCAAGAACATGAACATTGACAGGTAATTTTCTGGCCATTTTTTGGAATACAGAACTGCTAAGATAGTATGTTCCAAAGCAGAGTTTCTACAACAAAGCAGGTTCAGAGAAGATCCAATATTCAGAGATTCAGTGATTCTACCCTAACAGAAGGTTTGTAGCCATTTCTATATTTCTGACAGTTCTGAAGATTTATTTTTTGAAAGGAGGCACCACCTACACATCTGCATGTCTTGTGAGAAGAAGGCAAGCCCAAATATTTAATGCAAGACTTTGTTTTCTTCTGACTTAAAAACAAAGGCAAAGAAGTTTCTAAAAGAAAAATTATAAAAAGATACATACTGGCACTTATTTTAACTGGGCTGGTTGGAGCAGACTGGATCTTCCTTCTGTCATTTTCTATAGTCTTAACTAATTTTATTAGAGATGAATGCCGAGTGAAGTTTTGCTTTCCTTTTGAAGGAAAAAGGGCTTTTGAGCACTGCTCTTTGGAAGGGATGGATTCTGAAATAGGTGGGGAACAGGTTGTAGAAGTTGCTTCAAGTTTCGTATCTGAAAAAGAGAAAAAAAAGAGAAAATACATATCATGTGCAGATTCAGTAATTAAAAGCAATTATTTGAGCCTGGCTTATAATTCTTGAAGTATCAGCAGCAGCAAAGATGGAAATTCAAGAATCTCAGTATATGAACATTCACTGTGTGCAATTAGATACTGGCTGATGTGCTGTTAAGGACAGTGATGTGACTAGTAAAAGATTTTCTGCTTTTTCTGTCTTTTGGTCAAAAAATTCTAGTAGAGAAAACAAAGAAACAACCAATATCATCAGCAGAACAAAAGGAAATGACACATACACCTACCCTGAGTATTTGGCAAGACCTCAGGACCTGTCCACTTGAATGCTGGTTTTCTACCTCTCTCCTCTGTAACATGAACTTTTTTGATAAGCTTGAGGCTGCTGAGAACATTTGCTATGTCATAAAGTCTTCTAATTTTAGCTGAAATTAAAAAAAAAAAAAAAATGGTATAGCAGTTACAATTAACAAGTTAGCATGTATCAAATAAATGTTGTAACACCCTTTAAGCAGCTGAAAGGAAACAGCTTTAAAAAGAATTACAAGAACAATTTCGTGGAACAGGTATTTATACAATGAAATAACATTGTGATACAAAGTTTACATGTAAAATAGAGCAACATAGATACAGATCTAAATATGGAAAAAAGAACGTTTTCAAAACAAGTTAATTTCTGTGCAATGATCAAACCTATACAAATCTTGTAGTAAAAATAAGTAGACTAAAAGGCAGGTACACACATGCAATGGCAAACGTGGGAACTGGAAGGAAGAGAGACACTAAAATCCAACAGGATAATCATTCTGCCTGTCTTCCCTGTCTCTAGGTTGAGCTATTAGGGAAAAGTTTTAGGCAGAAGTCAATCTACAGGTGAGTTCTTCAGCAAAGTGAATGTGTTAAGGCCAAAACTGATACTGAAAATACAGTCTAGCAAGTCATGGAATTTTGGACTGTGCTTCACAACCAAGAACGTGGTAAAACATGGGATTGATACCTGAAATACAGGCAGATATATGGAACGCCCTGAAAATGCTTTTAGTGCGAGACAGGCTCTTCTAATGGAAGAATAAAAGCAAGCAAAACACCCCTACTGAGTTGCCATCCACCCTCTCTGTGTTGCTGTGAGGCAGTGGAAAGGAAATAATGAACTGAAACCAGCAAGGATCAGTATTTGCATAGATACAATTCCACACACACACAAAAAAAAAGTAACAAAAACCCAAAGAAAAACCCAAACAAGCAAAGGAGCCTGAGAATCAAGGAACAGACTAATTTTCAATGAAACCTGCAACTATCCCTCAAAAGCAGCACATTTTAAATTATTATATGTGTACTGACCTAGACCTAGAAATACCATTTCATTTGAATGGAGAGGAAGGGGAGGAAGTGTGCAGGGAACTGAGAGAAGGGTAAAAGAATGAAGAAATAATTGGCAGTTAGAGCGCAGGGTTTCATTTCCTCTGACATGCAAGTTGGTCACAGGACTTCTACAGAATTTCTTTCGATTTCTACCATGTTAGTTATGTGGCCAGAACACAGATTTCACATGATTCTGGGGCATCTTCAGTGAAATGATGCTGAAAACTTTGACAGGCTGCTTAACGAAAGAGAAATTGTTACCAGTATGGAGCCTTGTGACATTACTTCAGGAGGGAGGATTTAATGGACTTCTCTTAAGTGGGCATTATGTACACCATTTATGTACACAAATTATAAACCACAGAAGGTGTTTAGTGGGTTTTTGGAGGCTCAAATAAATATTTGCAGCAGGAAAAATAAGACAGTATTTTTCATTATATGAAGTAGTACTGGGATAATTCATTTAGCTTACACTTGCTGTTGTACTTACTTTTAAACTTGCTTTTATCTAAGTCTTCTAACTGATCTTCTCCAATCAAGATTTTAGCAGCAACTTCAAGGCTCACTATTTGAGGTGTTGATACAAGAAACAGCATCACAAATTTCTGACTCATCACACGTAAGGACTTGTATTTCCTGCCATTCACTGATGCTGCAGCAGACAGGAGAAAGGATTAAAGTATTCAGTGACACACCAGCTACAAACATAAAACACTGAAGAAATTTGTCAGTAATAATAATTGTAAGAGCAACACAGAGACTAGGCAGGGCCAATGCTGACTCCAGAATCATGTTTCTACATGACAAGAAACAGATGATTGGGTGGATACCAACTCTAACTACAAAGAAGAAAAGGTGATGTGTCCCACATACACATTTCCTATTGTCTGACAACTCGTACTCTTAAAGATGCTTAACCCGTAATTAAAATTTCTTCCATGAATCAAACCTAAATTTATAAAACAAATTCAGTAATTTATGCTTCAGGTTTCTATAATATTCAATAATAACTTCTGGTTTCTATAATAATTCAATGGTAATGGCAATTGGATTATAAGTTGGTGTATTTGATAGTTTCGCCTGATGTAGAAACAAATTACAAGAACTGAATGAACAAGATAAGTGAAAAAGTGCAGAGCACTTTTTCTCACCACAAACAGTTGTGGTGCCTTTGGAGCAGTACCATCTCAGAGAAAAAAAAAAAGAAGGCAAATAAATGTTTTTTCCAAGTTCACAGAAATTTATCATTATAAGAACACATTATTCTTGGCATTATAGAGAATTATTACCAGCACGAAATTCCACTCCTGGGAGCTCGACAAAAGACATTTCTGACTGCTCACTTGAGCCAAAAGGACTTGCCATTTCTTCATTTCTTTCACTGTCAGGATCGAATTCATGCTCATACTCTCTTTTCTTGATCATCTGGATTTGCTGTATGTATTTGTTCTCTTCTCCCACTTTTTTCAGGGCCTGCAGGGTCTGGGGGAGGTTGTGGCGCCCGTGCCAGACGTATCTGTTCCTGGCCAGGCGGCTCACCATGTGCAGGCTCTCCAGCACGTTCACAATGTCATAGATGCGCCTGCGCTCCACGTCTGCAGAGGAAAAGATGAACCTGACATCTCTGCTACATAAAATATGTTCACCCATGCATTACCTGCAGCACAGATTCCTGTCCTCCCTCTTCATATACTTCTAAACCTTTTTTGCCAATTCCCTGTCACAAAAATTTCTGAAAATAGCCCCCACAGGTCTTGCCAGCAAGGAAAACAATTCATATATGGAAGGACTTGCTATTTGAGAGTTATACTTGGCTTTCAACATTCCTCGAGAAATAAAACTTACTGTTGCCAGAAGAGCCATTACATGGGTTTCGATCCAGCTTTAGAAAAACCAGGGCATTTTTAATTATTCACTGCACTGATTTTAGACTATGTCCTTAAATAACCTTGAAAACTCATGATAGGAAACTGTTTTATAACTTCTTTTTATATGTTATTTTATTAGCACACTTTTCTCATTTGTCTAATAAACTCTTGGTTTTGACCAGACATTTTCTAAAAGAGATGTCCTTTTGTACAAAGTATAAAAAAATGTAAATCATACCGATTTAAAATTTTTATGGCTATTATATACTATTAACAGTATATAAGCTGTAGAATACTGTAATTCCATAGCCTTTTGATTTAAAAAAGGTTCAGCTTGATGTTAGAAACACAGACTCTGCAGAAATCATTGGTGCAATATAAAAATAGTGATATAAAATTAGAAAGTTAAGTTATCATCAAGAACAGAAACCAGTTTCTTGCTTTGATGTCATGATCAGACAGGAAGCTATGGGCTCAGTTTGAGAAATGCTAGTTCCTGCTGCAGAAATCTAACCACTAATCTTAGTCCTCATCTCTGAGCCCAAAAAACTGCAACTGGTTATTTGTGACATCAGCAATAATTTAGATGGTTAATATGGAACAACATTCAGAGTTTCTCAGTTCAGTTGACTGAGGAAACATCAGCATTTTAAAAGAACTGCTCTAGGCATGAGGAGTTTAAAACTGGGTTTAAATAAGTTTGAGAGAACAGAGTAAGCATCCAAAATTGTATGAAGCAAAAATGTAGTAATAAAAATGGCAAGTTATTGGCAAATTTGCATGAAGAAATATTTAATAGGATGAACACCAACTTACGTAGCTCTTCAGTGACTTCATCAAGGCAAATGTAACTTTTCTGTGAAGGGCTGGGGTAATCAGGATATCGAGCTAAGAATTTATGACACAGTAATCCGAGACTTTTCTCTTTGCGGCTTGGCTGAGACTTTTCGTTTTCATCCCCCAATATGTGCTCCTACATGGAAATAAGGAAAAGAGAATGTGAGATTTTTGACAATATGTAAACACAGATATTTAACAGCATTGTAGTGAGCACTGTCAAAGGGCCAGCTTCTCCCTTTGTCCTCAGCAGCTGTGAAACAAAACCAGAACATTACCTGGTGCATGTAGCTAGTCAATATCCTTACTTACATTTGGTAAATGTTTCAAAACCAAAACTTAAAAAAAAAGATCTGTTATGTCAATGTATAATTTTTTATACTGAATAAACAGCCTTCAGCTAACTTAAAAAAAAAAAAAATACAGCCAACTTTACCACATACCTGCAAACAGTGTTTTGTCTGTAGGACCACACTTGAACTGTCTGACAGTTGCCTTCCCTGTTCTCTGTTCCTAATCTCAGGACTGGCTGCACTAATCAGCATTTTCAGGTTGGAAGTAGGTGTCCATGGATCTGCTGGAGGGGTTTCCTTAGGTTTTGGGGGTGTGGTTAGAGGCTGACAGTCAGGCTGTCTCTCTGTCAGTACCACCTGTGAGGTAGCTGCTTGTTTCAAAGGGGTTCTCAGTACGTTTTGGCATGGCTCAGAATGCTCATTTTCCTACACACCAAGAAAAAGAACAACAGTGATATTAAAAACCAGAACGACAGTGATATTAAAAACCAGGTGCACCATGATCCATTTATCAATAATAGTCAAAGGGAGATAAGAGATCCATTGCATTTTTGGGTAGGTCTGAGTCGAGGGTTCCGGTCCTACTCTGAACCTATGAGCCCCTTCCCTGAAACCATTTCTGTGCCTGTAGCTTAAGGCTCGGGGCCTGTGGCATTTATTCCTCGGGTAATTTTCCTTTTCTTTCCTCTGAGGAAAGTACAATCAGAACATATGTTAATGCATAGCGGAGAGCTATGAATAATGGCTGAAACATGTCATGACCCGGGAGCAGGTGTGATGGTCCTTATGAATTCTTGTTGGGCTAAATAGACACCAGCCTACATGTCAGGGAACTCTTATCCTTTATCATATAATCGCCTTAACTCCGGCGACCAGCCCAGTATACAGTAGTCACAGAAGTGTTGGCTAACAAGCTCTTTTACAGTGAACTTTAACAAGCTCCCAACACTCGCAACCAACTTCGGAGCGGAGTAAGGAGTGGAATGTGACCGCGGGGCTTGCCGAGATAGAACAAGAGAGGAGAGGCCAAAGACGGGAAAGTGAAGGAGAGGGATGCCCGGGCGGTCTGGATCGGGGGCCGACAGGAGCTCGGGACCGATCCACTTCCTTGCAGTTCCCCTCGTATTCCCCCCTTTACTTTTCGCGCCGTGTATCGGCGCATGCGCGGTCAGCCCCGCAGAGCCCTCCAAGAAATGGGTTTGGGGTCTGTGGTGGTCCTGGAGCCCCTTCCACTGAGGTGCCCGGGGCTCCAGGCAGGCTTACGAGCCTGGAATTGTGAGGGAAGCGAGCTCGGGCCAACGCCGCCCCACCTCCGCGGGACCCTCTTCCAATCGCACCTTCCCTGTCACAGCGCCACAGAATGCCTGAGACGAGCACGCTTTAAACATCGTTATACCTGCTCCTCCACACACCTTCTATTAAGGAAGAAACAAAGAGGAAAGGGGAGGCAAGAAGAAGAAGTGTTCTTTACGGACTCGGTGGATAAAGGTCGTGAGGACGAAGATTCAGGAACTTTTGTTAACGACAGAAATTAGACCGAAGGCAAAACGCGCTCGGTTTCTGCCATCCCGCGGTTTCTACGCGCGATCGTTCTGATCGAAGCGGTTTCACCCGCAGGGGGGCTGAGCGCGGCCAGCGGGGCTGTCACCGCCCCGCGGGAGGCGGCAGCCCCGGGGCTCGGCTGCTCTCGCCCACCGGAGGAATTACCTTGTCGCCGGCCCCCATCTCCCCGCCCGCCGGCCGCATTCTCCCGCCGCCTCAGGAGGCGACACCCGCCGCTCCCGCCGCGCCGCTCCACATCGCAGGTCCCGCCGGCTCTGCAGGGCGGGAGGAGGAAGGGAGGCACCGTGACGGGCCGGTTCCCGCTGCCCTCCGCGGCCGCCGGGCTCGTCCCGCCGCCTCCCGCCTCCAGCGCGGCCCGCGCGCGCCCACCGCCCAACGGCCCCGGCCCCGCCCCGCCGCGGCCCAGCACCGCCCATCGGCCCTGCCGGCGGCGCGTTTAAACACAGGGGAGACGCTGCCCCCGCGCCCGCCCGCTCTCTGGCGCTCCCGCCGCGCACCCCACGGTCCGAGAGCGCCGGCGGCCCCCGAGAGCGGCGATACCGCGGCTGTCGCCCGCCCGACCCCGGCCGAAGCGCGGGGCCGCTCCCGGTGCCGATTTGAATTCAACGCGCGGAGCCGCCGCGGGCGGGTGGGGCGGGCGCGGCAGCCAATCAGCTCCCGGCGCTGCGGCCCGCGCGGCCAATGGGAGCGCGGCGCTGCGCGGCCTCTCCCTCCTCCTCCCGCTGCCGGGCGAGCGCCCGCGGGTCTCGGGCCGGGACATTGGCGGGTTCCCTCCCTCGCTCCCTCCCTCGCTCCCTCCCTCGCTCCCTCCCGCCCCAACGGCCGCGGGGTCGCGGGGCGGAGCGGGCGGGGGCGCCGGGCGGTTTAGCGGAGCCCATTTACCCGCCGCTGCCGCCGCCTCGTCCCGTCCCGTCCCGTCCGTCAGGGGCCGCTCCGCGCGCCCCTCGCGCCTTCCCCCGCCGGCCGCGCGCCCCGCGCGCCCCTCACGGGGTCCCTCCCGCCGCTCCGGCGCCCGTTCACGGGGGCCCCGCGGCCGCCGCGCTCCTCGGAACTCACCGCGCCCTGTGCTCGAAACACCGCAAATTGTGCTCGAAACACACCGCACTTTGCATTTAAGACGCGCCGCACTCCGTGTCCGTGCCCCGGGACGGGAGCTCTAGGCTGAGCCCCAGAGCCAGGGCCCGACACCGGCGACTCCCCCGCTCCTCGCTCGGCAGAACAGGGGATAAAAGGTGTTTGCTGAGCCAGTGAGGGGCTCGCAGCTGGGGTGGGAGCGCTTCGATCGCCCCTGGCCGAGGGTTGTTAGTGTCCCCCAGATCAGGGTCCCAGCCGTCTGGTGCCGTTTATTGCAGAATCACAGGATCAACTAGGTTGGAAAAGACCTCTGAGATCAGCGAGTCCAACCCGTGACCAAACACCACCTTGTCAACCCGACTATGGCAGTGAGTGCCGCATCCAGTCTTTCCTTAAACATCTTCAGGGACAGGGACTGGCTCCACCACCTCTCTGAGCAGCCCATTCCAATGTCTGATCACCCTTCCTGTGAAGAAATTCCTCCTAATGTCCAACCAAAAAAACCCTGGTCACAGCTTATGACATCTTGTCCTGTCCCTTGTTCCCCGGGTGCAGAGCCCGACCCCCACCCGGCTGCACCCTCCTGTCAGGGAGTTGTAGGGAGTGATAAGATCGCCCCTGAACTTATCACAGGGGTTACAATACTATTGTTCTGCCGGCAGGAGTCTGGGATTTAAACCCACCTCTCCTCGGCTGGTTTTTATACGAGAGGCAGGATTACCAAACCTTTTAATGTAACTGTGTCATTTTCTGAAAGAGAAGTCAGAAAGCTTGTAAACTCAAATGAAAAAAATTGACCCCAAAGTGACCTTCACTGCTTGGTGTCACCAGCCATGTAGCAGCAAACGGTTATTCTCTTGCAATACCTATGTGCCACACCTTAAAAAGGGAGATTTGGGTGGAGATTTGCTCTTTTTCCTTGTTTGTGTTTTGATACAATTACTGTGTATTGGTTTCTGTCTGTAAAAAGTGCACTAGAAGGTGTGATTGTTGTAACCCAGAGCTCGTGTGTGACTCACAACAAGTACAATTACAAATACTAAAAAACCAATGTGTGTTTTTTCTTTACCCCCACAACCCCAGGGATGACCACATGGAAGGCACATGGAATCTGGGCTTATTAAATGAGGAGCACTCACGTATTTCAAAAATCAAACCGGGGAAAAAAATCAGGCTTTTACATTCAAGCTATCATTTGAATATTTGTTTGATTTGTGTTGAGCTTTGAAAATTACCTTTATCGCCTAATCAAGAAGCCATTATCTCTGTTCAAACAGCACACTCTTGTGACCTTTGTTCAGGGGACCTCTTTCCTGGTCTCCAAGTTAGCCTTACAAGCTGCCCATTATGACAGTATCAGACATTTTAAAGTAAAGGTTAAAAGAATCTCCAAGCTTATTACAGCTATTAAAACAATTATTCTGTTAATAACTTTTGTTCCTCTGTTATCACGCTCCTTACCATGCTAGTGCCTTTGCCTTTCTGAGATGATGGAATTACGTGGAGCAGTAAAGGGCATTCTCACTTGCAGCCATCAATTCAAACTCTTTTTATTTCCCTCTGCTCTTGCTTGACTTGCATAAGAAACTGCAATTATGTTCTCTGCCAGGTACCTCTTAAAGAAAAAAGAGCAAGGATTAAAAATTTTGTGTCCCTGACATGGCAAATGAAGGCACCAGCAGCAAGTTAATGATGGGCCCTTTAATGTATAACCTTGAAGCCTTTTGTGTGATGATTCTTGTGGGGGATGTTTGCTGTTTTCAAGTATTGTGCTGAATCAAGACACCACCTGATGCCAGAAATCAGAGTTGGAGAGTGATAGGTGATTTTATCTATGCTGGTTCAGCTAAAAAGTTACTTGAAGCATCATCATGTGGATTAAAGAGAATGTGTGACATATCCTAGTGGTTTGGTCAAATCAAATCACTGATAAAGTGGTAAATTAGCAAAGAATTTGTGAAATGAAGTGCTTCCAGTGCCAGTATTCTAGTTAAGCATCCCTCCTCATCTGCCTATAGATATTTTCCTCTTCCAGAAACAGCTTTAGCAAAGCACTAATCTGGTTTGCTCTGCATGCACTGCTCGAGTTGTATTTCTTGTATGAACATGTGTTGTCAATAATGGATTTGTTTCAGTGTGATCACAAGGCAGCAAAGTTCAGCATCTTGTGCTCGTGTGCTTCCTGGATGTGGTGCTGCACTTCTGTCAAGAGGAATTGTAATTAATGGCTCACATAAAGACAACACACATACTGAATTTTACTGGAGTCATTCATACATGGTAATTCCATGTATAAGACCACTTACAAAATGCCCAGGCAGAAATCTCCATCCTTGGGGTTACTCAAAAGCTCTCTGGATGTGGTCCTGAGTAAGGGGCTTTAGTGATTACATTTCTGAGAATAATCTGTTGTAAAGTTCCAGTTTAAAAAAAAAATAAAACAAAATTGCTGATAGTATAGCATGTGAATTGAAAAGATTCTGTGATTCAGCCCTCAGAAAACTGAACTTTCTGCTTTATGCCCTGCTGTCTGAGTGCTCAGACTATTTTAGGCTGCTTTCCTTAAGGAACTACTTTGTGATTACTCTTTCTAGGGCTGGAATTGTGAATTTGAACAACATCATAGCTGCCAGCGGGAGATTTGCAGGCAAGTTGAGTTCAGCATCCAGTTCCACTGTTGAAACACTGCTTGTGGGAATGCTGGCAAGTGATGCAGTTTATTGCATATGTCTCTTTCAAGTGTCGTGTTTTCTGGTAAAGTTTCTTTTATTCAAGGGAATTTTAAAGGGCAATTGATCCCTTTCATTGTACCTTAATTTTAATGGCTGATGGGTTTCAAGGAGAAACTGCAGCCTTCTGCAGGTATGTACTTCCAGCCAACAAGTTCCTGATATAAGCAGACCTCTGAATACCTCAGAAATCTTGCAGTAGATTGGGTTAAATATTTGATATATTTTGAGTATAAATAATGAAACTATTGCCATCAATAAAAATGAAAAGAAGGCAGACTAGTTGCAGGAGTACAAGGTAGTTGTCAGAAACCATAGGTTTTTCTTATTCAGATGCTGCTGTAATGCTAATCTCTGCAGTCACTTCAAAATTGTGAAGAAATCTGGATCATAACATTTGTCCTTTTCTTGTCCTTGTCTTCATTCTGGGTTGTGATGTAACAAAAATATATCTTCATTTCTGAGCTATGAATAAAGTTTTGCAGAGCATGCAGATAACTTCAGGCTGTGCCTCTTGCAGGAGTGGTATAAGCACTTGGGTTCACTAGAGGTCACACTTCTTTTACTCCTCTCTGTCTGCAAGACAGACTGCCGCTCCTCACGGAGATGTGCTGGCGGGCTGTGCTCCCGTCATGTTATTTACCCAGCAAAATGACATCTGTAATTCTGTACAGGATATAGCAGCACCAAGTGGCTTTTAAATGATTTAAAACAAAGCAAAACAACAAAACCCAAACCTTTTAAAGATTAAACAGGGAAATGATGGCAAATAAATGGCATGTGGCAGACTGAAAAAACAATGTCTAAAAGTGATCTCATGGATTTTTGTCAGACGATATTGCCACAGGCAGCAGTGTGTTGTCACAGAATCCTAAAATGGTTTGGTTTGGAAGAGACCTTAAAGCTCATCCAGTTCCACCCTCCTGCCATGGGCAGGGACATTTTCCAGTTTGCTCAATGCCCCATCCAACTTGTCCTGGAGCCTTTCCATGGATGGGACATCCACAGCTTCTCTGGGCAACTGCATATCCTGGGTGGTCAGTAAGGTCAGCTCCACAGCAGGCAGACACAGCCTTAGCTGCATGCAGGCACCCAAAGGAATCACTGTGGCTACGTGCCAGCCTGGGGACTGGTGGGGTGGCAGGGAAAAGTGATGGGGCAGGAATAATTGGCAGCCCCAAATCCGGGTGTGGGAGCAGCGCTCAGTGCAGGGCATGGCACCGGGTCAGGAGGTGGCAGTGCCTGCTCCACAGGGCTCTGTGGAGTGCTCTACTCCAGTCCTACCTAATTCTGTATTCATTAGTCTGCATAAAATTAAATCATATTAAGGCATATTATTGAATGAGCTGATCCAATTTAACTTGAGTTTATTTGCTTTCAGTTGTTACATTATCTTTTAAAATTAGGCAAATTAAATCAGCTGGTCAAGCTCTGAGGTGAAGGCTGGGAAGGAAACAAAACCAAAACATTATGAAAACCTGGATGCCTAAGCAAACAAATGCCTTTTTCAGTCATGCTAATTTCAGGGAATGCTAATTAAAACTTAATGCATGCACCAGAAACTACACTGCAAGAATATTAATAGCATGGTATGAAGAAAAATAGAGATACAGTGTTTCAGCGCTTTACTTCTGTCGGTATATTTTTCCTGCTAAGATGCATTATTAGGAAAAGAAGATAACAGCTCAGAAATGTGTGTTTATTTAAGATCAAACACAGGGCACTTTCTTAGCACTGGAACATCTAGAGCTAAGAGTTTAGAGTACTCAGTAAAGAGCATGTTTGTACTTCAAATGCATTTTATTCTGT
This sequence comes from Aphelocoma coerulescens, assembly GCF_041296385.1. NCBI lineage: Eukaryota > Metazoa > Chordata > Aves > Passeriformes > Corvidae > Aphelocoma > Aphelocoma coerulescens. The sequence continues at coordinate 5,757,538 of NC_091019.1, forward strand.
AGTCAAACATTTCACAGGTAATACCATCTAAACTATTTAAGTGTACTTTAGATTTTGTTGTTTCAATATTTCAGAGTTGAGTTATCTCTGCTAAGAGTTGAGATTCATGGCCTTTTAGATGAGTCAATATTTTTGAGAAATTAAGAGGAATTCTGCTTACCAAAGAGAAACATACAGACAAGTCTTTCACAAGAGTTATTTCCTGAAAGGGTAAGTTGGAGCAAGGGTCTGCTTGCTTTGTGTCCTTGAAGTAGAAGATTACATTTTTAAGATTAGTTATATACCCAAGTATTCTATGTGGAAAAAAAAAAAAAAAGAAAAGATCGTATTGTTATTTGTGGGAGCCTTTGGAAGAACTTATTTCCCTAAGTGATGTGCTACTGAAAGTGCTTCATTTATTTTGTATTTGTTCTGTCACGTATTTGTAGTGGAATCCAGCATGGATTCCTAAAGCAGCCTATGAAGCATCTTTCTGAAGACCCGATCTCATTTGGTTCTTGTCAACAAACAGCATCTAAGTTCTTATTCAAGAGGATTCCTACTGCACAGACACATCCAAAAGTTAATGTTTGTTTAAAACACAGATTCTTACACAAATTCCTTCCCCCCTCAGTTTTTTAGCTGAGAAATGACACATGTAATTTTCAATGGCATGTCAGTAGCAGAAAACTTTGTATTGTGGGATTAACAAAACAGACTACACTGACATTGCACAGACATACTTCACTCCTCTGGTTCAACTGAATAGATTCTCAATATTCTCATATTGAATTGTTTGCTCTAACTCATTGAGTCAGAATAATGTTGCACTCACATCAAGACATTTCCCTCCACTGCAAAATGACTGGTTTCAGAGGATTTACATCAGGAACAAATTTAGTTTGAGAACATTAGTAGTATTTTCTATTTGAAGATTTTTCTCCATGTCAGTGTAATTCTCCTTTTCCTGAGTTTTTGTACCATATCATATTTGAAAGCTGTTTCTTTGAGTTTGCTCTTCACATGTCTCGCTTAAACCTCCTGTCCAGCTCTGCCTTTCTATCTTGGGCCACCTTTTCATCTTCTTGCTCTGTAGATTCTCTTGCTCTAACTTCTGAAGGTTTATTTGTTCCACACCGACTCTCTTCTAAGCCTGCTCTTGGGTACTCCCACCCACAAGAGGTGTGTTCTTGCAGGCTGCTTACAACACGAACATGGCAGGCACCCACCCTGGGACACAAGTGTGCATTGCAATTATCTCTCAGTTTGTGATGTACGGCTGAACACACTGGACAAGGACTCAGCATTCCTCTTTCCTTCCTCCTGCCATCTTCCCAGCTGAAAGGATTGCCTAATGAACGACCTTCTGCTTTTCCAAAGGTATTCAGCACCATATGCCCTGTATCCAGTCTTCCTTGTAATAAGTATATACGAAAGGCAGACTCTTAGCTTGTCTGTGCTGTGGATTCCACATTGTGGAATGGGTAATAAAAATTCCTGGCTTCTTGGAAATGGCATGCATTAAAATGGCATAAAGGGAATAGGGGATTCCAAGCTTCTTCCATGTGCAATTCAAAGCAAAATCCTGAGTTGAACACAGACTTTTCTCTCCATTAGCTTGTTTGCCATGTCTTTTGCATGTAGAGAGAGTTGTTCAGCACTGCACAGATAACCTTTTTCTTTTTTCCCCTATGAGAACGCTGCTTGAGTACAATAAATCCACCACAAAGCCCATAATACCCGAAATAAACTTTACTTGCACCTGCCATCTTCTGTTCCAAATGCCATCTCTATTGAAACACTCCTCTATATTCTGTACGTAGCATCTCCACCAGGCTGAATTATTTCATCTGCCACGAAGGGATTAAACACGTCAACAGTAATTATCTTTGCCTTAATCTCTGGCAGTTGCTTTTCCTTAAATATGCTCAGAGGTTCATTATAACTTTCTCACTGAATCTCTTGCTGCATAAATCTACCAAGGTATCACTTGCTGGCATAGCAAGTACTGACACGTGTCCACTCTTGCAAACAGAAGATGGTCAGGAGGGTTTATACTCATAAATTCTAGTCTGTGTTGTTCTAGTTAAAATCCCAGTGGAGCTTACACTCTGCTTGGAAGCCTGTTAGGCTGCTGGAAAACGATTCTAACCTATGAGAGGACAGAGAATTTTTGCAGAGCTTTGTGTTATTAACATGAAATACTTAGTGCTCTGAATTCTAATGACAGTTGAGCTTTACTTTTGACTAGAAGAACTGGTGGAGGTGAGTGAAGACAAGAGAGCAAGCAAGAAGAATGACTAGCTTGGTCTTTAAATTTCATAGACTTTTTAAAGATACATGACCCCCAAGCAATGGGTTCCTGAGGATTTCATTTTATAAAAAAACTGAATAATACTTTATAGACAAAATATTTCAAGTGCTATTTTTCAAAACCTATTTGTAATTCTTGCTGTTAAAATAAGTTTAACTTCATGTCATGATTAATTAACAAGTTTTGTTTCTTAAAATGACTGTAAAATATAATTTACCAAAGCCTTGAAATGAAGGTTTTGATAAAAATATCACAGAAATTAAGAGAAATAAAAATTTTTGTTAATATCAAGTTTTAAAGGGTGGCAGTTATTTTAATATTAAAGCCATGTTTCACTCTTTTGAAATACTTGCACTGGAAAAAAAAAGTGCATCATCAAATATACATTAACCTAAAACTGCATGAGAAGATAACTTATGCTCCTCTATTATTAAAGGAAACTTGTATTTATTACCTTTTCACTGTATTCCTGCTGAAAGGCTGGCAATTAAAGCTAATAACTAGACAAATACACTTAGGGTTCTCTCTGGGCATTACAATATTCCAGATAAGGCTTTTGGCTGAGACAGTACAATGCAGTAATACTCATGCTCCAGGAAGGCACAGAGGATAACAAATACACATTGTGGTGTGCCCATCAAAACAAAATCCAGTTTGCTCTGCTTGGCAGCCTTGCCACTTCTTCACAGAAATGGTAATTCTCTGAGGATATTTTCTTGTGAAGACTCAAAGAAAAAAAAAAAAAAGAACCTTAAATGCATTTGAATATTCATTTCTTAGTTATCTTGTTCTGTTTTGTTTCTTCGCCCTCAGAGAATGCAGGAAAATGTGTGGTGCTCTAACAAAGAGCCTTTTTTCCTTCTGAATAATCTGACATGGGGAAATTCTGCATCCAGTGACGATTATGATGAACTGGGGTTTTCACTGTGGATTCCCTGCTGGCTGTACTCCAGAACGTGGCCTGTCAGTCAGGTATGGGTGATGTACAGCGTTGGTTCCTTTTCCCCCTGAAGGGACTGATGCAGTGTTTAGCCACAATGGAGAGCTGTCCATTAAAATGACAGGGGCCTGGAAAGACACTCGGCAGGCTGCACTCCCGAGATGATGCACAATGGGCTGTTAACAGTCACACAGGCGCCTTTTTCAAGGACCATTTATCCTGAGGGTAGCTCGATGTGCATCCTCACCAGCCAGGGATGCCTTTTCGGTATTAGTTTAAGGAAGGGAAGCTCCTCTTTAGAGAACTTTGTGGTGTGAAATGATGCTCTGCCGTGTGTGGTGTGTCACCTGGCTGGGACAACAACCAGCTGGTTTTACGCCTTTTTCCTCCTGCTGTTTCTTGTCTGAGTTACTGTAGCACCCAGGAGCATCAGCTGAAATAAAGGCTTTATTTTTATATGGTGTTCACCACCACAAAATACACAAGGATGGATTTTCCAGCAATCAGGTGCTTATTGGAAGCTGGCCTCAGATTTTCTAGAATCCTTGCTCTATTCAGCTGACTGTGGACTTTAGATATTTAGTCCCTTCCCCTTAGCCAAGCCTGTTCCAGCTTCACATTCCAGCCTCCCCAAACAGCTGCCTCTGGCTATGCCTGGGATTATTTTAAACTTTCTGCATTATAGATAAGCAAATATTTATTGGGCCAAAGAGTGAAAAAGAATTAGAATCTGTCACAGCACCTTCATCTGTGAGAATGTACTCCTGGTGCTTTCAGTGATTATTTCACACAAAATACCTGTATGCTGTTTAGTGTAGGATGAATGGCAGGTGGATGGCCTCGCTTTTCCATTGCAATGTCTTTCTGTGTTCTAATAAAAAGTCAGTTATGCTCTACAAGTGACAGGGCTTCAACAGAAGATTTGGGAACATTCAGCAGTTGTTAAGGCTATCATAAAGAAATAGGGCAGAGAAGTTCAAATGTCCCTGTGTAGAGAAGAATTTCAACTGTCTTACTAAGGGAGCATTTCCCTAGATGAATTTTATCGGATGGAGGAGAGGTACTTTATTCTAGAAGATGGTCTAGACTAAAAACTCCTGAGGGAAAGAAGGTGCTACTTATCAAAATTACAGAGGCCTGGGAGAGTGAGGGTTTAGTTTACTGACTATGTTAAGAGCTCAGCTTTTTACCATCTCTTGAGCTTGTAGTAGCAAGAATGTCCTCTTTATTCATTTAGCCTAGATATCCAGTGCTTTCTTAATCTATTTAAATTACTATCTTTACATTAAGAAAAGGCGAATTCTGGAGTGTTTTTTATCTTGGGGGAGGGGAGGGGAAGCAAGGTTCAGACCCATCTCTCTGTTTTCCATTCCTGCACATTCAACAAATCTGTGGAAGAACTGAAAAGCCCACACCACTGCCGGTTTTTAGTTCACTTCCCAACAGCTGGATTTCATCTGAACACATGAACAAAGAGAGACACTATCAGGTAAGTAAAGCTCAGTATTTTCCTTTAGAAATTACAGTATGCACAAACTAGCATTGACAGACAAGTTTCAAGCAATTAATACACCAATCAAACCCAGGGTCATGTCCTGATCTGAGCAGCAGATTTGGGTGGAAGCAGGGTCAGGTTCATTCAGTTATGAGAAGACAAAAGCTCCCTATTCTGTGAGCTTCAGAGAGGAGAGGTGTGCTCCCAAAGGAAATGCAGCTGGACTATGGATGGGTATTGGCATGGAAACCTACTTCTATACTGGAAAAGGCGCGATGGAAGTTTTGTCTACCAAAAATCACACCCATGACCTTGGTGGCAGTGCTTGTAGTGCCCTAAGTGGCCTTTACACACAGGCCAGATTGCTCTTGCAAATTTTGTTTGCCTTCACCTAATTGCTGGAATGAGGCTGAGCGGGTCCGAAGCCAGTTCATGGGGATGGTTTGCCAGGGTGACTGATAGGCTGTTGGGTTGGAGATAAGCATGTTTCTCCAGTTGTTTGCAGAAAGTCCTGCCTCATGTTGAATCATTTCTCTCCATAATCAGTGAATCATAGATCAAGATAAACACTCGTGTGGAGTCAATAAACCTAATTTTTATTTTTATAATTAAATCTTAAGAGCCACCTGATTTTGCATCAAGACTATAATTTCAGCAGTAAACTTCTGATATTTTATTGTAATGAAGAAGCTAAGTATGAATAGAGCCACAGTTTTGATTAATTAGAATTTTGTTGCCAAGGAATTAATCTGTTTTTCCTTCTCTGTGGAAAAAACCCAACCCTCTCTAAAATGAGTTTCTCAGCAGGGATAATTATAGAAACGTTGAGTGAACTCCAGCAGCAGACATGTTTCAATGTTACTTTGTTTTCCCCAAGCAAGGGGAATATGGGAGAGAATAGATGACCATTAAATACTGACCGTGGCTACTGTTTTTTCTGACCATGAAGTACCAGAAAAGCTAGCCCTGGACCTAGGACTTCCTGGTCACTAAGCTGTATCTGGGTGAAATAAGACCGAGTTTATCTCAGGCTGTATTAACTCAGACCTGTATTCACAAAGAAATGGCTCCGGGCTGGAAGTCTATACTAGTTAGCTGCTGCTGTATCAACTGAGGAGTTCCTGTAGTAATACGCTACACAACTGTGCTTCCTTGGATGATCCTTTGGACTGATTCCCATCTTCTTCTGAGGCAATGGGGGTGATGCTAGCAGAACTGACAAGCCCCCAAAATGAGTTAACTGTACTGCAGTAAACTTTGCTGAATTACTTGTGATTTATGGATGTGAATCCATTTGTGCACATGGCACGCTAACGTGTAATTTCCATGGGTATGAATAAATAGAGCAACCACTTAGTATCTTAAAACGTTGCTTTCTGTCATTACTTATGGCAGCAGGGGATGCATTTCATTTCTTCTAAGGTTAAGGGAAGAAATGCTTTTTCTTTGCTAAGAAAAGCTACTACACTTACATGACTTGTAGTAGGTAATGTGTCTGTTTCCATGTTCCTGCTTTATATGTCTCTTTAGGATACAGAAAGCTGTGTTCAAAATAAGGATAACCAGACAGCACTAGAAAATTCAAAAGGATGCCATCTCCATATCAGAAGTGCAGATCCAAATGCTGCAGTTCAGGCTCATCAATATTGTTTCAGATGTGAGTAATTGAAACTTGCTGTCACGGCGTGCTTCTAGCAAAGTGTGAAATTGAGGAACTGGAAGACAATACCCAAATGCATGGATGCATGACTGCAGCCTTGAGTGCTTTCCTTGTGGGTGACCAAAGGATTTTATTGCCTGGTTACCCGCAGAGTAGAAAACACAGAAGCTCTTTGGCATGAGCATACTTTGGGTCCCAAATTTACTTCTTCATTTTACTGTTAACTAAAAAAAACCCCAACCCAAAGCCCTGTGTAAGATTGATTAATGTATAATAAGCAGTTAAGTCTTGCTGTCACCATAGTTGAAACTGTACTGTTGATATTTTTAAATCACTTTCTCTCAAAGAGGTGTAGTGTAATTTTTCTTGTGCAAGTGATGACATACATGGATTGAAAACTTGAACATGATGATCTGGGCTATTTCTTAAGAAAATGTTTGTGGTTAAATAAGGACTGGGTTGTTTTGTCCTCCAGCTCATGCTGTGCAAAGAGCTCTCCCCATACAGAAGAACTTCTTTCTGAAGATTTTCTGCTGTATTAATGATTTCTCCAGTTGTAGGGAGAGGGATGAAGAAGAAAGAGGCCCCTGTCCCTTTAAGAGCCACGTAAAAGAGCACTAAAGAAGTTTGCTCAGTAAACAGAATTTCTGTCAATGAGATATTAGTTCTTGTGCACTAGAACTATTAGTTCTTGTGCACTGTTCCTAAACAGTGGATGGAAAATCTAGTATCTGCAGTTCAGTAGATTCTCCTGTGTTAGTCTAACTAAACAAGGTAGAAGACCCTGAATATGGCAACTTGGTAATAAGTTACCCCCAAAGACAATTTCTATTTTTGCCTGTTTGAACAAGGTTTATTTTGTTCATATGGTTTATGGTTTATTGTGAGCTACAAAATTTTGTGTGAACTCAAATTTATATTCTTCTAGGACAAGAAGAGGTATTTCATCCCCTTCTGGTGAGGTACATTTATGTCTCATGGAAACAGTGAACAAATGCTATTTAAAGTACCTCAATAGACATATTTATCATTTCCATGCATCCTCTTGGAAAAGAATAAAATGATGTACACATCCTAGGAATTGCAGCCAAAGAGTCTTTTCACTCTAACAAGAAGTCAATGAACACAGTGAATCTAAATTTCTTCTCTGGTCAGTTCAGAATTCAGGTATCCTACTAAAATCCATAATCTGCCTTAACTCTGAAACCTTGTAAACATCCAGGTACAAAGTGAAACAAACAGTAGGTTGAAACTGACTTCTAACTCATGGATATATTCATGGATATATTTTGTTTTCCTTCTTGCTCTGATTAATATTTTATTCCTTAAACAGTGCTTCAAACACCTTTGAGACTATTCTTGCAGGAGCTATATTATGAAAGAATGACAGATGGTGGATGAGGAGAACCTTTTTCATAAATCATTTCCCTTTGCAATGCTTCTATTTTATCTTCTGTAAAATAGTTAGGTAAAAATATCATATTCTTTCTGGTACTAATAAGAAAATCTGTAAACAAAGGAATTATTTGACTCCAGGCAGCTGCATTTTACCTACCAGCCCTCAGAATACAAAAAAAAAAAGTATCAGAAGCTTGAAGGGGCATCTCTTCCTGGTTGTTAGCAAATTTGCTTCTTCTTCTTTCACAATTTCATCACAGATATGGGCTAAAACCCTTCCAGGGTTAATATTGAAACTGCTATTTTGGGTTAAAAAAAAAGTCCTTTCAGTCTATTAGAGTGTAACAGTATCATTTCATTTCACATTCTACCTCCTTAAAAGGTTGTCACAGCAGCAGTAAACCCAAGATTAGTTAAAAGCCATGACAAAATTGTAACATTCCTATATATAAGAAAACAGACGATGAAGTATTTCCACCCCACTGAAAATTCCTGCTCTCTTACATCTTCTTAACTGACACTTAGTGCTTGGATAATAATGAGAACATAGGAAGAAAAGATTACAGCTTTACGTTAGTGACAGTAGAGTTATGGCTGAAGAGCTGCTTTCATTCTAAGCCTTCATTTTCAGCACTTACAGCTTTCTGAATATATTACCCCTTGGGCTTCCATTACACATGCTTGCTTTCATCCCAAAAGGTGGTTTGTGGCTTTTTTGTTTAGTCTTTATTTTTTTTCATTACATTTTCTTGGCTATTTATCCGATACCTAAACATGGGGAAAAGTATCCTCACCATTTCGTAAATAGTTCAGATTTTTTTTCCCTGCACATTGTTGCTGGTGTTTCTGCAGAACATCTGCCTTTGATACAGTGGAGGAAATTTCTTTCATAGGTAACTATATAAAGTCCTTAAAACCTGCTTCCTCTATTTTGGTTTTTACTTCTTGAAATAAGCATGGAATTTGTCTTTAGAAAAGGAATCCTGAAGTGTGATATCATAGTTAAAAATGTAAATATGTGCTCACTTATTCACAAATAATGTGTTCCTCTGTGTGAATAGTGGCTACACACATCTGAGTAAAAAGAATAGATGATTTCTGACAGTTTAGAGCAGGACTCCACTCTCCTTTATGATGTGGTGGGAAAATAGCCTCTGTTTCACCAACAAATACAATCAATAAAAGCCAGACTTCATACACAGCTTCAGTTTTGAATTTTCTAATGCTCACAAACAATAACCTCCCTTTGTTTATGTACAGTTTAGATTAGCGGGCCTGATGTGGGGAAAATGATGAGGAATCAGGAAAGTCAAATCCACTGCCACGGGTTCCTGATGGAGGCCCCAACTGTCAGCCCCAACAATAATAATTTCAGTCTCTTGGCTTTCAGTGTAAATGGATTAACTCAAAAGATGAATTAACATCAAGGGTTTTGTATTTGAGTGAGAAACTATTCCATGTGCCTGTGCACATGCACAAAAAGAATGAAGGATCAGCAAAAAGAATCAAAGATCATTAAACACAAACAAAACCCCAATCCTGAGTGGGAAGTTTCTCTCACACAACCATCATCTACAGTCTTTCTTAAGTTCTTTGAGATGGTGAATGTTGTTTATTTGAGAGCTTATATAGGTACTTTATTATGTTTTTAACTACCATTAGGTACAGATTCAACAATATATCAGTATAGTCCATTGTAATTCTAAAACAAAAGGGGTTTTTGTAGAGAAAAAGCATCTGTAGAAACCAAATTGTTAATATCTGTCCTGCCTGTGTTCCTAGGACCAACTTTGCTGTTGTGCTTGACCCAGCTGGGACTGGCAGTTGCATCTTGAAGTAACAAAACATATCTGAGCAAGGTCCTCCTCACCCTCAGGGCATTGCCAAGGCCACAATTTCACACGGAACATGGTCCTGGCAATGCTGCTTATCTCTTTAGGACTGGGAATATGGTTTATTTGCTTGCTTGTTTGCTCCTATTAGCTATGCCCAGTTAAAATACATTTAAATAAACATGTGAAGATTTCAGAATTCTCATGTCTCAGACAGTGAGAATCCATGGAGCTCTCCTGAAGAAGGATATAAACAGATATTAACTGTACAGAAATACTGTCTTATTTTTCCAAGCTACCACGGGGCATTCTGAGGAGAGACAGATCAAGGAAAATCCAAGGCTGTGTAGCACTGCATGCTGTGAGCAAAACTCCTGCAATCATAAACCTAAGCATGACATCTGACTGCTGCTAAAAATGACATTTTTTTGGAACAAGGGGTAGTTACAACAGAGATCCCATAAAAGTGATGGCCTTGGAAATGTGTGGGCTTCTTTTAAAAGAAATAGTAAGTATGAGACTAAGGCACAGTTTTATCCCTCCTCTTCCTTCTTTTCCATAATTTTTCCCCCCTCCCCTTCCTCAAATCTCTCACAATAGCTTGGTCAACAGCATTTTCTTGCTTCATTGGTTTTGAAAAGGACTTGCTGTTCCCTGCTGTTAGATTATTTCCAGGAGACTGTCTCAGGTCAATAGTCATAAAATATTTTGCTCTACTCCCGCTCTCCCCCACCCAGACAGAAAAACAATAAAATTAAACAAAAATAAATTAACAAATTAAGTTGGGAAGTAGGAAAGGCAAGCATGTTTGTATTTACAGGACTGATCCAGAGATTTAGGGTATGGATTCTTTTTGTGTTCAAGGACCTGGTCCTTGCAATTCCCATAGAGAAATTTCTCCTACGAGGCATAAGCAGTAGCAGTTAAGTTTCAAGTGAAATTACCAAAGAAATATAGGGGCTTTTTATTGGTATTAATTTTATTTCAATCTTCAAGAAAGGAAAAGATTCCTTCCTTCAAAAAGCCTAGGAGACATTGAATGTAAAGAAGAACTAAGCCAAAATAAACATCATCCAGCTGTGGTTACCTTGGATCTTGAGGTGCTTTAGGTTTTGTTTCTACTCTTCTTCAGCTTTAACAGTTTGTAAAAGGGCAGAAAGATGTTCCCCTGTGGCACATGCTGCCACCAAAGTGATGAGCACTGCAGAGGGCTGCGGCTCCTGCTCTTTCTCACGCTCCCTCTTGCCTGGTTCATTCAGCACTCGTGGTAACAACTGGTTTATACACAGAGGTGCTCAGTGCACACCTCCCAGCTGGGCTTCACCTGCAACTGTTCTTTCCTCCCCCCTGCATATCTTATGCATTTACAGGTGTCACAGGTTAGGACTGCCAGTATTAGGTTTGTTTGGCACTCCAGTAAATTTTGGTTAATGTTAGGATGGGCTTTAATTTTCTGTAACTGCTTGAACTGATTAAATTAGCGTGGGAGCAGGTAGTTGCAAACAAAGACAGACAGTTCCTGTTAACTGAAATGAAAATTTGATTATATGGTGTTTAAATAGGACAAGGTATGATAACTAGCAACCATTGATGGTTTTACAGTTTACAAAAAAAGGGAGAGACCATAGCACTTGGATTTGACAGCAGCAAGAGTGAACAAGAAGAAAACTCGATATTCAGCTAATCTGTCTTGGGAACAAACATGTTTCCTTTATTCCTTTGTTTTTCAAAATCTGATTAAAACTTCTTTGATGTGCATTTTAGTTGTTATCTGTGTGTGGTACTGTAGGGTGACAGAGTTATCCAGCAGCCAAGATTTTTGTGGTGAAGCCCAGTTTGGGAGATTGAATTTTGCAGACCTCTCAAAAGCTTCCATTTCTTTCCTTCTCTATGTATTCTTTTTCCTGCTTATAATCTATATACTGCAGGACCAGAGAGGTTTTTTTTGATCTTATATTCATTACCAGTCATTAAAACTGTTCAAGATTTTGCTTGTACTTTTGTAGCTGAAAAATTCAGGTTCTGTTGATGACAAACTGCTGGTGCACAAGCATCTACTACACAAAAGGTTTAAAAAAAAGAGAAGTTTTTGCTGGAACAGCCCCTATTTCAAAGGTGTTTGTCTTGCTCATACAAGACAACTAAAGATAAACATACCAGGTCATTGTCTTATCCATATATTGGGGGAATGTCTTAACTGTGAAGCTGTGGAGAATGACTCAGTGTATGTGACTTTCTGGCCTAACAGCAGTCATCCCTGCAGGATACAAGAGCTTGGGCTGCAGAAGTTGAAGTTTCAAGTTCTGGTTCAAGCCAGAAAGAATGTAAATTCTTTGAGTCTGGACCTTTTGCAACACACAGCTGTTTGCTGTCCAAGGGTATTTCATAGAGCATTACTCTGAGTAGCTGAGGGTGGAAGGCATCTTTGGAGTTCATCTAGTTTAGCCCCTGCTCAAACAGAGTCAGCCACATCAGCAACCTGTTCCAGCATCTGATCACCCTTAAAGTAAAAAAAAAAAAGCAAAACCAACTCAACAAACCCACCAAAAAAAACCCCAGAAAACTAAACCAAGACTTTAAAAATGCTGAAACAGAATTTCCTGTATTTCACCTCAGGCCCATTTCTTCCTGACCTTTCAATGGGCATCAATGAGAAGAGTTTTGCTTTGTCTGCTCCCTGCATCCCTGTGGGAATTCAAATACAGTTTTACCTATTTCAGTGGAAAGAGATGAGGAAATTGTATGGGATGCCTGGGTGCTGTGATGCCCAGCTGTTTATTTTCAGAAGAAGCCTTGGGAGTATTCACTTACTCTCTGATACAAGAACAAGAGGCATTGCCTGGCTCAGGCTATGAGCCACAAATTGCTGGAAACTGGGACTACACAGTACATAAATATAACTGTGCTTGGTTTGCTCCTATATCTTCTCAAAGACTTGGGTTACTGAGCTCTGTTAGGGATAAGACTTTGAACAAAACTGGGTTTTGGCATGACTTGGTACATCTGCTTTTACTTTCTAAGATTTTTGAGAAGTTTCAGAGAGATAGATGCCCTCCTACAGGAAAGAAAAATATGTTTATCTTGAAGCTTGATTATTATAATTGTAAATAAAGGCTAATATGCATGTACTATAACTCAGGTCTTGTTTGCTTTTTATAGAGTGTGAAATGAGCTTCCACTTGTAATTGCAGGTTTTCTTGATTGATGTGAAGCTATTTTCTCTGTAAGCAGATACTTCTCAGTTTCTAGCTTTGTTCGAAGTATGAATAAAAAAAACAATTTGGAAAAAAAAATTCAATTGCAAAGAGGTTCATTTCCTTATGCCTCAGGACAACAAGAACTTCTGAGTTAGGAAATTACATGCCCTTAACATGACTGTTGACTCTTGCATAGAATGAAAGCTGTACATCAAGAGGGATCTCTCATTACATGATTACAGCACGTATTCTCCTTGGAGGACACAAGGCACTTCCCCCTTGGGTCCTGCTTATGAATTTTTACAGCTTGGAGAACTGCAAATGGGCTTGAGAGGAAAGTGTATATGTGACCAATGGAAACATAAAAGGGGAAGAAAAGTTGCAAGACTTCACAGACCTCCTGAAATTTCATGTCCCTGTGCATCAAAGGCTTTGCCTCCTTTCTGAAAGATGCTGTTTTTATCATTGCACACGATACTGCATCCTTTGGGATCATTTCTGCCAGCTATCAATAGAATTATTTATATACAAAACTTGTCAGGTTAGCAATGCAGCTGGTCATTAAGGAGGTGAGTGCATTTTAATGTACTGTATACTGTGCATTCCAGTGAGAAACAGGACTCCTTTCCTTGCTGTGGCCTCTGTGTTCAGAGTCTGGGCTTGATTCTGAGCAGGAGAGCATTTCTTCAACTCTACTGTCTTGGCTAAGTGACTTCATACAGTCCTGAATGTGGTAATTTGTAAAGTAAATCCATTTCAGTACAACAGTGTTCTGTAAAACCTGTTACCTCTACAGGCTGAAATTTTTACATATTCAAAACAACACAGGTTTTTTCAGTTTGATCTATTCCCTGTTTATTTCTGCTACCACTGTTGTCATTGCATCCAGTCTGTCTGTATATAAACAGTTGTAAACACTTCTTACCAATTTTTCCAGTACTGTGAATTGCCTTGAAGGCACATGGGATAGATAGAAAGAGGAAAATAGGGGATTTTCCATATGGTCTGAATAGTATATGATATTTTAAGAAGGCTATTTCCCATTTATGTCCATTCATCTCTTTGAATTTCAATCTTTATATCATTACCTTTTCTCTCAGGGCTGCTGTGAGGCTTAATTCATTAATGTCCATAGAGTGCTTTGAAATCCTTAGATAAAAGAGATTATAGAAGTGGAAAATATTAAAGCAAAAATGTGAACTCACAACCTCTCTCTTCCTTTCCTCACCTGTTCATGAAGATCTTTATAATCATATAAACTTATCTTAGAATCAAGGCAAATACATTTTCCTTTGATGTACAGATAACATGAGGTTGCAAATGCCCATTTTTTAAAGAATCTTCTTCATATTAACAAAGTTAATGTAAAAACTTCTGAGCAATGTTTTTAATCTTCTATTCTGTGCTTCCCCAATTAAAAATGTGGTCCTGGTTATATCCAGCTGAATCTTGTAGGACTGCATCAGTGCTGAAAGATTCACACCGTTCTCTCCATAGGCTCACATTAGGAAAACAGAAGTTCCTCTATCAGGTTAATCTCACTTCAGACTGTAAAATATCTGGCATACTACAATCTTTTCAAAATACATAATTTGTTTTCTTCTCTATCCTTATGTCTGCACTGGTTTCTGTAAAGCAGATTCCTCATTTTCATAGGATGATTTGATAATTCAGGTTAGAATGGCCTTAGAAGATCTCTAGTTCAAACTTTTGCTCCAAGCAAGGAGATCAGATCACGTTTCTCAGGGATTTATCCTGGCATAGAACATATTTGCTGACCAACTTCTATCTGGAGCCACTAGATCATCCATGAACTCAGCTGCTTCTATTTCCATCTCTGTAGCCATAAGATTATCCATGGTAATTCTCAGTAACTTCTTTTTCCCTGGAAAGAAAATTGGAAGAGGGTAGAGCAGGGTAATAACTGTTAATAAGCCTAAGGGAACTGTAAGTAAGCCTTTTTGAGACCTTGGAGTACACATATTTAAGGACAGAGAGTGAGGAAATAAGGGCTGCCACCTCAGCTTCTTGGTTTGGATATTGGAAGTCCCATTCTCCAGGCCTGCCAAAAGAAGAAATTCCCTCTTTGCTGTAGCCACTAACTAAAATCTGTGGAAAGCTGCTTTTCCCAGGCATTTGTGATCACCCTCTTGATCCACACGAGGCATCCCATATTATCTTTCACTGTCTCCAAGAGGAAAGGCTCAGTTTCCTGTCTTCTGAGTCAGCATGAAAAGACAGACCTGCTGCAGAAGGTTTCAGTTTTCTCTCCAGTGCTGATCTTACAGCCCCCCGCTGGGCAATGCTTTGTGTTATTGCAATCTTCACTGACAAATAGGATGGAGAACTCTTTATCAGCAGGGAAAAACCCCACCATCCTTAATTCAATGTTTAGTTACAACATTCCAGATATCCAGATTGTCCAAGACAGAGAAACTAGTCATGTTTTCAAAAAGATACTGTTGTAGTGTCTCTCATCTTCCCATTGGAATTCATATTCATTTCTGACAAGAGCCAATGCATTTCAGAAATTCTCCTTTCTGCTGCTGCTGTGACATTATCCTGCTCTTCCAGTTCAGCCATTTAAAGTCAGTGGCAAGTCTAGGGACCTTTTTATTTGCAGACAGAGCAGATATCTACAAGCCAATTGCGGAGAGTAGCTAGTTTCAACCTATATTTAAATACTCAAATAAGCATATGATTATTCAGATTTCTCTTTAAACTTCAGGTCTGAAAGTTTCACCTGTATTACATAAGCATGTGTTGATATAATCTGGAATTTTGAGTTGACTGTAATATTGCTACTAGATATTAGGCTACAGTTGTTTTACCACCACTTCATCCTCAAAGGAGAATTAATCATTGACTTAACTAGAATGCTAATATGAATGATTGTGTTGTTATGCATATGTTTATTTATTTAACTTTTTCAGCCTTCTAGGTCCCTTTTGAAAACAAGCTTAGCCAACCAAACGTAACAAGCTTTTACTTGAGTGTGTATAAATGTTAAGTAAACAAAATAATTTTGCTGCTTATGCTGGCAGTATTCAGCTTCATTAAACATGTTAGTACGCAGTCTACGGCCTTTTGCAGTGTACGTGACTAACTTGCAAGACACATTCCATTCAGATAAAAGATGACACAGAAAATGTGCTTTGGAGAACTCGTTTGAATGTAGCTCTCCCAAAGCACTCTCAAGGTGTCCTGTTCAAGCAAAACAGAGATCTCAAATCTTGAAAACTGTGAGGAGAAAAAGGACTGCTGTGGTTTAACCTCAGCCAGCAGCCAAGCCCCTCACAGCCACTCGTTCACTTCCCCAGCAGTGGGATAGGGGAGAGAATCAGAAGAGTAAAAACTCATGGGTTGAGATAAGGACAGTTTCTTCGGAAAAGCAAAACTATGCACACAAGGAAAGCAAAACAAGAATTAATTCACTGCTTCCCATGGGCAGGCAGGTGTTCAGTCACCTCCAGGAGAGCAGGGCCCCATTATGTGCAATAGCTACTTGGGAAGACAAACACCATCACACCAAATATTGCCCTTCCTCCTTCTTCCCCCCGCTTTATATCCTGAGCTTGATGTCATATGGTCTGGAATATCCCTTGGGTCAGTTGGGGTCACCTGTCCTGGCTGTGTCTCCTCCCAAACCCCCAACTTCCTCACCAGTGTGGCTGCACAAAAAGCAGAGAAGGCCTTGTCTCTGTGCAAGCCCTGCTCAGCCATAACAATAACAGCTCTATATTATCAATATTACTATTAATATCTATATTATTGTGCATTCAGCACAAATCCAAAATACAGCTCACCACAAGCCTAACTAAATGCTTGCAAAGGTTTTTCATTGTAGTAATGAGTGACCATGGAAGATGCCAGCTGTTCATGGATACAGGCCATGGAGGAAGCCAGTTACTTTGAAGAAATAAACATTTTAACCATGGAAATACAGACTTACAACTCTGGGGATGACAGAGATGTGAGCTAACAATAACAACAGTTGATAGAGGGTTGTCCTGGAATATTTACACTGAAATATAAGGCACTGTGAAATAAATTCTTAGTCTTTAGGAGCCATGAGTGAGGAATCCACCTATTTCTTACCAAGGAGGTCCAGGAACATACCTTTTAACAAGTACAGGGGACATAATTCTTAGAGAACAGCTGTCCTTTCTCTTTTAAAGCTGTCATTTAAATTTAGTGTTTGAACTTTCTCTTTAGTCTAAATGGTTTTCAGATCACAGGAGAGGTAAATGGGTGAAACAGCTTCTAGGATATTATATACCTGTCGCATTCAATTGATCAGCACTTGATTTCTTTTTCCAAACCTAAATATTATTCAAAGAAATCTTTCATATTTAAAAAGGAAAACCAATCCCCCCCATGCCAAAGAATACAATAAAGAATGACAGCATCTGGCTGTCCTAAAGGAAACCTATTAGCTATCTCAAGAGTTAATCTTTCAAAGATTATATTAGGTTTCAGAGAGGTAAATAGATTCTAAAGATGCATTCTATCCCCAAAAGCAACAACTTCTCTTAATGTACATGCATTACACAATAACATCTTAAAAATGCAAAATAAGACATTTTTAAGAATTCATTGCCTAAAGTCAGAACTTATATGAACGTTCAAATTGATTAGCTACAGCCAAAAGCTAAAAGATACATAACAGAGACTGAAAAATTAATGAAAGCTTTGCTAATGTAGTTTAGTATCTCTGGTTTTTTGCTATCTAAACACTCCTACCATTGCAGACATCAGTTTTGTAACAGAATGTTTTACCAGACCCTGCAGCAGACACACAGACAAATGAACTCAAGATTGTCCTCAAAAGTCTGTGAAAACACCTTAGGAAATGTTGACTCTTACAGTCTATGGATCAAAGCTGAATTATCTGAAGCTAAATGATTTAAATTCTTCAGATGATGAATTGCATGTAGCTCTTCACGAATGTTTTGTTTTCTAATTATGAAACATTTTTCACTTGCAATAAAAACTAGTTCTCTAAGAGTATGAATAATATTCAGTATTTTTAGGCATCTTTTAATGTTTTAGAATTGAACTTTCTCTGACATTTAGCAGTGTCAGGAAAAAGGAAGCCTCATGTTTCTAAATGCTTATGGCAAAGACTGGGTTTATGGCATAACAAGTTCCACAGCATTTAAGAAGCCTTGTATTGCAGTGGTGATTAAAATGCACCAGGCCAGATCCTGCTGTCCGTGCAGAGATCACAGCTCCAAAGCATGGCCAGGGTCAGTGTGCACTCAGTCACTGAGGACTTGGTACCTCTGAGTTCCAGCTAAGATGAAGGGCTTGTTTAGTACAACTGCTGTGGAGTTTGGGGTAAAAGGCAATCTTTGATTTAACACATTTACAGTGCATGGCTGGCATTTAGATTTTATCCTGTGGGAGCCTGGTGTGCTTCCACAGTAGCCAGGGTGGGCTTAGATGACATAAAGCTGACAAATTCAGGAGTCCCAAGTCCCAGGCTGCTGCTCCTACCCCACAGTCTTTTTCCTTTCTGTGAACATACTAAATGGCTTTTTCATAGGAATTGTACTGGGATTTGATTGACATTATCCCTGGACTAAAGGTGTGCATTTAAAGTGCTTTGTTACTGATTTTTATAGGACAATGACTCTTACCTTTGGTTATGTATGGACTTTAAAATAAGAGAATTATTTCTGTGTTAATGTCCAATGAGAACTTGGACTTGATCATTTTCTTTTTAGAGTCCAAGGCTGTAACTTTACACATGATTACTTTTACCTATCTAACAGGCTGAAATACATCAAAAGGATAAGAACCAGCAAGAAGGGGAATAGCTTGTGGTTAAGATGCTGACAGAGTTGGGAGATGTGATCTTGGCAAATTCTCCTCGTCAGCTCTGTGCCATAGCTTTCTGTTTCTAAAACAGAGATTAAAATGTTGTGCTTTTTCTCTTGCCTTTTGTCTGTCTATATGGTAAGCACTGGGGAGGGTACATATGTGCAACACCTTGTACATTAGTGCTTCTTGCTACAACCATAACATTTAATCAATAAAAATAAGCCTTGTGCTTTTTTGGTTCATAAAATGCTGAATGTCTCACTAGTCTGAGTCAGAGAGGAACATGTATTTCAGATGACCTTTAAGTGGGAAGTGTGAGAGATCACTGTCCTTGCCTTTTAACTGGGGAGTAAGAAGCCAGTAATGCAAATTTTTAGGCTCTTGGCATGCAAATTAACAAAAGAGATGGCAGTACACACATCTTTTCAAAGCATCACATGTGCATAGGAAAAAAATAAGAAAGGTTACACTTCTGTAGTTCTCTACAGTCAAGCATTCTTTCAAAGGGAAAATCCATCACTTTGAAGAATTTACAGAAGAAAACCTCCACAGCAACTAAAGCTGCGGGCAAGTGAGTGAATGCAACTGCTGAGAAAAATAAATAAGGGCCTTTACAGCAGTCCCATTGAATTGAAATTTTCCTTTATCACAGACTAGGCTGTTCTAATCTTCTTTTCTACCTCTAGCCACATATTTTAAAAGAAGATTTTCTAAACATAAAAATGTTACAGTAGAAGCAGAGTTTCTAACTAATGTATTATGAACCATCTCTTACCATACTAAAACACCCACCTGAATTTGCCAAAGAACCAGTTTGGCTTAACTTCTCATTCCTGTTGTCTACACGAGAAATATTGGTACCAAAAAATGGCAGTTGAGTCACACATTGACAGAAATGTCATCTTCCATGGGAGCTGGCAGTCAGCAAGTGCCTCAAAATGCTTGAAAAGGCCTTGGAGCACAGGCCAGATTGAGAGTCACAGCGAAGAAGCCTTCTGCAAGACACATTGTCCCTAAAGGTCCCAAGAATCACAGCAGCCCAGGCGTTTGTGACATCTTGCTTTTCCAGGTCAGCTTAAACAAAACCTCAGGCAGCCTAAGTTCATAGGTTACTTTTTACAGAGGCCACATACTTTGACATTTAAAGTACAGAGCTGAAGAAACAGTCTAAATGAGATGTAAATTTTATTTACCAGTAGATGTACCAAATACTGGGCTGAAAGCTCTGCTGAATCAAGCCTTGAGGATAAAGCTAAAAGCAGGGCAAGACTGTAGCCATAATTTTATTTGAGGTTGAACTGAATTTTCTTTGCTCAGGAATGAGGTGCCACAGAAGGAGTCACATACAGGACTAACTATCAAGTTTAGAGAGTAAATGAGGAAAATGCCTTGAAAAGCTGGGCTGGTGCCAGGATAGGAAGGGTGAAAGCTGATGATGCTCCGGAATATATGCTCCCATGGAACAGGAACCATTTCTCTTCTCACTTGTCTCTCACAAAGGGTGGTTGGCAGTGGCCACCCTTGGTTCTTTGGACTGTAGTCAGAACAGGTGGTGAAGCATGACCAGCTGATTGCCTTCAGAAATCAACAGCCCCCCAACATTACCCTGCTTCTGTGTCCTCCAGCCAGCCTTGACTTTGACAGTAACATTCTGCTCAGAACACAGCATGTTACAGCGCTCCCACTATAAAAAGCGCATTTCAGTTTGGGGCCAAATCTTTCGATATAAACCCCACCCCCCCCTTTATTTTGCATCTGTGTTAGTATTTGCTAGTGCTCCTTTTGCTTCCCCACAGAAGCTGTGTGGGCCAGGCAGGGTGACCAAGGCTGCTTGAAGTCTGCTGGGCCAGAAAGTCGTGTTGGACCAAAGCCGGCTTCTGCTGAACCTTCTGGAGTTCAGCTACTTGTAATTTCCAGAACTGCTGTTGACCTTCCTAAGTAGCTCTGCGAGGAGTGAACTTACATCCAGCCTGGCTGATTAGCTCTGGCTTGTTAAGCCTGCGAGGCTCCAGCAATGCAAGGGTCTGCACTAACGAGAGGGTGATACCACGCTTACATTATTTTTTTTTTTTTAACACACACCTAATCAAGACACGTTTGGTACCAGCAATATATTGCATTAATAGTGCTGTGCGAGCAACACGGCCATGCGGTATCCCTCGGGCAGCATCCCCCGGACCCGTGTGGCCGTGGTCTTGGGCATCCCAAGGCACAGGGACGGGATGTAGGACAGTGGGCTGGGCTGAGCTGGGCAGGGCAGGGCAGAGGAGGGACATGACATGCTCTGTCCAAAAGCCTGCTCGCTGCACCCTGCCGGCGACATCGCGGCCTCGAGGGATTTCTTCGGGCAGGTGATGCGGCAAAGCCGAAGGGGCAGGTGGCCGAGGGGTGGTGGCCGCTGCCTCCACCCGCACCCGCTCCCGCCTAGAAAGTGGCCCTTCCCTGCCTCCGGCGGCCGCAGCCCCCGCCTTCCATTGGCGTGGCGGCCCCACGTGGGAGCCCCCGCGTTGGGCGGCGCGGGCGGCGCTGCGGGGAGGGCGGGAAGGAGGGAGGGGGCTCGGCCAAGGGCGGGCGCTCGTTGTCCTGGCGACGCCAGAGTGAGTTGTGGCGGCGGCGCGGAGCGGCGGCGCTGGAGCCGGAGCCGGGCGTGCAGGGCGGCCCCTCGCCCTGCCCCGGGCGCATGGGCCGCCGGCCCGCGGGAGCAGCAGCGCCCAGAGCCGCCCGCCCCGCCGCGGCAGCCCCGGCAGGTACCGGCGGGACGCGGCGGGCGTGGGGAGCCCGGCCCGGCGCGCAGGAGGGATGCGAAAGTTTGTCCCGGCGCGCCCGCTCCGGCGGCGGGAGGGACGCGGCCCCGGGCGGGCGGAGACCCGCGCCCCGCCGGCGGCCGGGGGCCGGCAGCGAGCCCTGGCCCGCCGGGGAGCGGCTGCCGGGGCGGGAGGGGGTCCCGGGGGGCTCTGCCCCATCCGCGGCGCGGCTCGGCGGGGCCGGCACCGCCCGCCTCGCTGCGCTGCGCGGGAGCGGCTCCTCCGCGCTCCCTGCGGCGGCGGGGCCGCAACTTGTGCGGGGCTCGGCGGTGAGGGCAGCGCGGGCTCGGGGCCGGGGTCGCCCCTCGGCGCGGGCTGGCGGGCTGGGCGCGGGCGGGGCTGGCCACCGGGCGGGTCCTGCTGCTGCCCTCTGTGATGATTTGTATTACTATTATTTTATCTCTCCTTGTGTGCAGGGCAGAGGGGCGCCCGCCCAGCCCGGCAGCCCACGCGGGGTTTTGTCTGGCACCTCGCAGAACCGCGGAACTCACGGGCTGCCGGGCTTCTGTTCCCCGTGTGAAAAAATGAACTCGTGGATTTGGTTGTTTGCCTGCTTGTTCCGAAATACGGGCAGTTGCGGGAATGAAAAATTCCTGATGTTGCGAGATTGCTTATATTTTAATGAGAAAACCCCCAAAAGTTGTGTTAATTTGCGTTACTTTTAATGAAAGACTGGCGGCCAGGCGGCGTCCTTGAGGATCTGGGTATGCAGCGAGGTGTTTCTGAGCGACATTCTGTGCAGGTGGGGACCTTTCTGGGACTGTGTCTTGAAGATGGACCCTGGTAGAACATATGCAGGTGGAGCTCTTATGGTTTAAATTTAAGAATATTAATTCACCTGTGGTTCATTGAGAGTGTTAATGTGTTTAAACCATGGTCAGGTGTAGGCTCTGAGCTCTTAGAGCTGTTCATTCATGGAGGATTTTCAGTCATAGCCCAGCTGGGTCTAGAGCCTGACTGGGGGCTTTGGATGTTGCTGTGGTGGGAAAATGGGGTAACACTGATTTTGGGTCACCTGGGTTTTTTGTTGGTTTCAGTGTCTCTGGCTGTGTGGTGATTTCCCCAGCAAAGCCTACCTTGTTTTTCTTATTGAAGTTTTTGTTCTGTATTTAATGCCAGTTAATTGTTGTTAGATTAAATTTGTTAATAAATCCATCTCCACAGTCAGATATGCACAGAGATAAAAAGTGAGACATCTTTTTGCTGGAGATAGTAAGAATAAAATTCAGTCTAGATATTCAAAAATGGTTTGTGGCTGCCTCAAAATGGTTCTTTAAGCTTCAGGATTCTTTTTTTTCCCTCTCATTAATATTTTTTTTTAGTATATGAGGCTTAATGTAGCTAACTTGGACAGTGACACTGAATACCTGTAACACATGGTCTTAGGTTGCAGGCATATATTAAGTACTACATACAAATAGATCCTCACGTGCTTCCCCAGAGAGTCTGTTTCCATGATGGTTAAAGCTGGAGCATTGAATGCACAGGAACTTCCAGAGACTGCACTTTTTCTTCGTCTTCTTTTTTTTTTTTTTTCTTGTTCAGGGGACCTTTCATGTTGTCCTTAGTTGCACTGGTTATGTCATGCTATTCCAGCATGGCATTACACGATGTGACTGATGCAGTCTCATGTGTCACATCACAGTGAAATCACTGGAGGGAAAAAGTTTTCCTCGGTGGGACTTAAGGATATTTATAAAATTTGGGGGTTTTTTTTGCTTGTGATATTTGTTGCTAAGGTCAGAGGCCTTATATTGCCTTCAAGGTACCTGTCTCATTTCCTTGGCTATTGGAAGGTTTGAGGATCAGGAGGAGATTCCGGTTCAAAATAAAATTGGAAACCTCCTGTTTCTCTGTAAAATGGGTTAGATGTGTTTTTAGATTACTTTCAAATGGCAAAGCATAGCAGCACCACTGCAATCAGCTGTATTCTTTCCTGTGCTCTTTAGAAGAAACAGAACTGGTTTAATGACCTACTGCTTCATGGTGAGGAGCAGTGAGAGAGCGTTTGAAGTGATGGGCAAAAGCAGTATTCCTACCTGTTGTCAAGATTTTTGCCTTGGCACAACAAGGGACCTCAGCATGCAGAACAAGCATTTCCACTGTGTTATGAGGAATGTATTTTTTATGCTGTTTATCCTTCAGTGGTAGGAGAGTGTCTGATGATCTTTTTTTATTAATTCCTTTGTTACATAGGACACAGGTTTGGATTTTTTTGTGCTTACCAGGCTTGTAACAACATGCAGCTAAATATGTGCTATTATACCATGCTCAGCTAAAGTGGCTAAAATTGATTTAATAGTTAGCCTCTTCAGTATACAATTCAATGTAGTAAATCTGTTTTTCCTGGTGCCTGCATACTGAAGTCTGCTGATATTGATCCTACCTTACAAATTAACTCAGGAGACTCTTTGTCTCTTGTAGTAAACTTGTGCTTCTCAGTACAAAAAGAACAGCATTTTAAGCTGGTTGACCTGCTGAGCTGTGATTTTGCTTTCTTACCAAGTAATAATAGAACCTGTTTGTTCACGTATTATCATGCTCAGGATTTTGGGAGGTGGCACAAAGTAACTTTACAGGCTGTGGAGAAAGATCCCTGGGTAAGAGACCCCAGAAGAATATTGGGTTTGGCTTTACATCTGGGACTCAAACCCTGGAAAGCTGAGTTTCGAGTTGATCCTTGCAGGCTTCAGTCAGTGTTGTTGCAGTTGGTTCAGCTCTGATGTACAATATTGTCATTCTGGGCCAGTTTTATGCGAGAAGCCCCAAAGGCAAGCTAACACTCTAAATAGGCATCAAAGCATTTTGAGAAGCTTGGATGAGGAGTGTAGTATGTTCAAAACGTAATTATTGTATCAGTTCTGACTTGCGGCTCCTGGTGGTGGGCAAAGAACATCAGTAGCTATGTTTTCTTTCAAGCTGATAAAAACTGCTTTTTTTCCCCCCCCTTCTAGGTATTTGTTTGAATACATAGAAGAAGATGACAAGTGTGCATGGATGATTTTACGTAATTAACACCTGCTAGATTTGCAAAAGGCAATTATCACTGCGAAGTGTTTACATTGATTTATGGGAGGAAGGTGGCCCATGAGAGGGATGCTGATAATATCAACACAGTGGATTAAATGCACATTTACACCTTTATTGACATATAAATTATCTGTGCCAGGAATGCACTGAAAAGGCTGCTGATGGAGCAATAATGTGGCACAAACTACTGGGTTTGGATTCAGCTCTGTCATCCTTCTATAAGGCACGTACATGGAAAACTTCATCTGAGCTACTATAGGATATAGAGGCTCACAGAATGGCTGCTTGTTAAGGTAATGAGCAGTGATGGCAAACAGGAATTTAGAAGGATGATAAAAGACATGGATGAGGTTTGAAGGAATTATCTCGCCTTTTTTAAAAATTATTTTTAGATTTTTTTTTTTTTTGTTTATACTATGGATTTTTAGAGAAAGCTTAAGGAGGCTGGAAGAGTCTTTGTAGCAGGGAAATGGAACCTGGCTCTGAATCCAGCCAACATCAGAAAAGAAAGACTGTGACACATGGACTGGAAGATCAAAAAAGGGTAAGTGACAAAAGGTGGGAACACTTTCTGCTTAAATTACTGAAGGAGATGCAAGTGGCAGAAGAGCTCCACATAATGCTTTTATCACTTGCACTTGCTGCTTGCTATGCTCAGCCAGCTGTAGATCTCCTGATTATGTGTTTTAGAAAATGTTTGTCTTTGTCTTCAGGCTTCTTCCAATGTATGGAGCAAAGAGCTGAGGGAAGGGGAAATTGTGATATGAGTGAAAGAAGGGAAAAATCTCTAGAATTCTGGCTGTTTGTTGATGGGGAGACATACAGTGCAAATGAAGAATACTGACTCTTACTGAGTCTGGTCAGATTATTGATTTATTGTAAGTTTACCTTTTTTTCCCTGTTGATATCGTTAGTAGAGTGGTTAGAAAAATGCTTTCTTGGTGTTGGGTGTTTTAATTTGCTGAGAATGTTGTACGTTTGCCAGTGCCCTCATTGTCCTGGTGGTACTGTTTGCATTTTGCTGTAGTTGCCAGATATAAGTTTGGCTTGAATCAAAATGTACAGTGGAACGTGCTTAATGTCAGCTGTTGGCCCTTATTTTGCTCAAGTGCTTTTGTGGAAGCTCTGTGTGTCAAGGTGGTGTTGTGTTATCCCCTCTTAATGGGTTGGTGCACTAAACTGACCTAAGTGAAGTCCTTGTCTCAGACAAAACTGTAGCTTGTGAACAGCTGGGACTCCAAAGTTGTTTTGTTGGCACCAGTCAAGCAAACTAAAACTTTGACATGTTTCTGCTGTATAAATCATTGATGTTGTCCTCCATGCAGAGTTGGTGGAGGGTAGAAAATGCTGTGTTGAGCTCTGTGTGGAGAGCTCCTTTTCCTTGTGGGATTTTTATTTCAGTTGAAAAGTGAGTTGGAAAAAAAATTGACCATCAGCTATTATTTTGCTGTTCAACAGCACTGTCTAATTTCAGGGAGAGGGAGGTTTGTGTCAGAGTTTCATCAGGTCTGCTGAAGAATAAAAGTGGTTTCCCTGTCACCCCATTAGAAATCTGAGCAACCTGGAAAACTTTCAGAAATTGGATAAAATGCAGCTGTTTGCTTGGAGAGAAATAGAAGTTCGGGAACATTTATTTGGGGAACAAAATAAAACTCATGAATGTATTTTAATTGCACCAAGCATGATCTATTAACTGACAAGTTGCCGAGGTCTTCCTTCTGCATTTTTCAAGGAAGCATTTTGGGACTGAAGTAAATCAATAAGGGTTGAAACAAAATCCTTCTATTGACTTAATTTCTGGAGACTGCTAGAACACTTTTTTCCCCCTCCTTCTTAAGTGTACAGCGTTATACTGCATGTGGGGTGTGATGGCAAAAACATTTGCGACCTGTGACACCGAAGTATGCTGTAATTGTTTTGATGCACTGAAATTAATATGCAATTATGTCTGTCTCTCCTTGCTGATAGGTATGGGAGCCTACATCTCCCATCTGCTCCTGGCTCTGGGTGTTCGGTGCACATGTAGCATGGGGCCTCTGAATGTATAATATAACCCCAAGTGAGGCTCAGTGGCAGCTGGGATAACATCAATTGGTCATGCTTTGCTGACATTCATTTTAACTTGAACTCTAGCCGTCATGGAGATTATTAAATTTATAATGATATATGTAAGATCCATTTTAATGACTCCGCATGCTTGGGTGATCTCTCTCACTTCTGTTTGCAAAACAAGTCTTAATAGAGTATTACATTTCATTTCCTATAGAATTTTTCAGGGAAAGGTTACTCATGAGAGTTTTGCTAAGACTTATGCTTACTGGGAAAAATGAGTTTGGAATAATAATAATGTTGATGCAATTCAGTTGTTGTTATTATGGAGTTGAATAGTAATGTAAACTTTAGTGTTCCTAAACTTAAAATTCTTAGATTTCTGATAGGGAAAAGTGGATATGTGATCAAAGGCTGTTAAAATTATTCATCAATAGAGACTTTGTTACTGGAAGTGAGGCTTATGCTGGAAGAAATAAGATCAAGCTCATTTTTAATCAGGTGAGTGCATTCTCCTTTTTATCACCATGTATTATGGACATAAAGTCAACCATTGTTTAGTGTTTCTGAAGCAGTAAGAAATCAGTCTGTGTACATACACCCCATGATGATGGATCTGGCTTGTCTTTCCCAAGTAAAGTACAGAACGCTGTTTGCATTTGTGGTGTAGAAATAAAGCTTAGTTTTCTGTTTTGTTTTTTTTTTCAAGTGTATTTCTGGTTATCAACTTAGTAGATATATTGATTAAAGTAAGACAAGATTTAGTATTTGTGCTTGGTTTTTAGAGGGATGGGGTTTTGCTCTTTATGCGTTGGCTGATCTTCAAGAACTCAAAACTGGGCTGCCTCTGACTTTGCTGAGATCAGCTGAAGCAGGTTCTTTTCACTCATCACAGCTTCCCAGGCTGAATTTAAGAGGACTCATATTAATCTTTGGGATAGCAATACAGCTATCTACATGTCTTAAGTTGGCTCTAGTGGGAATTACATAGCCAAATTCCATGTAACTGGTAATGTACAAGTGAAGAATTTGATCAGGTTTAATAACCGTGTAAGCTGACCATCTGAAGGTAGCAGGATTACCAACATGAATACTGATGTGAATAGTGAGCAGGCTTTATGCCAGGATATGACCTTGGCAACAGAGTCTTCAAATACAAGAGTAATATAGGTGATACTATAGACTTTTTGTCCATGAAGTTTGTGTGTAGAGTATTGTTTTGATATAAAATGGATGGTCACTCATGAGCAGTGAATTCAGATATTTACTTTTTTTTTTCTTGAAGAAGAGACTTGAGGTAAAAAATGCTGCTAAAATAATGTAGTTAGGTACATTTTCATGTCCTGTGTCATGAAAAATTTAGTACTGCCCTGTGTTCTGATTAAATGCATTTTCTGCTGATGAGTGAGAAGAAATATTTCTTCAGTTGGTTTCCATCCTTCATTCCCTCTTCTTCTTGACTTTCCATTCAGGTCCATAGCTCTAAGTTAGTGGGACATCCTAAAGAAATGTGTATGCAGTAGTGACAGAAGTGTCTTCTGCTCTGCCTGGCTGAACCCTCTTTGACCGAATGATGAGTAAAATGTAACTGTGAAATGCATTCAGACTTTGGAAGGATCTCTGTAAATGTGTATTTTATGCTTAGATGTGCTCTATTGTCTAACTAAACAGTTGTCTCCGCTTAACTTGAGATTTTAATTTTTTATTAGAGTTTTTTTTTGCACTTGCCTGGTGTCCTGGGCTGGTAGGTTTTAGGAAGGACTGTGTTGTCAGCAGCACAGAAAGTAGCATGGTAATAGTACACCTCACAGGCTTGTGATGTTGTGGTGGTTGATTGTTTTTGTGCATGGGTTTGTGGACGTTTTTGGTTTTGACTGCAGAAAAGTTTTCGTCCTGGACTTAGAAATATCAGTTCAAGCTACCTGCTCATGCTGCCACAGAGGCAGAGTGTGTTTGGCACTGGACCTTTTAAAGCCAAACTGATGGTGGTCTTCCAGTATTTTTTTTCTCCTTTTGCTACTTTAGAGTAAACATCCTCAGCTCTTTTTTTTTTCTTTTATTATTTTTATTTTGAATGAAGAATGTGTGAGCTGCAGTTTTACAGTGTTACAAGCAGACTAACACTGTTTTCATGGGGCGTCTTTCTCTCTTGTTTTTGTTGGAGCAGTCGTTGTGATACCCGTGACTGAAGCCATATGCTTTAGCTTTCTCCTGGGTTTGTGTTTTTCCTGGCTTGTTATTGATACAGTTCCCATTTGCTTGAGGATGCTCTGCTGATACCTTTATATCAAAGTCAGTTTAAAGAGCATAAGTAGTCTCACATGTATTGACCTGCTTATACTGAGGACTTGTGTTGTTTAAAGCAGGGTAATGGTGGCTGAGTACCGTGTTTAATAGCAGAATTTTGTGCTGAGACATTAATGCAGTTGGGTACTGTGCTGCTGAGCCAGTGTGGAAGCACTCAAGTATAACCACTTATAAATTGCAGCAAGACTTAGCTTATGAAATTACAGCAAGCTGTGTTGTGGTGTTTTGATAATTTAACTAACTGGGTTTTTATGGAAATACACATGCAATAAAAATTCCCTGAGTAGGAGAACTGAAAAGATGTCAGCTTCTCCTTTGTTTTGCAGATATGTAAAACCCTCTGTAAACATAACAATCTCTGTAAAATTTTAGTTCCTGACTGGATTTTATGTTTTTATTGCAGTAATTAGGGTTGTAAATAAATTTACTTTAAACATTATAATCACAGAATCAGATTTGGGAGATTTTAATTACATGGATGTACCTTGGTGATCTGTCCAGGGCTTGGCTTCTGTGTAAAGTCATAAATTTCCTGCTCTTTAGATGCTTCTGAAACTCTTTTTGTGGGTGTGTTGTCTGTGACTATTTTAAACCACTCTTCACTGAGAAATTGGCTCAAAGAAGCAGGTAGTTGTGTTTGTTTTTGTGATGCAGATTTTCACCTTAATGGTTGCTACAAGGTATTTTGTTCTTCTATTTTCTCTAAAAGTTCTTTCTGCAATGGTTTTAATGAGAGAGTTAAAGGAGTGTGATTTAATACTACCAGCCCTCTCCCAGACAGACCCCGGTCTTAAAGAAATTTCCCATATTTTCAAAAATGTTTATATAGTGTAAACAGAGGGTCTCGCTTACTCAGCTGATGTCTCTTGTAATTTTTGTCTAGTTAAAGGAATTTTGCAAACTTCTTAAGATTCAGGGGTGATTCTTTTCCAGCTTGTGTAAGTTTGCGTTAGGATGCGATGCAAAGGATCTGTGGTGATGTCAGCCAATCAAAGGTTCGACTGCAAGCGGTGAACCTTGTGTGCCTGAGGACTCTGTGGCATAGTCTCAACTAGAACTGGCTCGTGTAATTCTGTCAGTCTTTCATCTCTTTGCCTTGTCCTTTCCCCATCTCTGTGTTACTCTACAATGAAAAAAGCTTGTGTGTGATTCCTTGAGGTCTTAGGCTTGCCCAAATTATTCTTGAGGGTTTTTTCCAAAATCCTGGCATGCATGCCTCTGAAAATGCTTGCATGGTAGACAGTTTACACAGCAGGTAAGTGCAGATGCTGTTGTAAATGGAACTGAACAAAATCAGGCAGAAATTATTTCTGTTTGCTGAAATTGTCTTGAATAATATGGAAGAGTTGATTATTTCCAGTCGTAAAGGAGTGAGGATCAGTGCTGATGAGGACCTTATATGGCACCCCTGACTCTGCTCATGTCTGGAAGGACTTCCCTGCTTGCATTTGTGTGTATCTACACAGCACGTGGTTTTGAACTGGCTTTTCCTCCCCCTCTTCTCTGATGGTAGATTAAGACTACACTGGTGTGATCTGCTCATTCAAATCCTACAACAGTGTCTGGTGTGCTGTACTGCCAGTGGCACTGATCAATAGCTGATCTTTCAGAGCTGGACAGAAACCCAGCAATATGATGCATCAGCTGCTTGCCTTTTGTGTAGGGAAGAAATCCAGCCCTTCTTCCAGCTGCTGCTGCTGACAACAGGCTTTAAAACCCTAAGACATTACATATGATTATTGTTCTTATCTTGGATGACTATGACTATTAATGGTCATAAGTTAGCTGGGATATTTCAAAATTTAGCCAGGCATCTTGATTCTGTGGAAAATCTCCAATCTGGGGTGGATTATATATTCTGTCTCCTTCAGTTGGCTTTGGGGTCCCTCGTCTGGGGCCCTTTTGAGTGTGGGTTAAAGAGTGAAAGCTGGACATGATGCCGTAGCTGTGGCTCAGTGCATTAGTGAGCCTCTTGTTCCAGTTTTCCACATCCTGTGGTATAAATGAGGAGATATCTATCTATCTATCTATATATATATATATATATGATAGCTAAGATCCTAATGGCTTCATCAATCTAATTTCAAAGGTAATGAAACCAAAAGGCTCAAGCAGTAAATACAGGTAAGTGCTATGTAGTGTAGGGTGTGTTCTTTGGAGTGTAAGAACACTTTTTCAAAATAAAGTTAACCTCTGATATTTAAGAGGGTTGTAGGATGCTAAGTAGAACTCTGTGTCTAGTAAAAAAAAAATATTCTGTTACTAGTTAGATTGTAAAAAAATTTACCCCTAATGCCACAGTGTTTTTGGGAATGCTTGTGCAGCTGTGAAATGCATTTCATCTCTCATTCCCTTCTTTTACAGTGGTTTAGCAGAAGTTGCTGTATTTCCCTCATTTTTTCTGTGATTAAGACGTAGCAAACCCATGTTTTCTGTGCCATAGGATGCATTTCCCCTGATGCACTGCTTCCCCACTCCCACAGCCCTTACACATGGGAAAAGTCCAATGGAAATTACTGAGTGTCAGGTGAGTCAGTGTTGCAAGAGTTAGTTCTATGTCCTGTGCATTTAATAGGACAGGTGTCTCTCAGTGTGTTACATAAACGGTACAAGAAGGTAAACACTAGAGGTTGTGTGTTTACTCATTTTTATAAAGCAAGTGTGACTTTCAGATAATGCACATTCTAACTCATTAGCGTGTAGTTTCCTGCACACCTCCTTAGAAAAATGTTCATTATTATGCAAATGGCTACCCTCTGGCTTTGAAGTAATTGTCACTTAGAATAATGTGTGGGCCATGGTATAAAATACTTCAAAACCTAAATAGCTGGGAAATTCAAATTGGACAGTCAGACATTGCCTCTCGCTGTGTCTGTGCCTGGAAGCAAATTTGATATCCCTGAGGTCAGTTATCTATTGTGATATTCCTGGTGAAGGGAGTGGTAGGAAAGAGAATGAGGAAAAGGAGGAAGGAGTGTACAGGAAATAGTCTCTGTGGTAATTCAGACTTCTTTACTAATTTTAGGGTGTATTACAAAGCTTGGAGTCTTCCAAACTCAAGGGCTTCCCAGAAAGGGAGGCATTAGGGAGAGACAGGCATGCGTTTGTCAGTATTTATTTTTAGGCATTCAGTGTTAGGGGTTTTTCTGGTTGATTATAGTCTAGTTTGACAGATGTGGTATAGATTTATTTATGCTTGCACACTGCAGCAATTCATAACTTTAGGAAATAAATATTAGTGGCATCTTCCAGTAGCAGCAAAGCTCTAGTATATTCTTTAATGAAGAAATTAGGTTTCTCTGTTAAGATCCAGTACAACAGATGACTTTAAGCATATTTCCTGTTGCAGTGCAGATGAAGGAATTCTTGGTGAGTGTGACAAATGTGTATTTCTTAGGTACTCCTCCTTGAAAAGCATCATATGTCTGTGTATGCATTCATGTTCATGTGTTATTTTCAAAGGGTTGCGAAGAGGAATACTTAAAATGTAACAGAACCTGGCAGTAAAATAGGTGTGTTACAGATGAAAACGGATATTTTCTTCTAAAAGTGTTCAAGGTCATATTGGTCTAACTCTAAAGTAACTTGTAGGAGACTGCTGGACTAAGTGAATTTATTTCCCCAGGTGAATTCCCTTTGTAATGCAGTACCTTGCTATTGTCTTCTAGATCAAGTCGTAATTTCCCTTTGCAGAGGAAGACTGGAAGGGCCAATACATCTGAGTTTCTTCCCTTTTCTTGCACAAACCCTTTTGCCAGTCAGTTCACTCTCTGTTTCTGCTCTTTATCTAGCAATGCGATGTAACCAGAGGAAGGATGTGACAGTGGCCCATGGTCTCTGTGTACAGTGTTATGGGGAGACAGAGACAGTGTAGAGACCTCAGCCTCTCTCCAACTTCTCAGGAGTCTGCTGCAGCGTCTGATGGGAACCAGACCCATTTTTGGGAGACTGAGAGACTCCTGCAACATTCCCATGGAAGTGAAAGTCAGTGATAGGATGGAGATCAGTTTTTGTGTAGAGGGAAAAAATATCTTGCCCTTTTTGTGGTAGAATTATAAAAACCCCTTCTTTACAGAAGACTGTCATTCATCCTTTAGAAAGAAATGATCTGGCTTACAAATTAGCTTGTCCTTGCAGCATTAGGGAAAAAATAGCATGGTATTGAAGACTCTGATTCCCTTTCTTGCTAACAGATTATGATGCGTGGATGTCTCTTGAGGCTACCGCACGTTGATGGTAATAAATATGTACTCAGGCTTGCGTAGCTATTTTTCAAGTATTCTGCACTAAAAAAGGAATTGTATTGAAGGGAGCTGAGGGGCAAGAGAGTAGCTTCTGAGATCTGGTAACAGTTGAGAAATCGATAGAGACAAGGTGGGTTTGTTATGAAAAACCTCACTTATAGGTGGAAGATGAGAACTCTACGTGCTGCAAGCATTTAGTTTGCAGTTTATTTTCTAAAGTCTTTCAGTTCTTCGTTGTGATGACAGCAGTGACTATCAGATCCTCAGTAACTTGGAGGATTTGTTTTGGATAAACAACATACATCTGATATGACTACTCCAAAAATGTAACAAGGCAGATGGAATTGCCTGTGTTATTTCACTGTCTCTCTCTGAAGTTTCCTAATTCAGATGCCTTGTTTTCTTCATTGATGTTTGCTGTATCATGTCAAACAAGGTAATGAATTTTTAAAATGTCGTCAATTTAGTCCTGTGATATTCAAAATTTTTAAGTAAATCCTATAAACACAGTAGGAATGATAGTGGTTAGAAACTGGAGAGATCGCAGAATTGCAAGGCTTAGGGTAAGGAAAGTTGGATTGTAGTTAAATTTTTTTGTGATAGGAGCATGAACTGGACCTCAGTCGTTCTATTATTGTTCCATTGGTTCATAACATGAATGTTAAAGCAGGCAAACAGAAACTAGATGGTGCTAAATCAGTTATTGAAGGTGTGCCCTTCCCATATCAGCCTTGATCAAAATCAACATGAGATATGAGAAGTGAATGAAAGGTGCGTCAGCTATCTCTTAATTGCATAATGTTTGTGCTTTTTTGTTATTTAGGCTGATAGCTCACATCCCTTGAATGAGAAAACCACCAAGAAACACCAGAAGAGATCTTTATTTCAAACATGTATTTTTTACAGGTTTTAAATGCTTCACTCCATTGATGTGAAACTCATATTAATCTTATGTGCTGGTTTGTTGCTGTTGTTGTCTCTTTAATTTGCTTTCCAAACTGGCATTATTTTGATTAATATGCTGATTTCTGGAGCTCAGGCTTGGCAATAGGAATAGCCTGTCTTCAAACTCCTTTTCCTTTAAGATACTTGGCTAAATAAAAGGAAGATTAGTTATAGTGTGTGTGTGTTAGGACTGGAATAAAATATTCATAAATATTTATCAGGTGGGGAAAATAAATACATGGGTGCATCCTTTTAAAACTCAGATGACATGGCATAATAGACTAGCTGGCAGAGGATGAAAGGTTAGTGTGGGGGAGATTTTTCACCTTGTGTAAGCTATGTAGTAACCTGGAGTGCAGTACAGCACATTGAAATGCCAAAATAGATGGAAGCATGTACAGGCAAGGGCCTTTCTAGATAGATAGGCAGATGATTGCTTTCCTAAGAGCCTGGAACTTTGAATTCATGGGTGGTCTGATATCATGCACTGTATTTACAGTGGCTGAGTGTGAAGTCAATGTGTTTAGTGCTTTGACGGAATCCCAGTGAGACAGAAGAGATGTACTGCGTTAGCAGAAAATCCAGATTTTGTAACATACATTGTAATCAATAATGGCATAAACACAATGTTTTGTTTTCAGTCTTCTGTGTTCACCTGTCTTTATCTGTAGGTAATATATTTTCAGCTTGTAGCTGTTGGAGTTTTCCATGTGTATAAGCATATCTCTTCATAGAGGAGAATGGTATTCTCCAGTTGTCAGTTGTAAATAATAGCAGGAAAGATGGAGCTCTGTGGTTCAGGGGAGTGTGTGAAGTGCTGAGGTGTGAAAGGAAATCCTCCCTCCCTTGTTCTCCGTGTTATAGCAGGATCTGAGTTGGGAAGTGCTGCAGCTGTGTGGTGGTAATTAGCCCAACCTGGGTATGTTCCAACAGCAAGAAGCATCTCTGGAGCTTTACTAAAAAGTTCAGACAAAAGAGCCCTTCACAATCTGAGTGTGTTACATGGGTTGGACTGATCTGTCTGCCGCTGTCCTGCTGGTGCAGCTTCCCATTTCAAGGGCTGACTTGTTTGGGTGACCCCTTCAGTGCTGCCCTACACAGATGGGAATATCTGAGACACACAGATCCCAGTATTGGATGTCTCTTGGATTAAGCGATTTCTTTTTTTCTTTTAGAAGTGTGTGTGTGTGGGGGGGTGGTGGGTTTTTTTTTTTTTTTTTTTTTTTTTTTTTTTTTTTTTCTCTTTTGGAGGTGAGCATCATTTTCAGATGAATCCAGCTGTCAGCCTGGCCCTGTGTGGCTTTTAGGCAGTGTAGCTCCAAGATCTTTGCCTGAGCTCAGGATTGGGGAGAAGAGTGATGGAGGATGGGAAGCTGGAGGAGAACTGGCTTGTTCTTGCAGTGCTGGTTTTGTTTTTTATTTGGGGTTTTTGTTGCTGTAAGTAAAATGGACATTAGAAATGGATAATCTTGATAAATGATGAGAAATACTTGCTCTAGTTTTGCAGACAAGAACACAGACAACATGAAAGCTAATATGATGCAAGCATTCACCTTATATGAGGAAATTGCTTAAAAATTGCAGTGTCCTTGTTTCTAAACAACTACAAAAAACCGAAACAAAAAAATAATACCCCTTAGAAACCACAACAAAAGCACAATACTCTACAGTCTGTAAATGACTATTCCATAGTAGCTTTTTTTTTTTTTTTTTTTTTTTTACTGTTCCATAACATGCTTTTCATGTGTGCATTGAGGTGCAGACAGTTCCTGTCTGTACAGGGTTTTGGTGTGTTCTGAAAAGAGTGGCTGGGCTGAGAGAAGTGTCCTGCAGAGCCAGAGGTGTGGAAGTGGAGGTGATCCCCCTCTGGTGCTGCCCTGTGCTCTTGGAGAGCAAGGACAGCTGAAGAACTTTGTCTAATCTACATCAGTTGTACATGCCTTTGAAGATGATGAAGCAGCAACTGCTGTCTTCTCCTCACTGTCACTTCCTCTGCCATAAGGGGATGGATCATGACTAGTAACACTTCCTCTGCAGTAAAAACTGGTCACTATCAAGTGCAGAAAGATTTAGGATTAAGATTGTTCCAAGATGTTTTGAATGTCTCAAGAGGTGTGTGTATAAACAAATTGTACATGCTAATTGGTTTATCTTGCTAGGTGTCTTCCAAGTAAACCACTAATTTATTCAATAGATTTCATGATTTTGGATGAGAGCATAGTATAAAGGTCTTTCATGTCCTGCTTCTTTGGGTTACAGTAGTGATTCTGATTGCAACTTCTCCAGTAAGCCCTCTCAGCAGGTGTACTTCAAATATTCAGGACAGAGAAGAGTGGTTTTTCTTATTTTTCTTGTGAATCTTGTCTGGCATGGGGGGAGTCTAAGCTAGGGAACGGTGAGAGGAGGACAGAGTCTGTTCTGTCTCAACCCTGGCAAGTGCTGTGCGCCCCACAGTCAGTGCTGTAGGTGTGCTTAATTTACCCCGTAGTTCCTCCATTGCATCTGTTCCTGGGGTCAGGAAGGCAACCCCCCAGTCCCTGATGGACCTCCACATGTACTGTTAACAGCCTCACACTGCAAGGAGTGCCCCAGAGTGTGTTGTAGCTGCTGCCCCAGCTGGGCATGGGCCTTTTGAAGAGAGGCAATGGAAAGCCTGTTAGTGTGGTCCTTGGAGGATACAACAGGATCTAATTATGTTTCCTTAAAGCTTGCACATGTTTTTAGCCAACTTAAGGGGTGTCCAGTTATCATGACCAAATTCATCTGGGAGTTTGGAATGACTAATTTTCTTCTGAAAGAGAATAGTATGCCAAAATTGTTCTATTGCAAGTCAATTGCTATGATGAACTTCAATGATAATCTTTTGTTGCCAATTAAAATTAGTAGTCTAGAGTGCTTTTTATGTTATGAGTTATTTTCCATTGCTATATCCATTCCTATTAAACTAGAAAGTGGATTTCAATTTAGAATTTTTTTACAGCCTCTAAATAATGAAAGCATTCAGTCTTGATTTGTTTAATGGCTGGATAAAGACTGTTTGTTTTTATTTGTAATGTAGTGTTGTCTCCTTCGCAGATAATGTCAAAGATATCATAAAACAACATGGTGACTGTTTAATAGGTTTGTTTCATCCTTAATGCCTGAGAGGAAGATGTGACTGTGCACTTCAGCAAATGGTTCAAAATTGAGTTTTAGGCTCCAATATCTTAACTTCTTGTGTGTCTACAGTCCAAGCACGTTGTCAGTCAGCATATGTGGCAATGCACTGCATGTTCACAGAGAACATCGTGCAGTTAAACCCTTCTGAAATCAAGGCCTTTGTGAGGGAGATCCAGGCAGCATGTCAGATGTTTGAGTGTTGAACTTCAGAAGCCAAAAACTATTCATAACCACTGATGATAACTTAATATCCATGTGTGTGTTGTTTTTCTTTTTGGCCTCGTGCCCAGATTCTATAACGATGAGTAGTTATCTTTGCAACCTTTCACATTGTTGACAGTGATTAATAACGTGTTGTGCACACTTCCATTGCATCAAATACCAATTTTTTGGGTAATGGGAAAAGAATATCTAATTAGGGAGTTAATACCATTGACTTCACACATTGTATATAATTCAAGTATTATTTTTTGGAAAAGCAAGGGTAGGAGTAGTAGATTGAAGTATGATTTTTATGTAGTTATGGGAGTAGAATATTAGGTTTTAGGTTAATTTCTATCAGTTTCCCTAATACAACTGAAATAGGAGCATACGAACACAGAAGCGTATTTTTAAAGGATTTTACTGTGAGGAAGAAAATCTTTTAAATCACTAGATGCTGCATATACTCTTTTGAATGTTAAATCCTAAAGCAATAAAGATAGCAGATGTTTGTAAAAATGAGATGACTGCAGCTCAGAAATCTTGTTTCTCCTGAGCAGATCTGCTTGAAATTGCCAGTGTGTGCACTGATAAGCACTCAATACTAGGAACTTATCTCTCAGGCAATGTGTAAAAAGTGTAAAACTGATGATTGGAAATTAAGAGATGGGTACTATTGTCATACTTGGATACCTTTCATGTAAGTACACGTCCTTCAATTGCTGTATTTTTTTTAGTTGATGACATTTAACCTGAAGCACTTTTTCCCCCCCTTTTTTGCTAGTATGGAAGTAGTTTGCATATTACTGTATCTACTCAAGAAACACTGAACCATAAATTAGGTCACCTATGCTGATTTTTCCACACCTTTTTTTTTTTCCCTTAGAGTGAAATTTAGCTTTTCTACTGTTTGTTTGTCTGTTAAACATCTTTACCTTTCAGGATTCAAGGAGTTTTTTGTGTTGTTACAGCTGCACTATTTAGCAATGCAGAGCCTGTAGTTGTTTCATGATTTAGATGATATCTATGTGTACATATTAATTTCTGTTCATGTGGCTAAGGACTGACATAGTAAACTGGTATTCTCTCTGGTTTGTGTCATGGTTACTTCATTAACTGTGTTGAATTATGCTATAAATATTTGCAGGAGCCCAGTCTTTGTAGTCATTCTCCGTGGGGAATTTGCATTGAAATTGATGGGGGATCTGAGTGTAGAAAAGCTGCTTGAGTGGGCATCATCTGCTCTTTCAGGCACGCAAGCCTAAGTGGTAGAATATATATATATATTTAACTGCTAATGTACTGTTAGGGCAATCAAGGGGATGATTCCCTTGGTGATGTAAGTGGTTAGGCAGGAGGGGGATATCTGTTCCCTCAGAAACAGGAGATTTTTATCCAGAAAAGCTCTGGATAAAGCAGAGGCCGACAGAGAAGATGCAGAAATACTTCCGTAAGCTGAACTATGAGATGATGATGGGAGGGATGCAAGTTCAGTGAATTCAGAATTGTGACTATGTAAAAGCCTTTCATTTGTTCCTTCCTCTAAAGTATTTTGAGCCTTCTATGAATATTGTACTAAAGGTGATGTATTCTAGAAGTTTGTTTTAGAGTTACTGGGATGCAAGCTCACACAGAGCTACAGGAGCAGAAGAAATTATTTTTGAAAATGAATTTAAACAAAATTCACACCACTGTGGAAACCCTTATACAACGGAAGAATGATATAAATTTACTCCTTGCTCTCTGCAGCCTTGGAATGGGAAGGTTGTTGAGTAGCAAATCTTGTGCTCCAGGAAGGAAAAACACGGTTGGAACAAGTTAGTTTTGCAGATATACAATAACTGCAGAGAAATAATACAGTGCTCTCACAAAAAAGCCTCAAATTGTTACTTCCTTTTGCATTTACTGTTTGGCTCTGGCCTGTATTTCAAAGGTATACACACAAGGAGAATGAAAAGCTGTGTTAAGTTGTGGAAAGTTTGCGTCTTTGCAGGACTTCATCTTGACGTATAAATACGTGGTGAGAACTCTGGGATAGGGACTCCATTGTTTCTCTGTGGAAAGGCACACACCAAACTGAAACCAGAATAAAAGGTGGTGGTTTTGCCTGGATCTTTCTTTCCACAAAAATGGACCTTTTTGTACCAGTAAAGGTTACCTTTTTGTAACAATAATTGCCTCAGTTTCTTGCTTCTCCTCGGAAGCAATGCAAATGGAGAACCAAGAAGCTTGGCATGGAACAGCTTTGTGATGGCTCACTGTGTTTCAGCATATATTCTACTGTGGTTTTTAGCTATAACCTTTCCAATTTTTGGCTGACATAGTTTGGCTGTGTTTATACTCCATGACCCCAGTGGTCTGTCCAAGCCTCAGCAACAGAGCACAGTAAAGTAGTGAAAGAGACAGAAAAAAGCTGAGAAATTGTGGGTTTTGTTGGTTTTTGGAGGAGGCAAGGGGTTTGTAGTCTTTTTCATGACCTAATTTGCATTTTTCTGGAGACAGGCAGTGGTGATATTAAGGCCTGTGTTATTTCCCGGGGTACTTGGAATTCATAGTCTGAGTTAGACTCTTCTGTTAGATTCTGCTGTGAGTTTCCCTCTGCGATCAACAGAAGAATTTTCTGTCTAACAAAAGTAAGGTCTTGTGATTATGCTAATATGCTAATGAAAAATGGATTTTCTCATTTGAGCCCTTGCATAAGGGCTTTATTTTGCTCTTTGTTCTTTTTAAACTTGTCCTTGAAGTATCCTGGCCATTTTAGACCCAGGGTAAGATCCTAAAATACATCCAGAGAGTCCTGAGAAAGGTGATGGCCAGTGGTCATGCTTGCTGGAGACCTGCTACTATGCAAATAGAAAAATACTTTCCATGGAAGTGTAGGGTTTTCCAGTCTTGCATTTCCAAAGATGCACTTTACACAGCAGCAGAGTCATTTGCAATTAATGGCTTAGAGGCAAGGAGTGAAGCACAGAATAACATGAGAAGTCCTATGAATATCAGCCACAAAACAGTGCATATCTTTTCCATCAGAACTAGTTGATTTTTCATTAAAATGCTTGGAGATGAGTATTGTTGTGCATGGGAACAAGTCTGGCAGTGGTTTGGAAAGCAGAACTGGTCTATTGCACTGCATTTACAAATTGCATGATGGTCACATTGCTTTGAATGTGGGACTGGGAAGCTCTCTGTTCTGAGCCTTTGCGAGTTAATGGCTTACTCTGAAATCCTCATACTCGGTTGAAAAGATTCCCTGTTGGATAGGGAATTGCTAACTTGTGATATTGATTCTGACAGGGTTTTTTTTCATAAAGAAATACATTTTATTTTCTCAGTGAATTCAAGGCGTGGGTGTGATGCCACTGGAAAATGAGTACTGTGTCTATTGCCAATTTGAGCACTTTAATGGCTGCACTAGAGGCAGCTATTCTAGCAGAGAAACTTGTGTGTTATTGTTCATATTATTTCACCACATAAAGGAATCCATTTTAGTAATATGAGTTGATTTAAAATACACACCAGTGAGTGAGTAATATAAAAGCTGGTAGATAAAAAAGTGTTTCCTTCTTGCTTAACCTGTGTGGTTGGTAGCTGAAATACCTGTCTTAGGCAAGAACAACTTGTATGACTTGTCCTTGAACATGAATTTTGAAAGTTAGCCTAAAATTTCGGTCAATCAGTGCATGTTTTGATCGTGTACTGTCAGCAGGTTCCCCATCAGATTCTTG
Source organism: Aphelocoma coerulescens (assembly GCF_041296385.1). Classification (NCBI taxonomy): domain Eukaryota; kingdom Metazoa; phylum Chordata; class Aves; order Passeriformes; family Corvidae; genus Aphelocoma; species Aphelocoma coerulescens. The sequence continues at coordinate 5,798,643 of NC_091019.1, forward strand.
TGGCTCTTCTCTCCTGCTTTAACATGCAGTCCTTCCACCTCTGTTGTTTAGTGGTGAGGTCTGGTGTAGGCACAGGTCCAGTAGTTGTGGGCTGCTAGGAGAAAGCCAGAAAAAGTAGTTTCTGGCCTATCTGTTGCACTGCTTCAAGCAAATACTGGCTATTTTGAGGTTAGACTAGAACCTTTACCCTTCAGTTTCTTTCTTAATTGTGTTTTGGTTTTATTGGATCCTCATTCTAGACCTTTGAATCATTATGAATATTTTGCTAAGTAGCATTGAAAATACAAGGGTGATGTATGGAAAGATACAGGACAATATCTAGAAGTACTTAATCTGTGGTTGTTGCCACTCAGGTTCCCAGTGTAACCATTGCTGCAAGGTTTGAGTATATAAGTAGTCTGAAATAAGGCTTTTTGAGGTACCTCTGAATTCCGTGGATGAGCTGATATCTCTAATTCCATGGCTGTGTAATGGCAAGGAATGAACCAGAGGGAGAACTTAATTAAAACTCCTCTTTCTGTATCTTTTCATTTAAGCCTGGTAGATGTTGTTCAGTGGTGCATCCAAGTCAATCAAACTTCTTAATGCTCATCTGAACTGATGGGATAAGACTTGGAGCATCACTGTGTCATTAGGAATGATGTGTTTTCCTTGACTGGTGTGACAAGGATGTTGCTGAAGAAGTATTTTGTTTTAATGGTCTTCTTAGAGCAGGAAAACATCTTACTTGTAGCCTTTCACTGGAGGATGAGTTGTTGCAAACTGTCTATTGATATTCATTTAGTTACAAGTAGAAGCCTAAGATTTTGGTTTTTGAAAGTTTGGATAAATTTGCAGTAGAGCAGAAAAAAAGAAAAGCTCAGCAGCAAACATCAGTAGAAATGGGGCTGCATCTTTTGGGCTGGAACTCAAAGTAAATTGGCTGTCTAAACACTGTCTTGCCAAGCAGCTGCTTACCAGGCTTGGTGTTGTTTTTAAACTGTGTCTCTGTCAATGAGGCTAATGATACACAGCTCTACTTATCCCATGTTGTCTGTGTCTGCTATTGCAGTTGGATGCCAAGCTCATCCAGGGGTTCCAGTAATTCCTCCTGTGTGTGTGTGTATCTTCTGAAGTGGTTAATGACTTCTGGTGAATCTTGGGTCATCCTTTCCCCCTTACCACAAAGAGGTGTGTGATCTCTGTGCACCAGAAATTGTTAGGTCTGTGCAAATCAATATCCCAGATGAAATTTAAATGGTGACTTTCAGGGGGAAAAAAAAAAGATGAATTTTCACGACATGACTTTATAAAGCATTTCAAACAATACCAGCAAGTCTTGAAAGCTGTCCTGATCCACATGGACATGGGAGCCTGACAGCCTCATTGGTGTGTGTGAAGTGGATGCCAGGGCTTTCTCATGTAACTGTAGAGCACCACCATGTTTGTTCCTGAGATCTTCACGGTGGTGGGTGATGTGTGGTTTACTGATTATTATTATTATTACTATTATGGTATTATACAGAACTGTGTTGCATGTCTGCAGCACTTCAGTGAATCTCTAAGGTTGTGAAGATGGATCTGTGAAAGGAGTTAAATAGTGGAGCATAAAATGAAAGGGATGTGTTTATCTGAACTAACGTGTGTGTATGCATATTTATTGCACAATTTGGAAGTCTGAAACCCCCTGTTCTTTCATAAATATTTGTATGTTCCAGCCTTTCATTTTGGTTTAAAGTATGTAATCTACCATAGCAAAAACACTTTTATTTTTTTTATCCCTTGACAGACCTTGCCAAATGATTACTTTTACCAGCTGTTCGAAATACTGGAAGAAATAATGAGCTTTAAAAAAAAAACCCCGACAAATTGTAGCTTGTCGCTTCCTCATTCCAGTGTCACTAGAAGGTTTGGACAGTTGCTCTGTCATTAAGTACCTACTTATTTCATAGGTTAAGATTGCAATGAAAATAACACTTCTGCCATTTAAATTTGTACTTGAAAATCTCTTCTTTGAGGGAAGACAGTCATATACAGTCATGTAGGCCACAAATACAATGAAGTGACAAGTGCTATATCTTAAAAATAGAAAAATGCTCAAATTGTTCCCACTCCTGACCAAAATTTAGGAAACTCTTGGATCCTTAATGATAGTTTTCCATGTTTCTTCTGTGCAGATGGTTTCATGAGGCTTTAAGTTTCCTTTAATTTTGTTTAATATGTAAGGATTGGTTCTAAAAGCATATGTGAAGTGGAGCCCACCTTTGTGAAGAATCAACAGTGGACATGTGCAATTACCTCTTGGTAACTTGTACTTACAATTTAGAGACTACAGTGGGGTGTCTGGGTTGTGGCTTCCCAGAAGTTTGTGCCTTTTTGAAACTTCCTTCTGTGCAAAATTAGCCCCTTATTCTATAACACCAGTTGTATTAGTGTTTGCTGAAAGTCTGACAGTGTAATTGGAGGCTTAGGGTTAATACTCACTTCAGATTAAGCTCAGACGTGTTCTGGGTGATGAAGAGTAAACCCAAAGTTTAAAAGGTTAAAATAAGTCTTATTATAGTGGTCATAGATGACTAATCAAATTAAGTTTATTTGTGCAAGTGTACTTAAAGTGACTAAGGTGGAGAAGTGTCTCTAGAGTAGGTCTTTCTTGCTATAGGAGTTTCAAAGTAAAGAACATTATTTCATTTACTTTTTTCCTATTTTCAGGCAGTTGCATGTCTCTTCCTGCTGATACTGTCTTGGGTTTTTTTGTGTTGAGGTTGGTCAGGGTTTGCTGGGTGGTTCTTTTTCCTAGTATTTTTCTTGCTTGTGGTACCAAAACCATAAAGGCTGGAATCCGTGGTCTCCTGCTTTTGGTGTTAGCCTGTGGTCTGTTGTACGCATAATTAGGGCTGTAGAAACAAGCTAATGATGTCATTGATAGTTTTGCTAATGGGGTGTGTGTTTGCTCTTCTTGTAAATAGAACAAATTATGTAGATGCCCATTTGAAAAGATGGGGGAACCTGGAAGAAAATGGCAACAGTCACTGTGTGGGTGACTTGTTCTGGCACACATTTTCTTGTGAAGCTTGTTTGTAATATTGACTCACTGGATCTGTCTGGTATTTCAGGGGTGGTCAAGAGGCTGTTCTGATTTTTTTTGTTGGTGTGCATGAGTCATTTATTTGATTCCCAAGTTTTGGGTGCATGTGTTTGCAGTGTTCCTTTCTTATGGTACCTGTAGTAGCTCTGCACCTACTTCAGCCCCCAGCAAGGACTAACACTTTGTCTTGCCTCTTCTGTGAAGAATTTTCTGTTTTCAGGGGAAAATAAGAAACCAGTTCCTCCCTGGATGTCTCTTTTTAGATGAAACTGCTACTTTTCAGATAGGTAACCCTATAAATGGGGTTGTGGAACAGGGATTAACCTTGTAGGTAATGGAAAGATCCGAGTTTTATCTACAGTGTTTTTTCTGTGAGCGAAAGTCCAAGTCGGAACTAGGCTGGTGCTTTTTTTGTGTGCTTAATATTCTTTCCAATATGGGCTGAATGATAAATTTGGGAAACCTTTAGCATTCCTCTCTGCACAATAATGATTTAAAGTAGGGTAAGTGCTCTACTTTTGTCTTGTCATGCTTATTTAAGAAAAATGGCGCTTCTGTCTGGCATCACTCCAGATGTGCCCCCCTAGCTTAGTATGATGAGCATGACACCATACGGTCCCTTGGGTCAGCTGGGATCAGCTGTCCCATCTGTGTCCCTTCCCAATTTTTTGTGTACCCCCAGCTTACTTTCCTGGTGTAGTGGCACAAGGAGCAGAAAGAACTTGACTCTGTGCAAGCACTGCTCAGCAGCTACTCAAACATCCCTGTGCTATCAGCACTGTTTCCAGCACAAATCCAAACTATACCTCCATATCAGCTACTATGAAGAAAATTAACTCTGCTCCAGAGAAAATCGGCACAGGCATCCCGAGGTCCTTTTTTTAGTGAGCTTTCCCAGTTATGCCTTTTCAGTAAGGCTTATCTGTATGTTAGATTCTGAATGTGAAATGAATAGTCCTTTGTGTAAACACAAATAGATAAAATTTTATCACTTGGAACAGCTATTTCCATGTGGTGAGTTACGTCTGAAATGCAGAATGACTGATTAAGGAGAAGGTAAGTTGGAAGATGTTAGCAATAGCTTGTGAATAAAAATGTTAACAACACTATATAGGTGTCAGGGAAGGACTGTAAATAATTTGTGGTTTTGGAGCTAAAGATTAAGGTAAGAAGAAACTGGAAACAAGGGCTATAATACTGGAAACACATAGTCCTGCTGCATTCTGCTGTGTTCCTGACTGATACTTTGCTTGTGTTTGTGACAGGACCCTGGGAGTTGAGGTTTTCCATTCCGACACACACCAGGTCACTGTCCTTGGCTTTCTTTTCTTGGAGTTTGACCCTGTCATGCTTGCAGTTTTAAGCTGTGGTCTCCATGTTTGACTTGTATTTCTGTTATGGAGTGGTAATATACCTGAAGAGGGAGGTGGCATCATGTCCTGTGCCAGTGTTGGTCACCTCATACCTGAGCAGTTCCATCCTTAGGTGATCCTGCCTGTTGGTAGTATCAGTTCCAAGAAAGCCCTACATCACTGTTTCTGCTGGCAGCCAGTGGAAGGTGTATTTTTTGGGAGTTAAAATGCATCATGATGTGAGATTATGAATGCTGCTTGAATATCTAAAATATTTAAGTATCTTGTGGATGTTTACCTCAGGACAGAGATGCATGGTCATCCTCCCTGCCCATGGCAGAGGGTTGGAACTGGATGACCTTTAAGGTCCTTTCCAGCTCTAACCATTCTGTGATCCTGTAGCTGCTGATACTGATGTGGAGGGCTGGGTAGCCACTGCTGTGAGATGATGAACAAGGGGCTGTGGTGTTGGTGTTGCAAAAATCTGAGTGAAGGGGCCCCTTTCTCGCCCACAGAACAGCTTCTCCCAGTCTTTTCTACCCCTGCCTTCCTCCCCCATCATTCACGAGTAGTTTTAAAGCACATACTTTTTAGTCTGTGTAAAATAGCATTGTTTTGGGAAACACATTCCTTAAAGCCATATCATGCTTTTCATTTCTGTCTGGGCTGTGATGAGGCAGGCAAATGAATGATTGCAGGTTCTCCAAGTGCTGGTACTTCCCCTTGGCCTTTACTATAGTCCTGGCCCCCAGTTCTTGACTGGCAGCTGACCAAGGAGGAATCCTAGAACATCTCAACATCGAAAAACCTCAAGTGTTTTGAGGCTGGTGCCAATTTGATGAGGATATGTGGTCAGAAGCTGGACTCAGGATTGGGGATACTCTGAATTAAGTTAATGCTTACCTGTATCTAACAGCTAATTGTTCAGAGTAGATGCATAATGGACACCTGAGAGAGCATTTGAGACAGAGCAGTTCTGGGTAACACAGGGGGTTTTTTTCCTCCTATTTATGTTGCATTAGCTTTGGTATTTCCTGTGTGTACACAGGTATTCCCCACTGAACTGGGTATTTACAGTCCTGCAGAAATATTTATAAAGCACTTGAATTTGCTGCTCTCTTAACAGCTTGGCACAAGCTCTAGGGAAGCACTACTGCTGGGAGCAGTAGGCTGCCTGCTTTTGTGGGATTCAGTGTATCATTAAATGTCTCAAATTTGTCCATTATATTAATAGAAATGAAAATAGCAATACTACCTGGCTCCAAAAATTACTCTCTTCTTTCCTGTTGGTATCATAAATAGCATTTCCCTGCTTCCTGTGGGTCAAGCAAAACAGCCAAATCCTGTACAAGAAATTACTCTCAATTTCCTTTCTCTTACTGCTGTCTCAGTGCTTACTGATTTGGTGGAAAGTGTGTGGGTCTTCCTCTTATTTAAAACAAGAATTTGTTTTGGTTTGGGTTTTTTTTCCTCCTTTAGGAATTTATTTATTTTAGAAAATGATGCTTAGCACTTTCAGAGCACTTCAAGGTTTTGGTTTTGTACCTGGTATTTGAAATATCCTGGTTATACACTGTTTTAAAATGAACAACACCTTGCCCTTCTGAGGGAAGAAATTGATAAAGAGCTAGGAAAGTCCCATGGGACTAATTGTATCTGAGGTTACGTGGAGGTGGAGGTTAGACCAGTTTGTCTTTGGTTCATGAGCCCGATTTGTTTAATTTTATATATGTGTATAATAAATAATTATAATTAACAAGGATATAAATGCTTTTAAATACCAGCCTCCTCTATCTTCCCAGGGGTGCTTGTAGGTGACTTCTCTCTTTTCAAGGGAAGGGAGCCTGAAGCCAGTTTATCTCAGAGCTCTCTGTCCCTGACCTTTCCTTCCCTGTTGCGTGCGATCCCTCCTCTCCATGCTGCCCGTGCACTGAAGGAAAAGCCTGACCTGAGCAGCTTTGCTGGAGCAACTGTCTCGACTCCTCTTTTGTGTTCTGCTGCCAGCTTGGATAACTCAATGTGCTCCTCGGGAGGACACAGAAACCTCTTGGTTTCAGTAGCAAAGGTTGCAACAACAGACCTGTCATTTTTAAGCCCTGGCACTGCTTAAGATGAAGCTCAGTCCTGCTCTGAGGTCTTGCTGTAGGTGGAAGTGGGCTCTTATGGTGGATTTCTGTGCTGTGTAATGAGAAGGAGACACAATCTTCGAGGAGAAATACCAGAGTCTTGGTAGGAAAAACATCTTGCAAGAAACAGAGCTTTGAATTTGTTACTTGGCATCCATTAAATGGCCTTTAAAATCACTATTTCAGAGTGATTTCTCAAGATGGCTTTTTTGCAACATTTTTATAGAGACTAATAGCTCAATTTGGTCTTTTTTGTTTTCCTGTCAAACACTCAACTTGGAGCAGATTGGCTTGTGTTGTGATTTCTTCTGAGCCAGCTGGTCCTGTTAGGGCGTTGAGAGGGGAAACCTGGGAAAGGGAAATGAGGGCTGGGACATCAGGGCTGCCTTTTTCTCAGGTGAAGTGAAGATTTTCTTATTAGGCAGGACTCTGGAAGAGATGGGCACTAGGAGCTGAAGTCAAATACCTTTTAGGGACTTACAGAAAGGATTGTACATCACAGGAAAACATCAAATACAAATCTTGTGTGTTGAGCACCTGCTGAGTAGGATAACATTTTAGACAGATTCCATGCTTAAAACTTCAATAAATGTGCTTGGTGTCAACCCTGCACCTTTATTCCACCTTAAGCCCAGCCAGAAAAAAACCCTTTCAAGTCCTTGTTTTTAACCTTATAAACTATAGGCTTCCTGAGTATTTTGTTTTGCATTAATCAACTCAATTTTTTAATGATCAGTCCGAAGCAAAAGGAGACTCTGAGGCATTCTCAGTGTCACAGTATGGTGTGATCAATGAGATTAATCAGCTGTGAGCAGGACACAGGCAAACAATTGTTCTGAAAGGTAATTGTAAAACGAAAATTGAGACACTTTGATGTGTACAGGTGGAGCAGCTGTAAACAGTGCTTTGTTAATATTCCCAGCAGAATCTGAGGCAGCTCAAAACTGGGTGAGCATAAAGAAAAATGCAGTTGCTCCTTGTCTTGGAGGCAACTGCTAGACTGCTCGGTTTTTTTTTGCCAGTAAGCATATTATCTGTTTTTTGGGGGTTAAGGTTTTGAATTTCATATCATCAATCACTTTCCAGAGGTGTTTGGAATACACGTTGTGCTGTGATTAACCACTCCTCCACTCTGGAGGGACAGGATAACATACTGAAATACATCACCTACAGAAAATCAAGGCATTTTTGTAACCTGTTATGGAAATAGGAGATGTTATTTTGCTGTAGTAACACACTGCTTTCTCTTGGTTCACTCTGATAAATGGTGACTATGAATTTGAAGTGACTTGTTTTTGTACCTTTTGAATACTGATCTGACAGAGATATATACTGCTTACTATGTCATTTCACTGTATTGCATAAAATAAAACAAGTCCAGTTGTAGCAGAAGAGTAATTGGGAGCAAGCAGTTTTCTGTCTGGTTTTGGTTTGTTTTTTTAGATTGGTTTTTTTTTTTTTTTAATGTGGTGTGGGGTTAGCTCCTCTTCTTGTACCATGTTGCAGAGTATTCTTTTCTGCCTTTCAGTGAGACAAACTGAGCCAACTGCACAGGAGAGCCTTCACATCTAAGTGTTTATGACACACTTTTTGTGTTCTGGGTTTTTTCCAATCCTAGACTGATCTCACTATTAATGTCTTTCTCGGGATGGAATTTCTTTTTTTTTTGGTAGGGAAAATGCTTATTCCCATTTCCCATACTGGTAAAAGTGTGTATGAAATTGTAGATTCTCTTGTAGCAACCAGGAGTCACTTAGCTGTGGATCAGATACAGAGCAATAAGGCTGTACTGCTCTAAATAATGTGAGTTTTCTTTTTTTCCTAGTGTCTTTGTAGTGACCCATTACCTTCAGAATAATTCTTGTCTGTGGAAGAAGGGTGTGGGTTTGTTTGTTATGGTTTTTTTAAATTTCAATATATTTTCACTCAGATTGGTTTTTTTCCTTCAAAAGATGGTTTTTGTGAAGTACACACTCTTGATTTAATTCCATGTGCAATATACAATCTTCTGTGGATAACAGAAAAGGATGTATATAGAAAAAATCCAGCTCCTGAGATACAAGTGCTTACCTTGACATCACTGAAGGCCTGAGGGAGATAAACACTGATGATTTCATAAGCCTCCCAGTAAGGCAGGTGGGAAACTTCCAGTTCTTTCAGTGGAATTTAGTTTGCACTCCTGGTTTATAAAAAAACCCCAAACCACACAACCCCCAAACAAACAAAAAACTTCAAGCACAAAACACCAAATCTGTGTGAATCTCTTCTAACTCATTAAGCACTTCATTTTGAGAATGTGAAAAGAAGTTTTTTTTCATGTATTAACTTCAGCACGAAATATTTACCAGGTCAAAGCATGGGCAGCAGTTGCTGCCTTCATTTTCTCAAAGGAATAGAAGTATTTTGCATTCACTTCCATGCATGTACCTTATTTCTTTCTGAATTGACCACTGTCATGAATATGAAAGTGAAGATGTAAATTACAGATATTCTGTGTATTCTTTGAATTAATGCTATTTTAATTTTTAATGATGATTCTTTGTTCACTAGGTGGAAATGCATTCATTGTTTCTTTCTTTTAAAGTAACTATTAAAGAATTGGTAGACAAAATATAATTAAGTAAGCCACTGCCTCTTTCTTCATCCCAGTTGTGCTGTGATCTGTTTTTGCTGTTGAACGCAAACTTAAAGTCTTATCTTCAGCCATTTCTAGAAGTGTAAGCAGAAATGACACAGTTAGAAAACTCATGCCATAAATATTATGGTCTCCTTTTTGGTCTGTGCCCCTGGTAAGAGCTGGACTCAAACATGTTTGAATCAGGAAAAGAAAAATTGGATGAAGTAGTCTTTTGGACAAAACTGACCTAGCAGCTATTGTTTACTGATTAGTGGCTTCTGAAGTGAAAACTTCATTATCAGTGTAATGATAGCTGCCAAAAAACTGCTTGTTCTCAAAATAGCCGTTACCACTTAGCTTGAATCTCTTTGCAGATATCTCCAGCTATTTAAGATCAAAATAGCACTTAATGGGTTTAAGTAATCAATAGCCCCAAAGACTTCTGAAGATCTTGGCACATAAAATATTAATAGTTTATATTTGTCTTTTAAAGAATCTACTAAGCTCTGTTAACACATTACGAAATGCTAAGATTGCAAAGTGCCTCTATTAAATGATGTTAAAATGCCTCCAACAAGCCTGAGATGCTTGTTTTATGTATCGATGTAAATAAATGCTATTTCCATTCTGTTGAAGTACACAGTTACTTTGAAGTTCACTGTTGAGTTTGATTTGCTGACAGGATTGTTTTACTGCAGGATGGCAAGATAGTCTTAAAAAAATGTCATTTTTCTGCAGTCCTTGTATTTGAAACTACAGAATATTTCTCAGCTAAGATAAATTCTTTAGCACACTTTTCTGTAAGTAAATAGTAAATATCTGTTCAGCTCAATTCTGTTTAATCTGGCGTCATAATTAAGGTGTGTGGTTAATGCCCATGGCTGGTTAAGGCGCTGTGAGCAGAGGAGGAAGAGAAGTGTTGACTGGGGTGCAGGCTGATGGATATCAGGGTGCACTTCTGAAGTCCCACAGCAACTCAGAGTTAATAACCTGTTGTAGCTATCAAGCATTTCAAGAGGAATGGTAATTTGTAGTGGAATTTAGAAGATGAGAATGAGTCTCAGCCTAATTGTCTTTCTGAGTTAACCTGACTGCTCATCTTAAGATCTTACTACAACCAACTTTCAAACTCCCTTTTAGCCTCCTATGTCTGGTAAATGAGATTTGTTTACACTTTACTAAAATTAAATACACTATTTTCTCTGCTGGAAACAGAACGTCTTAAAGAAGGGTCTTTTTCATTAAAAACATCGATGCATAAACATTCAAGAGGAAATTGCTATTGATCAAACTAGCAAGTTGTTTCTATCTGGTTGGTTTTCTACATTACTTAATACAGCTATTTTTGTCATATTGACAATTTTTATTTAATGGCCTCTCAATCTTTGTGCTGTGTACAGAAAATGGAAGGGATTATGATATTTTTATTTCATTGATATTCAGCTGCTTTCAAGGTGAAACTGGGGATGAAAAAAAAAAAAAAAGGAAAAAGAAAATTCACAACTCCTGCCAGACATGGCTTGACTGTTGGGAGTATTTGAAGACCTTTACTTGGAGCATATGGTATGAAATTGCTGCTGATTTGGGTGTCTTGAGTTTAAGCATAGAAACAGTTGGATACTGTCAGTCAGTAGCTGCCAAAAATTGAAATTTAATGAGGCAAGCTTTAACCCGCATACCTAGTGGGTACCTGTCTCTCAAATGTCACCTGCATACAAGATGAAAGACTTTTTTTTCTAGTGGCAGATTTGTACTGAAACCTGATAGACCTTGTAAGCTTTGCCTTTTCTTTGCTCTTAAGCAATTGCGTGGTATTATTTATATTGAATTGCACTTACGGGAGGAGAGGGGGGCTGAGAGACTGTCCAGTCCATCTTCCAAGGGTCCATTTTTAAAACATCATTGCATTTGCTTCTGAAGAGCTGTTTCTAGGAAACTTTAAGGCCAACAGTCAATTTTTGTTTAATCTTTCCTCTCTCCTCTTAATAAGGCAGAAAAGGTGGTGAGTCTGGCAATGAATATCTCTCTGCTCCAGCGCTTCCCTTGCTGCTCCGGATTGTAAACACCTGAGTTCTTGTTATCTCCCTCCTGCTGGCAGTGCCATTAGGGAGGTTTTAAATAGTACCAGCACGATGCTGGCTGCTGTCGAGATTCAAAATCCTGTTATGACTGTAAACTGTGAACCGTGAAATATTGGAGGACAGAGGTTGAATGAGTATTCTGCTTATCTACCTAAGATTTGGCTTTCCTTTTGCTTTGAAAGAAAAAAAAAAGGTTGGCTCTCCTAGTTTAGAAAGAAAAAAATAAAAAGTAGGAGAAAAACCTGCATGTGAGTGAAACGGCAGTGGATTGAACAAAGCCTCTAATAAATGTCCTTTTTTCTGTATTATCTCATTCCTGACTGACAAGCAGAGAAAACATCATGTTTGGAGCACAGTAGTAAGCACTGCAGCCTGTTCTGCTGGTGTCTAAGAGCAGTGCTTGTGCAGTTGCAAAATAGAACCTCACCTATCTTCCCATTTTATGTTATCAAAGGAGGTCCCTTCCTTCCTAGCTGTTGCTGTAGTTTGCCTACCTGAACTTGTAAGGAATTATTAAATAACACTTGGTGGACACCTCAGCTCTTATTTCTGCTGAGAAAATCCTCTGTTCTTTTAGGAGGATCTATGCAAAAGGCTTATGTTTGTCCTAGTAAATAGTTTTATTTTTAAACTGTTTGGTTTATCTGGGTAGCTGTGCATCCCCAGTTCTGTAATTTTTGGTTAACTGCTTGAGCTTTTCTTGGTACTGCTGTGTGTTTTGCTTCTGCTGCTTTCCTTGTGTTTTCTAATGCAGAGACATAAGCGTTTGCTTGAGCCTCTGCTGTCAGGTCCTTCTGCCAACCTGTCTGGCTGATGGTCTCCCTCAGACCAGTTTAGTGTTTGTAAATAGGCTTGATGCAAGTCATGTCACAGCAAAAATAATGAACCCCCCTGTATTAAGTGCTGTGCTAGTTCAATGATGCTGATAAGATCGGTTCATCCCTACATCAGTGTAATTTAGAGAAATTGCTGTGTTGTGAATGGAATTTTAACAAGAAATCCCCATGGAAAAAAAGGTAGTTAAATTAAAATGATGTTTAAATCAGAGCAGCACAGAGAAGACATTGAATATAAATCAACTATGTTAATGGCAAACAAAGCTAATTCTGGAAAGTGTGGTGTGAGAAGGTTCTGCCATGGTTTTGTTGATTGCACCTATGCATTTGTAATACATTGATGTTTTAATTTTTTTCATTATGTGGATTTGATGTTAAGATAAATAATATCATTTTTTCAGTGTCAAAAGTCAGCTTGACCACAGAACTTAAGTGCTATAGTACAAGTAGGGGAGAAAAAAGACGTGCATACAAAGAGTTACTAGGCAATAATAAACTGCAGAATCTTTAATTGTGTAATATTTATTGCTTGGATTTTAAAAAAATATTTAAGATATTCTTATCTAAATAAAGAGATTCCAGGAATTGCTTGGTTGTGAAATAAACCTGTAATGCATCTTGGACATAATTTAAATGTCCCCACCTCCCCCCTCCAGATAAAAAAAATAGGAAAATCAGATTTGTCTTGGTTGTTTCGAAGCAAAGTGAGACAGAGGCACTAAGATAGATATATGGAAACTATCTGCAGCAAGTATCCCTCATGGCTGCTGTGACAGAGAGCTTGCAGCTGGTCCTTGTATACACGAGCTGTCCTCACATCACTGGTGGAGAAGGCTGTGACTGAGGACCCTTTTGGTACACCGTACCACCCAGACAGCTCTGCTTGTCTCTCCAAAGGCCTGCTCGTAGCTTCTAATTTTATCAGTGAGCTCACTGTCACTGCACATCAATCCCTGCCTCTCCTAGACCCATGGAACGCTTCCTCTCCACTCACTGGTTGAAATGGCTTGAGCTAAAAAAATGCACTTTAACCCCAAAAAATTGACACTGACATTTTTTGGCCTTGTTTTAAACACAGTGTTTGAGCCAAGCAGTTTGAGCTCCAGCTCATTCCTGTTCAAGTCTGGTTTTGGAAGTGTCTAGAAATGCTGGGCTGGTTTTCCTGTTGTGGTGGAGAAAGGGGACTTGCTTGGGACAGCCAGGGGGGGTCCAGGGTCCCACAGGGGTCTCTTGGCTCGCCTCCTGAACCATTATTACGCTGACTACAAAAAAAAAGGCACTAAGACTAAGACTTTATCTTGCAAGTAATATGAGATCAGCACCTCTATCAGTGCTCAGGATATACATGACAGACTGCACTCAGAGGGAGCAGGGTGTTTTGTTCCTTTGTTCCTTTCCCTGCATAGTTTTTGCTCTATGGCATGAGTTATTAGGTTACAATATCTTATTGACTGGGAGGAGGGAGAGAAAGGATGATTGTGATGATAATGTAATAGAACATTGTAATGATAAACGGTAAAATAATAATCTACATGTAATCAATACCTGACTCTCTCATGGTTGATCAGATATGCAGATGCTGGGTTTGAATTTTACAACTACCTTACCTACTATAGAAATGCAATGTGATTGGCTCCAAAATGCAAGTGAACTGCAGTTGCAGCTGAAGAGCTCAGAATTTGGAGACAGAGTGTACTGCCTTGACTTTTTTTTCCATGAGGTGGGAGTTGGATGTTTCTTTAGTTACCAGTCAGGTGACGTTTTGCTTTGTAAACCTTTATGGATCAAGACTTAGCTCAGTTCACTGCTTTTTGTCCTTGCTTCAGTGTCACTCAATTCTGTGGTCCCATTTCAGTTTCACTTGTTTCTGTGGTCCCATCTTCCCCTGTCCTCATGCAGTCTCAGTCCCTGCCTGCAGGGGAAACTTGATGTACTGGTGCTAATCTCCAGCTGGTTGGAGAGGCCATTGCTAAGCGCTGTTGAACCACAGCTTCCCAGGGATTCCAGTTCTCCTGCTTGAACCTCTGTGTGCTGGAGGCATTCCCATGAGGTTACATTGGAAAGACTGTGGGAGGTGTTGGTTCTCTTAGAGGAGAAATTAAGGAATAAATTACCCTTCAGTAAATTTAATCTGGAGCCTATGCATGATGAGTAGTGTTGTGCCTGAAGAGGAGACAACTTGATTCCAGACAGAGCTGCAGAAAGATCTCAACTGACCAGTAGGAGGCTCTGATGGATTTCACTGCAGCATTTATATCAAAAGCAATTAAAAAATCCAAATTTGCCTCTTTTTGGTCTGAGTTTTAATGGACTCTTAATTGCCAACAGCAAGAGCAGGGCCTGAGGCTGAGAAGCTGATGGCAACTGGCAACTTCCAGTATCTGTCTCTGTTTCTCTTCGGGCGCTTTTCCTGCATCTCTGGGGAAAAAGAGAGATGTAGCTGCAGAGAATATTTAAAATCATCAGCTTGTCAGACTTCTTTGTACTACCCTGTGCAGAGGAGCAGTGCCTGAAGTTCTTATCTTGCTGTGATGTACACACTTCTACAAAGTTCTGTTAACTTTTCCTGATCATTTTTGTGCATAGTGGGCTATGAATTTGAAAAAAACATGGGCCTTGACACTCTAGGAGCTGCTGCATGTCCTGGGTAAGCTGCTGCAAGAAGTATGAGAGGTAGGCAACTAAGACTGGGAATGTGGGAATGTTTCTGCTCATGTCTTGTAGATCCTTACTGCAATTATTCCTTTTTCATATTTTGGAATTAATCATTACTTACCAACAGCGTGGGGTTTTTGTGTACTGGAGAGTGGGAACTAATGTTGGCAGAAATTGTTGTGAGCTGTTGGAGATCAGTGGGGTTTTCAACTCCTTTTTGTCTGCAGAGATCTGCTGGTGGTGTGCACACTGTTTGAGCCTGCATATGCCTGAAATGTTCTAACCAAGCTTTTCCAAAGCAATTAATCAGGATTTTCACTTTATCTCCACAGTGCATGCTGAAGGAGCACGTGGGAGTGGAAGTTAGGAAGAAATAAAATTAATTAAAAGCACTAAGTATGCTTCAGTTTAGATGCCATTGCTCCTGCCTTTTTCTCCTAATTCCTGAAAATTTGAAGGAGTAAAGTTCAGTTAGTCAGGAGTATGACTTATTAAATGGTCCAAGGCTTTTAGACTTGGGTTTATTGAATTTGAGGTATTTGAGCTTTGGTCAAATATTCTTTTCTTCTGACTATGACACAGCAGGAGAATCTTCCTTATTTTGCTTTGTTCCACTCCAAGAGAAATATTAAATTACAGTCACAAGAGCTTTGAGATGCGGTTTTTAGGAGAAAAACAAATACTTCCTTAAACAAAAGTGATATTTTGGGGAGATCTAAGTGGACTAAATTTCATAAAAGTCATTCTCAGGTGGTTATGATATGGGTGCAATTGAATATTACCTGGATGCTAATTTGAAGCTTTCTAGGGGGTATTTATAGTTCTTTAGGGCAAAATTCCTATCATAGGAGCAAGGTGGGGCTGGCATGGCAGTAGTGAGAGATCATGCTGGATAAGAGCAGTGTAGGGGAAGGTGCAGGCAGCTAACATAACTTATGGCAATCGAGGTTCTCCAGGGATCAATCCTCAGCTGGTGTGAATTATCACAGCTTCATTAATGCAAGTGAGTGATGTCAGGCTGTTCCCAGCTGATGTTCCAGCCTTGTGGCTGTAAAACCTTGGGTGGACAGTGTGGCTCAGTATTTGCTTGCACTGTTCATGTGTGCACGCATTTAATGTATTAAAATGTATTAAAATGTATTTAATGTATTAAACATGGAAATTTCAGACTTAACTGACTGTGCCACTGCAGAAGGGCATTCCAAGGATTTCTGTGAGTGGGGCATTAAGGCACAGTAGAAAAGATGCTACATCCAGTTGGAAACCCTTCCAACTTGAGGTATTTGGTGCTTCTACATGCCTATTTGAAGTTCCAGCCTGGCTGATACACTTCCCCTCCCTGTCTTTGCCTTTTGAAGGAGAGCGTGATGCTCCCTGAAGCCCACATTTTGGGCGGAATGCTGCAGGAACTGAATTGCTGGATATGCAAATGCTCTGACAGCACCTTTCTACTTGTGGTTGTAATAAACTGCTGCTGGCTTTTGACTCAAAAAATTCGGGCTCCGGCTGTGGGGGGACTTTAGGTGTCCCAAATGGGACATCCCTTCTGTGGTCTTGCTGCGTGCTGCTGGATTCTGCTGAAGGAGAAGCAGACTGAGATCTAATCTGTCTGGAGCCGAAATGCTTTGATGAGCCCTTTCCCTAGAGATGACGAGCTAATGGTTTGTCCATAAAGCCATGCAGCTTTTCCCATTTCTTTAGGAAATGAATAGAGCTGGAACAGAATCATATGCTGCATTGTGATAGCCTAATGCTCTTACAGAGCTGGGTGTTATTACCCAAGCTGCTTTAGTGGACAAATTAGACATGCGGAATTTCCAGATTTTACTTTATTCAGATTTTAATTAACTCAGTGTAATAAGCTGTAAGCACATTAATATCAACAAAATACTTTTTACTGTATCTGCTAATATTTAGATGAAAAAGCCAAGAGTATTGTTTTCATACAAAGACCGGTGAGGCTAAAAATAATGGAGATCTTTTTTAGGAGTTTGGAATGTGCTTTTGAAATAATCTTGCATTTTCAGTGGTAGATTTCAAATAATAGCTGTGCAGTGGTAAGTGCTTGTATGGGATTTTTACTATCACATGTCTATTTTTTTTTAAGCTTATACTTGAAAAATTGATGGAGTCATTTGCATTCACTAGCTTGGACAGATGGTGTGATCCGTAACAAAATACTCAACAGCATACTAAAAAGGATCATTTCAGCACCTATCCCCTGCAAACGGCTTTCATCCAGACTGCAAGGGAAGGCTTTTAAAATCCAGCATCCTCACACAAGCCTTTCCAAGGTGAAAGCATTACCTGAGTACTGGCAGGTGCACTTCTGCAGTGGCTCTGTGTGAGCCGGAGCTCGGGCTGCAGCCGCCCACCCTGGTGGGCATCTACACTGGGCATGGCTAGAAAATACCAGCTGAAAAAAGAACCAGCTCCTGCATTTGCTTAAGAATCTTTTCTTGGGAACTGGGAGTTCTTCACCTACCAGCAGGACTGCTTCTGGATGCAGTTAACCCAGTGGCAGGAGATGCTCAGGGCACTGATGTGTGGGGAAATCAGTAACCAAGTGGGATCAGGGCTTCCCAAACTGCTGCAAGGCACTGAGAGCAAATGAGGGTAGCTGTGCTCTGTCTTGTATCCCAACAGGAATGTAGATGTCCTTTGATTAGCTATTTGGGCTGTGTGTACAAGACTAATTGTATGCAAATATTGTAAAAGTCCAGCTTATTATTATTTAAAAAAAACCAAACCCAAACACCACCTTTATCTTTTGATCAAAAGAGATGCAAAAAAACCATTTTAGTTGTGTTTTCCACCATCTGCTTACTCTAGCATGGTTTAGTGGTTTTTGTCATTTGGAGACCTTGGAAAAATTTGGAACTGATTTCAGTAACCTCTGTTCTGCGTCACTTGTGTCTTCATCTTGCATGGAGATCAGGGAAGGCCTGATCATCAGAGCATTTTTAAAGAAAATTCCTTTGAGAGGACAATTATTTTAGTAATAGTTGGAGCTTATTTTTGCTAAAATAACCACTGGAATTCTATTAAAGAACACATTTGTGGTTGCAAATTAGCAAAAAAGAAAAATGTTTCAGATACTGCCAACTGAGCAAAGCTACAATATGTTTGTAAAGTCAAGCTGTGTTTTCTCATTTTTGCACATCACAACCAGTAGTAAAGTCTTTGGGCCTAAATTAGATACTGTTTTAGTTCTGAAACCTCAATTTCTATTCTATTGTCAGCAGCAGCTCCAATGCAAACCAACTTACAGAAAATAAGATTTCAGCGAGGTTCAGTATAGGGATAATTGCAGAATCACTTGGAAAAGTTCCAACTGGTACAGCAGCATTTCTTGGAGATACATTTACTCCCCTACAGACTGTTTTGTACTGCACTGCTAGCAATAAAGTCAAGACCTTTAAAGTCTCAAAATGTTGTTTTATAGAAATGGTTGGTATTTTTAAGATATAACTCAGCCCTGGAAAGCTTCATGCTTACACAAATGTGTATTTTTTTCTCTCTCTCTCTTTTTTTTTTATTGTGGGGAACAGGGGGCTAATCACTAAATATTTATTTTGTGCCGCTATGTGGGGGAGATTTGGCAGCTGTTGCTCATCTTTCAGTTCAGCCCAGCATTTATGCTGCTAACCAAGGCATGCTGTAACATACATGCTGAAGTTTTTTGTGGTGCCAGATGCGTTCGCAGTGAGGGTTATAGAGGTGTGGGTTATCACAGTTCAGCTGAAGCAGCCTGTGGTGCTGTGTTTGAGTTGAGAGATGATGGCCAGGTTGCTGCCACTGGGGCTTGGATGGTGTTTTGGGCACTGTCCTTTCTCTGTATTTTTTTTTTTTTAATAAGAAAGGATGGGTTTGTAAATTATAAAGGTTGTCTCTTGAGACCCCACTGGCTGACCCTGGTGGATAGAGGCCTTTGCAAAGTCTCAGGCACTTGTGGATTTGTTTATAGGGTTCCTATAATTTGTCAAATTGCTTTTTACATGGGAAAAATGTGGTTTTAGGATGTAATGGTACTTTCATGTGAGAGTAAATTATAGATTATGAAGAGATGCAGGTTTTTACTGTTTTCTGAGCCTTTGTTTTCAGTTTGGCTGGACTGCTTTCTCTAAACACTTGTGATCCTCATGTCCAGTGTCAAGTGCTTTGTGCTCTCAGTTTGGGACCAAAACCCAGAGTAGGTATTACACCTAAAAATAAACTTGGTTTGGAAACATCATGTAGCCTCAAATTCTGGATGACAGCTGTATTAATGATATTCCATAAGCATGAAAAATGGACATTAGTCATGCTCTCTAAACTAGTTTATATTAGACATTTGGACCATTCAGTTCATTAATCTTTTGGTCAATAAATCCTTTGATTAATCCCTCAGTTGCTGAGTTCACTTTAGTTACCTAAACTGTGTGGGTGTTTGTTTTAAATGAAAATATCTAATTTTTCCTTTTCAAAGCTTTCTTTACCTGTTGTTTTCAGTTCAATATAAGAACCTGGAGAGCTCTACCTCTGTCCCAACGTGCTTTCTCAGGGTTAGGGTTAGGCCTGTATACTGTGTTCATTTCTTGTTTCTGTCACAGATTTCTTGTGTGATGAGTAAAGTGCTTTATCCTGCTGCCCGTTGGTTCCCAGTAAGCAAATGACATCCTGTAACACAGCTTGCCCACGCTTGTATATGTTGTGACATGTTTGGCCAGAGGAAATTTGTCGCTGCTTGATTATCAGAGCCTGATCCCTACTGGCCCCAATCTGAGACTCCCTTGGCCTTCAGTGCAGCCAGCAGCAGGAAACCAACATGAACAACACAAGCCTGGAATCTTCACTTGGTTTTAGTACTGTCTAGATGTTGGCTATTCTTGGTGCTTATTACATGCTGTATTCTTGGGGAAGTACATTGCTTTTTCTTTTTTTTTTCCTTGATATTGCTCATAGACTCTCTTTGTCTTTTGATACAATTCTGGCTCACTGTGTAAACCAGTCTATTAAATATTGCTTTTTCAGAGTATGTTCTTGGTAATAAAGATGTGGTAATCATTTGGTGGTACATTTCCAGATGAACATATTGAACAGCGCTTAATTTAAAAGCCCATCTAGGTCATCTGTCATCTCCTGCTGACCCCACATCAATTTTCTGGGTTTTTTTTTTGTTCCTTTTGATTTCGCCCCTTTGCAGCTCCTGAAAAGCATAACTGTCTACAGGTTTTGGTGTTTCCTCATGCCACCCAAGAGAAATAACTGGTACAGCCAGGTGTAGAAGAGCCTCCCTGCTAGGGAAACAGAGGCTTGAAATTGAAGTTCATCTAATGTAAAGGCAGAACAACTTTTCAGCGTTTGAAACAGTGCATCTGCAGATGGAAGGATGAAGTTACTGAACATAGCTTTGTTCTTTAGTAGCTCAGCCCTCCCAGCACCCAAGTTGGTGACAAGGCTACTGCTGAGCCATAATTTCATTCACTGTGCTTGATTGTGACTAGGGTGACACCAGCTTATTACTGCAGCATGTTATTACAGCAAAAATATCCTGGTGGTGTTGCCATTGAACGTTGTGGGATTAGTCCTTCATGTGAAGAGGACTGTCATGGTAACATAGAGTTACAAAGTCATGCTTGGGCTTAAAATATTCTCTCCTGAAGGGAAGGGGGCAGCTGTGCTGTAGTCCCAGCATGTGGAAACCTGTAATTCCCACCCAGCATTAGATTAGTTACGCTGTCCTGTTAAGATTTGGAAATAATAATCCTGTATGCATTGACTAATGTCAAAGACAGGACTGGCTCCTTGCCTTTTCAGGCTTTAAATTGCTGAGATAACTCTCCTATATTCCCTAGTTTCTGTGTCAAATTTCCCCTGTGCAAGCACTTGGCATGGTAGGGCTGTTGTGTATGTCAACTTTATTCCTGGCGTCTTTCAAATGCACTGTGAGAAGTAAGAGAGGCTCAGTGCCCTGGGTCCAAAATCAATGTTAATAAATTATCAATTGATTTAATAGATCTACCAGTCAGGCAAATCAGGATCTTTAACTTTTAATTAGTGACCTTGATCTGAAAGGGAACATTTAGGTTAAAATAAAACAAATCACTTGTGTCTCAGCCAGATGGAGACTGTGCTTTTCCTTTCTTAAGGTAGGCAGAGCTTGTTCCTGCCCTCGTTCAGCGATACAGAAAATGTACATGTCAGGCTTTGAAAAGCCTTCAAAGAATCTGAGATGAATGCAGTATTATACTTGCTAGCAGCAGCTGAGCATAAAGACTGATTAGAGCAGTTACTCAAGATGGATTCAGATTATTAGGTAATATGGAACAAACGTCAACAAAAATAAGATGAATAAGTGTAGGCATATCCTGACAGTGATTTATTAGGCCTTCAGTGCAGTGCACTGCTAATAAACTCCCGTGGGATGGTGGACTGATCCCCCTTTAGAACATTTACAGTTGGGTCAGTGACAGTGTCAGCAAATGTGCTGGAGACCTTGTGTCCCTTTTGTCTGCTTGCCACCATTCCTGAACTCTAAGTGTCACCTCCACTCTAAACAGGGTAATAATAATAATAAAAAATATTAAAAATATTTTTTCATAAATGTTGTCATCAACCTGGAGGTAGCCCTGCAGATGACACAGGTTTTATATCCACAGCACTTAGTTTGTTTCTTGAAGAGAAATCTAAAGTATCTCTGAAACGGGCTCTCTGAACCTTGTGGTAAAAATCAAGCATGACTTGAATAACTTAACATCAAAACCAGTTATTTTAATGCTCACTGGCCTTCTATTCAGGACATTAAAAGTTATAGTTGAAATAGTTTAATAGAGTTGATACAGTTGAAAATAATGATTTATATTGAAATCTTCAAGAAGAACGAGACCTCTGAGTAAGTAATGTTTCTGAATCATAACAATGAATCTTAAAAAAATAATTTACTTGGATATTTTCAATTAAAAAAAATGGAAAATGTGAAAGGTGTTTTCATTTTAGTCCATTTCATAAGTCTGTGCAGTGTGAGAGTATCTTGTATTATTTTTCCATGCTTGTTAGTTCTTTGTGGACTACACCTTTCAAATTGTCAGTGGTTATAGAATGCAGGATTGAGTTGTCAGAAGAAAAGTCAGAAATACATCCTATTCTTGATGAAACAGCAACATATGAAAATCACAAGCTTTTCTTGATATCTGGAAGGCCCTCCTGTGGTTTAAAGCCCTGGAAGCTAGAACTGGTATTCCTTCTGAAGAGAGTGGCTTGGGAATCTAAAAGCATCTGTTTAAAAGGGACACAACCCCTTCTAAACCCCCACCACTCCTGCATGTTGTCTTAGCAAGGAACAACGGTGAGATGAACTAAAAAATGGATAGTCAGAGCTGAAGATGAGTCTTAATAGTGAATGAGAGTTTCTGTTGTGGTACTGTAGGTGTTTTTAGCAAGGTGAGGGCTGTCTGTGGGTTTAGGCAAATGAACATCTCTGAATGGGAAGTTTGGGTGTGTGAATTAGTCGGTGTAAGGGCTTACAAATATTAAGGTGTGGGAGACCCCTGCCATGACCATCCCTGAGGAGATGGTCCCAAGAGGCTGATGGGTTTCTTGTTCAGCTCTGTTTTGTCTCATCAGTGCTCTCTGAAAGCTTTGTTCATCTGACTCAGGTGCAGCTATGGGGAAAGTGTGGCTTCGACTTTTCCCAGGAGGAGCTTTGTGGTTTGAGGCTTGGGTTCTTGCAAAAAAGAATTGGTAAAATCAAGCTTTAACAAATGTTGACTCTTGGAATATAATATGGTTTTGCTTGTGCTGCTGCTTCTCTGGGAAGGACTTGCTATTAGTATAAAGTTTGGCTCTATCTGACATAGCTGCTGTTCTTTAAGTGAGGTAAGACAGCACTTTTCTAGTGTATGTTCCTATTTTTGTTTCTGTATTTATTTGGGTTTTTTGTGGTTTATTGTTTTCTTTCACCACCTGCAGTGTGTGTGTCAGAATTAGGCAGAATTTCCCTATCTAGCCTGTGTCTTTCTGGGTGCTCCATTTGCTCCATCCTGCTTTCATTGGATTCTAATCTACATTTGACTACTCTTGAGGTTTCACAGTCTTCTGTAGCTACTAGTCAGGGAAATACCATAATTTTCAGTAACATGATGGTTTATATGTAGTTTTTCTGACTCCTGACAATTTCTATAAACAAGATTATAGCTAGTTGTTGTATTTGAAATACATGTCTGTTGTTGTTTTGGTTTTTTTTTTAATTACTGAAAACTAAAGAACACAAAATCCAAACACAAAAAGCTTATTCTGTTTTTCTTCATGAGATGTTGTGGTTAAATACAGAGGCAGAGGCTTGCTGTCTTGCATGCTGTATTTATGGCTAACTCACCCCATCCAGGAAACTGGCATTAGGTGCTGGGTCCAGTTCTGGTTGTCTAGGTTTAGATGTCATCCCTGGGGACGTGGTTACTTCTGTGGCTAAATATAACCCATCAGAAAACAAAATGTGCACCTTGTTTTTGGTGGCTCTGTGGGGGCGGACAGCAAAAGCTGCGCTTTGGTCTCGCTGTAATTAATTGGGGGTGAGCGAGTTCCCGAAGTAAGTAATTTTTCATTTTCATTTCATGCCAAATAAGTCATCTGTCTTGTACAGATGAGAGTGGCCCATCTACCCATGGGCTCACTGAGAGCTGGGGAGAACATGGACCCTCAGAAGTTCTCTATTTCCTCTAACAGAGCTGACAGCCTCTCACCTTTAATTCCCCCCATCTCCTGTAATGTGTCTTTTCCCTATTCCTGCTGGCAGTGTAAACTTATTTTCTTGCTAAATCTGTCTTGCAAAACATGATGGTTGGGTAAGATGCAATTTTGCTTTAATTATGATTAAATTACTTTATGAATTAACCAGAGGATCTCATGGGACTGGAATCTTTTGACACATGAGAAAATTGCCTTTCTTTAACAAGCTGCTTCAAGCATGCAAGGTAATATTAGCATTTTTCAGTTATAGCTTCAGGGGATTAAATAATAAGGGGAAGTATTGTACCTACAATTATATGATGTGCATGTGTGTGTTAAAGTCTTAAAGACAGGTAGACACGGAAGGAATTAGCTGAACTGCTAAACCTGTGACATTGTGCAGTAAGTGTGAGTAGGGATTTTTTTTTTCTTTATAAAATGGCTTTTTAAGAAAACATGTGGGTAGCTGAAGAATTTCATGTTATAGACTTGAAAAGGCTGGTTGTCCTTTGAATATATTCAGCCAAAAAAGCTTCCTGAACTAGATACACCTGTGTCACCATAAAGGTTAAGGAACTCAGTGCAACTTTAAAGGGACTGAATGGTAATTTTCACATCTGTTACTTTCTTTTACTTGATTTAGTGGAGGTAGGAAATGGGCTAAAACCAGGAATAGGATGTTGAAGATGTATTGCACAATTAACCTTTTCTCTGAGGTACATGTGAAAAATAGTGCATGCTATCCTTACAGGTCTGTGAATAACCTGTGATGCATGTGATGTCTCCAAACTCATGTTCTTTTAATGCCTCTAAATGCACACTTAAAAGCATTTGTTTAAACACACTGTGTCTGATGATTTGAAATTGTTCAAGATGGTGCAGAAATTGAAGGTGATAATTTTTTTTTCTTAAATGAGGATAAGAAAATAGTACGACAGCTTGTGTCAAATTGAGAAGGAATGGGACAAGCTAAGTTGTATGACCTCTGCATATGCTGTATTCAGTGTGGACTTGCACCTGCATGACCCTGCTTGGTTTCAGAGGGTTGCCACTGCCTTGTGGTATCAAATCCAATGAAGTGGAAAATTGACAATAAGGGATTTAAGCTATTGTTGTCATTGCCCCAGCTGTTTGGTTGCTGTTTTGATGACAGGATTCATTCATGTTCTACACAAATCCATAAGGTAACAGTAATTAGTGGGACTCAGAAGTTTGGGGGGGGGGGGAGTTTATAAGGGATAGGGAACCATATGACAAAGGAAAATTGTTTAAGCATTGCAGCAGTTTGGTTCTAAAAGGAAGGTGTGTGCATTATACATGGTTGATGAATTAATGTGCACCACTAGAAAAGACAAATTACTTGATTTGAAAACAGTCAGTGACAGAAACCCAACACCTTCATCTCTAGTTGTATTTGAGGCAAAACTGTGCCTGTGTAATAACAACCACAAGCAATGCTGGTGTGCAAATGCTCTCAGTAGAGCAGGAATTTTTTCACATATATTTGTCATGTCTTGCTTTAATCGAAAATTAAATGCATATTAGCCATTACAACTATTATTACTGCTATTGTGCTGTGATATAACTAGCCTGTCTACATTCACAGCCCAAAGACGAAATGAGGCTGGTAATTTTAAACCTAAAGCTGTTCTGTGCTGACAGAATAATACAGTAGGTAATACCCAGAAGACAAACAGCACAAATTACAACCTTGTGCAGGCAAGATCAGATCAGTGTTGATAGTCTCTTGATTGCATGTGGCTGAATGTTATCAGAGAATTTGAGAAATCGTGCAGAAGAAAGCCATGTTGTCTGGTTATTATTTTTTTTATGGTAACTGTAGAGATTATTGAGAGGGTTCATATGGAGGAAGAACAAACCCCTCTACTTTGGTTGTGTGCTTCCTGTTCAAATCTTTTCTTTGTGGTTTTGAATTTCCTTCCATTTGTTAGTTGACACTGAAGATTCTCTTGATGCTGAAGGGAGCTTTGTGCTGTGTACAGATTCAACCCAAGGCTCCAGAAGTTTGCAGTCAACCAAGTAAATTATTTGTCACCTTGGATAAATATTAGCTCTGACAAATTAAAAACGCATTTTTGTGGTGTGCATTGCACTCTATCTCACAAAATGGTAATTGTTCTTGCAGTTATTGCTCTTGCTTGCAGTGAGGCATCTGTTTCTTGTCTAATTGCTAGCATTCAAATCCCAGTCAGTTTAAAATAACTTTTTGAGGCTTCAAGATAGCATATCCGAGGCATCTCAGATGTTCCCGATTCGTACCTTTGGCGTTGTGTTTTTTATGCAAATACCTAAAACAACCACCAAACCAAACAAAGAACCCCCACAAAAAAAAAAAGGATTGGTTGGGTATAGGTTGGTTGTGCTGTAATCAAAGGCAGTAAGAAGAAATCCTGGTGTTGGATCTGCCTTTCACCATCAGTGTGTGTTCATCCTCTGAGCCTGGCTGTAAATCATGGAGCCTGGAATCCACCACTGCCTCTTGCACAGTTGCTTGAAGTTGAAAATGTGTTAAATGACTTTTACACTCTGACATGGCCTTGCATGAGTTAAGAGTGACTATTTTTATTTTTTCCCCTTTGACAGTTAATCTCTTTATTTTTTTTTGAGCTGGAATAATCATCTTTCTTCGTACTTGTCCCCTGCAGCAGGTCCTGCTGCTTTGCTTCTTGATGTCCCTTGGCTGTTGTTTTAAAAATCCTCTTTAGGGTTTCAAGACTGTACAACCAGTTGGGAGCTGTATCTTTTCACAGTCCTCCTTGAAAAGTGAATTCTCTCACCTACTGAGAGGATAACGATGATAAAAGCACAGAGGTGCCAATTTTCCGGGATTCTCTGGAATTGGCATGGGGATTTTTAAACTTTCATTATTGCTATCATCTTTCCCCTCATCTCCCATCAATAAAACAAGAAAACGCAAAAGATAAATAATAAAAAAAAAATCCCCATAGGAGAGCTGGAAAAAATGTCAGGTACCCAGATGAGAAACACGAGAGCTGCAGAGGGTATGGGTGTCCAGAATGGGTTTGTTCCTGTCTTTATCTAGAGATTTTCCAGTGATACTGCACCAGCTGTAGTGCAACTGCCCATCAGGCTTTTCTCCAGGGACAGAGGATCACGTTTAGAGGTAGTTCCTACACAGCTTTTGGGGGACATGCTGTGGTCTCTGCACCGTGACTGCAGGCTTGCTTGCTTTGCCTTGTGAGCCCTTTGGGTTGCTGTTTACCAATAACAGTGCTGATGCTCTGGCTTTGTCCTCTTGCCTGCCATGGGCTCCTGTTCACACTCCCTTGCTTCGTTTGTGCGAGTACAAGGCCAGTTCTAATCTCTGATACTCTTGTGTTTATTCATTAAGTGCCCCAGATCGGTTCTGCTCTATCTCTGGCTGTTTCCCTGGAAGGGGTGGGCTCTTGCTTAACAGGAAAATGCTTTCAAAATACCCCACAGAGCATAGGTGCTCTCAGTATGGGCACTTCTGAGTGATACACGCTCAGAACTTTTAGCTATTGCAGTCCCTTTACCCTCTCTGAACTGTCCTTTTTAATGTTTTTGTGCTATTTCACTAAATCCTTTAAGTTTTCAATAGTAATTTCACAGTTGTGGGAGAAAAAAAGAAATTGAGGGCTAAGACTTCAGGTGCATGTTAAAAAACTTGAACATCTCTCATTTGGAGTTACGTAGGAAACCTGAACAGCTCTTCACATTTTCATGTGTAACATCCAGCAACACATGGGGCATTACCTAATGGGGGTCCCTGCAGCTGCCATGACCCCTGGTAATGGCCAACATAAACCTTCAACAGAATTTGTTCCTCCCTTCCCTCTGTACTGCTTTATCCAGTAGTGTTTATGTACCTCAGCAGAGAAGTCTCAAGAATGTGGTGAGCACCTTCCTGAATGAAGAGCTGATCAAGATGTAAGCAGTTATTTAAGTGTAACGGGAGTAGTGATTGGTTTTGGTCTGAATAAAATGGGGAGAGTTCTCTCTTTAGCTGCATGCTGTGTAATGGTAGCTTATGTAAGAGTTTCAATGTTTGTGTCTGCCCTAAAGAAAGTTAAGAAATAAAAATGAGATGTGACGGATATTAGCGCTTGGAAGATGAAACAGAAGATGTCTTATGGCCAACAGGAAAGCCATGAGCCAGTGATAGCTGTAAATACTTTATCCAAAGTTTGCTGGTTGCTGCTGCTAAGCTCTGTTGACTTTGTATCAGGTCAGAGGGGATAAATCACTACTTGTGAGGCAATTATTTCTATGGCTGTTAAGGGGACAGGCAGGCTGCTGAATCTGTGGATGGCGTGAGGAAGCACTAGGAACCTTTCCCTGCTAATGTGTGTTTCCAAATGCCACAGCTATTGCCTCGCTTGGCAAACAGCCACTTGAAATCCAGGCTGGACAACTCGGGTGTCAGGAGTGACATGACTTACCTTTCTTTTTTTTCTTCCAGCAGTTGCTCATTTTTCTGGAACGAACTGTGAAATTTCATATATACTCTAAATGCACATAAACTTTAAAGTAACCTTCCTTAACCTCAAAATGTTTTTCCCTGGGCCAATTCATCCCATTTGCTGCTTCAGCCACATGATGCAGAAAGCAGAAAGATGTGAGGGTAGCAACAAATACACCACTGTGTTTGCAAGGGCAGGCTGCTTCCTTTGGTGGCTGTGCCAGCTTTTGCTGCCTTAAATTTATAGGAATAGATGGCAGTACTTAAACAGCTTGTTGTTTGTATTGTCCTGAAACTGGACTGTATTCTAGAAGGTTCAGCTTTGAGGTTGCGTTAGGGATTTCTGAAATTTCTGTATGAAGAAACCAGGAGCACTGCTTAGGATAATTCAGATGCTTCTGAAATAGGTCCTGGCACTGTGAAAGACATAGTTTTTTGTGTGGTTATTAATGAGAACATTTTTATAGTAATTCCATTTGGGAGATCAGTGATAAAAAAGGCTTGAACTGTAGCATGATGGATAGAACTGCCCACAGAGTCTTTGCCTGTAGTACTTGCAACACAATTGGCTCGTGTCAGAGAAGTGTTTGGTTGTCATGTCCCCAGAACGCTTTCTAGTATTTCACAAATTAGCAGAGCTTTTAGTGACAGTGGTGTCTTGGTTTCTGGTGGTTGGGGAAAGACTGCTTCAAGTTTCTGCCCTAGCACCTAATAATCTGTGTGTTTCCTCTTTAGACTGAGTCTGAACCTTCCAACAAAGCACAACTTGCATTTTTAAACTCTCTACTGTCACTGCCAAGTAATGACTCACATGCTATTTTACCTGCGCCTAAAGGAGCTCTTTCCTCCTTGGGTTAATCACTGAATGAGATTAATTATGCTGATTAGGCACATCATCACTAACATCATAGATGTTCGGAATGGGATGGTTAAACCCTTTCCAAACTCAGATCTTGCGGCCCCAGTGACTATCCCAGTTATAAACTGCCTGGAACAAAACATATGGCGTAGAAAAGCGTAACATGCATAAGCCCCATGTATTTCTTGTCCAAGCTGTGTGTCTCCTATCTCAACTTCTCTCAGTTAAACCAGTTAATCAAATTGCTTGCTTCATACCGGGCTGTGGTTATGGTGGTTGGTCCTGTGTTGATGTTTCTGTCTCTATGCTAGTTTTGAATCCCTGTGCGAGAATGACACTCACAAGCCCACTTGGACAAACAAGATTTTAATTTCTCCCCCCCCCAGCCTATACATGGAAGTCTTTTTCAGTCTAAGTGATGGCTGTTGCAAACCAAGCCCTGAATTTCCAAGGAGAGGTCTCCAAGACACGTGCTGCTGTTGTGACTGGCACTGGTGCAGGACTGCTGCTCTGTCTGGCTGCTGGGTTGGCTGCCACCCCCCTGGTGGGGGCACAAGCCACCCTTTGGGGACATACGGAGAGCTGGTCTTTGTTCTCAGCCTGTCTGCTGTGAGCACTGATGTTCAAAGGATGGGAGGAGCAGGAATGAGCAGCTGAGGGTTTCTCTAGCACCCTTGGTGTACTTTGTGCCAGAAAAAGCATTGCTGATGCCAGAGTTTTGAAAACAATGTTTCATAGCATGCGTGTATTTCAGTATCTCACTATTTTCAAGGCTACCATGATACTGTAATGTTATTTGAAAAAAAAAAACAACAAAGCCAACAACAACCAAACAAAGAGACCTCAACTCTCATACCAGTGAAGCATCTGGAGGTCTTTCTGTTTGCATTTTGAAATTGTGAATCACACGAGTTCTGTGTGTGTGTTCAGGGTATGAGCTTGGTAACAGCAGGCTCCTAGCTCTGCCCTGGGGTGAAATCTGGTGTGTTCTCAGGGTTTATTTTAAAAAAAAATTTTTTTCAAGCTTCTAAATATGGCAGGAGTTGCATCTAAAATGAGGAGACTCAATGCTAAAGTAACCACATAGGGAATTGGGCATATTCCTGAAGTTTTTGAGTGGATTCTTTTTCTGTCCTTGGAAAAGTTCCTTCTACACCTGAAAATCCTTTGCTAAAAATCAAAACCAATATATATTTCAAAAACTAGGTCTTTAGCTTATGTCAAGATTTACATATGTAATATCTAATCCAGATTCAGGTTATGCTATAAAGCTTCATTATCTAAACCACTTTAGGAAGAAAGCAGGGAGAAACTGTGAAAGAGCCACACTTGTTCAGATGAACAGATTTCCAAAGTGCAGTTTGGTATCTGCCTTGTTTAGTTTTTCTTCAGCTTGTGTGGAGACTTTATTTACTCTAATTCCTACCCGCTCATCTGTTTCAGCCTCTTGCTCAATTACATTTTGATAGTCTCGTATCTTGTCATCTTACCCTCATTTTAAAAGTCTGCAGGAATGGAGCTGTAACAAAAGCTACCTTGAAATAAGAGAGTTCTGTGTGTTTCTCCTAATTATTCACAGTAAAACATATGCCAGATTTCTGTGGGTAAATGTGCCAGACAGGCACAGACTGTTGTTATTTGCGCACAGGATCGTATCGGGTGTAGCAGGCTGCTGATGTGCTGCCTGTCCAAGAAAGGTTACTCTTCCCTTTGTGTCTGTGCCTGGATGCACTAGGAAGGGTAACAAATCCAACTTGAATTATGTGCATTTCTGTAAGTTAATATCCTTTAAATTCAGGTAACAAACAGTAGCTGTAGAGGGGTGAAGTAGATCAGGGGGAATGATTTAAGCTTGGAGTGTGGGCATAAATACCAGATAGTGGGAAGAAGTGGGAGACTTTTCTGTTCAGAAAATAAAACCTGCTTGTGAGGACCACCTTAGGAACTGCTGAGAAGACAGATGTCCCAGCTCTTCTTGGAGGTTTTGGGTAGTTATTTCCCAGCTCTGAAAAGAGATGTTAAAACTGTTCACTATGTTCCGCAAATGTAAGATATAAGTTATGTTTATGTTCTTTAAGATGGTGCAGCAATATGTGTCTCCATTTACTTCAAGTGTGTGATTTGGATGGTAAATTACATTTATTTCTCTAGTTTTACATTTTGATTTCCTTTTTTCTCCCCCTCTTGTTCCTCTCTTTAAGATCTCTTCTAAAACTGAGGTTGTTTCACTGCTGTGGGGTGGACCAGTGTTTTTATTTCAGTCAATAACAGTATTGTGGTTTTGCAGTTCATAGTCTCTTGCTAGTCAAGCCCATAAAGCAGAGGAACAGCAAAAAGCATCCATCTGGCCTGGTGCCAAAGGCTGGTGTCCAAAGATTGGCATCCTCGCTTGGGAGCACATGGAGCAGGAGCGCGTTTGTTCCCCTGCCATGGGAAATGCTGCCAGGAGAGCAGCGGTACTGTGGCTGGCAAAAGCAGCTTTGCCAGTTGAGGGCAGCTACAAGGGCTGGAGCAGAGGTGGTGTTGGGAGCAGAGTATCAATATCCACGTGCACCATATGCTGTGGTTCAGCTGCTGCAAGGAGGAGTTAGAGAAAGTATGGATTAGGAGGGGTTACCTTTGGTGGAGGTATCCTTGGATGCAGTAGACTCTGTAGCACTTGAGGACTGATTGATGCAAAATATTTGCTTTGTCTTTAAAAAAACCCCAAAAACCGAACCGATGCCTTGAAGTGGCTACCTGAAAACAGAGGCTAGACAAGATTAAGAGAAGAAATTAGGTATTTATTTGAAGGGCCTTCAAAGGTACATCCTGGGCAGTCAAAAACCTCTGAGGGGCTCCACCCAAGATGGACCCTGGGTCATGGGTTTTTCACACTTATGTAAGTTTGGTCCATTTGTATATCAGGGTAAATTCTCCAGTTATAATTTCAGTTAATGAGTTTAACCCAAATTTATGCCTCCTCTCAAAGGCTTTTAGTTTACACATTTTGGGGCCTGGGACAACAAGGTGTCCTTGAGTTCAGGCCCAGAGTGGGTTTGTTATGTCTAACCAGCATGAGAGAACAGCAGCTAACAGGATGTATGGAGTTTCACAGTTACACACTAGGCAGTACAGGATTTGAGAAATATAAAAGTTAAAACCTAAGGCATCACAGCAATGAGATTTTTGGGTTCTCAGTGTTGATTTCAGTATGAGCATGGCTTCAAGGTTGGTAGTTTCCCTTACTATTTGTGGGGAATTTATTACTTGACAACTTATATGCTAGTCAGATATAATTTATATTACTTTCTGATGGTTTATCTATTAAGAAGAAAAGAGTAAAGGAAATAGTCAGCTGTGGTCCTTCAAAAAACACACTACCAACTCTAGCAGTAATAACTAATGTCCTGTAAAGCTGCTGTGCAATTATCTAAAACATCCCATTAAACAGGAATAATAAGTGCTGCTGGTACTTTTAGGAACAATTTTGAGCCATTGCCTGTGAGGAGGTAGTTGCTCACTGCCACATATGAATGGTGTAGACTTTGGAGCTGCAGTGGTCCAAAATGGGTTTGTTTGTTGTTTTTTTCTTGATGATTTTGAGGCAGTAGTGTATTCTGTATTGAATTGTTTTGGTTTGTGATCAGGATGCTTTCAGTAGAGTTCAAAAAGTAGAAACAGATGATGAGTCACTGAAGACAAGTTTTTACAAGATTGATTAATCAAGATTCAGCAGTATAGAAGAGCATGAAGAATGAGTGTTAATATTATATATAACAAAAGGAAGGGCAAATAAGATGATTGCTCTTAACAGTAAACAGGGTTTCTGCATATTCATTATGTCCTTTTTGTCTTCTACTGTGCTTTGGAAATGATGCAGCTGTGTACATGGATCATGCCTAATTCTGTGATAGCTAATCCTGGTAGCTTGATATTAATCCAAGAATGAAGCATGTTTGTTTTTAAGACACCAAAGCATTTTTTAAAGTGGAAAATAGGTATTTTAGATTCCTAAGATAATGAATTATCTTTTAGGGTGAATGCTTATAGGTATGAAAGATAGTCCTGCAGCTCAAGAACTGAGTATTTCTGTTATTTCTCCATCCCCTCTTATTTTATTTTTTTTCTTCAGCTCCTAACTCTCTCCTCCACTCATTTACTTTGCTATAAATCAAGAGCAGGTCTTTTGAATTTGGCAGACTGAGGCTGGTATAAGACTTGCGCAGGCAATATTTTAATCAGGGTAGGATGTGTTGCCTCTAATGGGAGCCCTGATAGCAATAGGGGAGGAGCAGCTGGGACCTCGGGGAGCCTGGTGGCCTGTTCTCCTGCCAGCGGGGAAATTTATCTGGCAGCTCCAAATCTGCGTATTGGAAATGACTGTGAAAGAGGGGTGAGTGATGAGCAGCCCGGGTATGTTTTCAAAAGTCTGCGTTGAATTTTCCCTCTCTCATGTCAAATAATGCCTTTTTTTCCTTTAACACCTAAAATGTTGGATTTTGCAAGAGTACTGAGCCATACTTGAGATGTACAATAACTGATGATTTGGAACAAGGACTGGTAGCATGGCTGAGACTTTAGGATCCGTGGAGCTGGACACTGAGTGACACTACTGTAGCTGGTCAGGAGAAGTGCTGCCCTGACTGAAACACTGTGAAGGCACAAAGGGGACCTGCTCCTTTGTACTCTTTGTGACACAAGAGCCAAAGAAGAATGTTCTGTAAGATTCTGTTAAACTCCCTAAAAATAATGGCTGTGTTTTTTCTCCATTTTCTCTCTAACTCCAGCTCTGAGTCCCACCTGTGCACATATTCCTGCTGCTTCAGCACCTGATTTCATGCATGGATAATTCTATGCTTTCTCCCTTCTCTTCCACTCCATTTCTGCAGTAACTGGATGTCTGTCCTAGAGCACATCTTGCCCTTACTCTTTCACTGCCCTTGTCCGGTCATCCTTACACCCCAGATTCCTGCAGTTAGTGCTCCTTTTTCCACACATGTCCTTACTCCACCCTGTGGTGTGCTCTCCTGCTTCCCTCCTCTCTTTGGCAGAAGTGGCATCTCCTACCCCTTCAGGAACTTCAGGAAGGTCATGAGATGGCTGTTCTGGGAATGGTGTTTTTTGTCTTCATTGTACTGCAGTCTGGAGGATGCAGACTTCCACTTCAGCTGTGGAAGAAACCATTTCCAGTCCTTTTGCCTGGAGCTACACGGCAGAAGGTTTATATCAATGGCCAGGAGCACACCAGGGGCTGGATGGAGCCCTGGCTGGCAGCATCACCTGTCTTGGGTCCTCCAGCCCTGAAGTGAGAGTGCTGCTAGCTTTAGCAGAGAAGTGTGATGCTGCAATTGCTTCTTTCAGCCTCAGTCGTTACTGTTGTAGCTGAAATAATTAAGGACACCTTGTATGTGCTTTGTCTGACTTGAAGAAAAGGCAACTGATCTTGCATGTTTTCTTCTGTGTTTTGTTCCAGTGATCTTGTGTTCAACTTTGAACTTCCAAAATGGGAGCAAAGCATGGACATTGCCTTT
Source organism: Aphelocoma coerulescens (assembly GCF_041296385.1). Classification (NCBI taxonomy): domain Eukaryota; kingdom Metazoa; phylum Chordata; class Aves; order Passeriformes; family Corvidae; genus Aphelocoma; species Aphelocoma coerulescens. Next base: position 5,832,920 of record NC_091019.1, read on the forward strand.
GACTTTCTAACTGCTTAAGGGCACACTTCACATATATGGATTGTTCTGTCTTGTTTTGGAACACTTGACATCCATATCCATTTCTACTGATTTAGAAAATAGTTCGGCCTCTTCTAAAAAACCCTCTCTTAATAGCTTAGTTAGACACTTTCTTGTAGTCCCCTTCCACTTCATGTTGAGAGCTTTGTATGGAGTTTGCTGCTCTGGTTATATGAGATCCTCCTATTCAGGGAGTCTCAAACCCAGCTAGTCTTTAGGTGAAGCAATAAACATACCAGGTATGAGACCTTTCTTAATACCAAAGAGGGCAGTTGAGCCTTCTCCTTTTCAACTAACTTGATCCCATAGTTTTCCTTACCCCGCAGCTACAACCCACAGGCTGTTAAAATCCATGTGCATAACCTTTCAGCTGTGTGAGAGTCAACTCTTAGTTGTATTTTTAAAACACAGCTGAACTGACCTGCTGGCAGCTGCTGACAAAAATATTGGAATTGGTCTTTTCCCCCTGGCTAGAGACTTCTCCATGAGGGGTTTTTTCCTCTTGAGTGAAAAACTGAAGCCTCGTTTAGTTTCTTAAGCTTGGCTACTTTGATGTCAGGTGAATGCATGTGCTGGGAGAGGGGAGGGTGTGGAGCTGTGGCCAGGGTTATGGGAACAGCACCACCTCCTCTGCTTGTTGATACGGGAGTTTGGTTTCCTGTGTCTTTAGCCAGCTGCCTGAATTTGACAGAGCAGGGCAGTTTATAAGAAGTGGTTGGCTTGTTTGTTTTCCCCTTTGAGATCTGGCCCCTTCCATGGAGTTGCCTTGCAGGAGCATTAAGGTTGTTAGGGGCTTTTGTCCTGTCGCCTTCCTTGCACCCAGGGCAGGGGATAGATGTGGAGATTTTTCATTCTGTGGTTGCCTTGCTGCTCTTTGAGGCGTTGTGACAGAGCATGTGCGTGAAATTAGGAAGAATTCAGAAACTGTACATATGCAAATTCCCTCAATCACTTATGTGTGATTTTATTGTTTTAGCCTTGTGATCTCATGGCTAAAAATCCCATTCTCTCCAGTCAGTATCATTTGTTTTCTCCGTGTCAAATGCCACTTATGTGTGGCAGAAGGCCACTAATGCAAGTTAGATGTACTGAACCTGTGAAGAGATAGTATTTCAGGCAAAGCAGCTTACAATTTGCTGGCTTTGTTCTTTCTGGAAACCTTATTATTATATCTTTCCAGAGCTGTCGAGGAGAAGGTGAAAGATTCTGTGCAGCTTCCAGGAGCGTGGTCATGCTGAGAGCAGATGGTCCATTCTTGGAAGCCATCCCAAACGATGGATTACTCATCTGATGCAGAATGATGCACCAGAAAATTGCAGATTCCCCGGGACCGCTCTTTGACTCCTTTAATGCTTTGATTCTTTTAACTTTCTGCTTTTACTTGTCTGCCTGGTTTGTTCCTCAAAAATCCTTCAGTAAAACAAGCTCAGCCAGAACCATAAAGGCCCTTAGAATTTAAAAGGGAAACTACTATAATGCACCTGAATTGAGGGAAGACTTTGGAAGTGTGGTTTCTTGTATTGTGAGGTTTAAAACAAAAAACTAAACAAAAAAATCAGTTTTCATTAGAGTTTCCAGTGGGAAAGAAGGAACCCAGAAGTATAATAGAATACCTTTGCACTTGTCAGTAGTATCACTTACTGATATTTCACCTACTCAAACCTGCCATCAGGATCACTTCTTATGTCTGCGTTGTTTCGTGTTTGCATGTGATCCTCACTTTTAAGCCATGTTAACAGTAAAAATGTGTTTGAATTCATGTGATACAGGATTAAGGCATAAAAAACCAAGTCATAAGAAGCTGAGAAGTTGATTATTATTCATTGTAAATGTATTCAGTGAACCAACCATTTTGGAAGCTGGTGGTTGCAGTAACTAATCTGGCAGGAGTGTTTCTAGGTAAGTCCCTGACTGATGCTGAAGGATAGCTATTAAGGATAGCTGTTATTTTTTCCTTCCTGTCTATTGCTCTGATTTTTCTCAGTATTTTCTTCACTGCAGACAACCCCAACCTGCTGCTCACTGCAGCTGCAGTAAAACATCAACTCATCCACCTCATAGAGCTCACTTTGTCAGCTGTTCCAGTGTCACTAAATGATGTAAATGGATATTTTTTTTGTAGCCAGATCAGAATTATTTCTCCAGAATTATACTGAGTTTCCCCTGGATAGAAGGGCAGGAATCTGGAGCAGGTTTTTATGAAAATCTGATGAAGTCACCTAGGCAGTGGAAGAAGCAGCTGCATAAGTGCATATTCTCCAAAGTCCATCCTTTGCTGTGCTGTGGTTGATAGTGCTACACAAAGCACTCTGGAGTTGTTGAACAAGGGTGATATTCACCTTAATGTGTGGAGCAGTGGATGGGAGTAGGGTCCTGGGCCCTCTTTAAATGCCCTGGGCCATCACAGCCCTTGTCTCTCAGTGGGCGGGCCATGGTGTGAGGGGAATAGCTGTCAGTCAGGTTTTGGTCCCTCCTTCATACCTGCCTGCTAAAAATATCTTAATTTTACAAATCAAAGGTATGAAAAGAGTCACGGTGGTCTGGAGTTATTTGGCATTGGTTTCCTTCACTTGTTTCCCCATTCATTTAATGGCTGTAATCTTCTTTGTCTTTGGAGACTGATTTACAGGAGATTTCCCTGGCTTTCCTGAAAACATCTAATTTTCCCAGGAGCAAGGCACTTGAATGTTTTCTGCTAGTGTTGGGGTGATGAAGACTTTGTTGTACTTGCACAAACACAAGAAAATGGGCTTCATTTTACTTTCATTTACCCCAGTTTAACTCCATTAGCTACAAGGGAATTGACCCTTCGTCTTCTGTCAGAAAGAGATTTAACTGCACTCTTTTTAATCTGGTGAGAATTTAACTCTTCAGGGCAATATATTAATACAACTGTTATATTTAAGACCCAAGAGCAGAACTGATTGAAATGAGTTAATTGTCTGTAAATTTTCACAAAGACTTTTTAAAATAAGCTGTAATACTACTTGAAACTGTAGCTTCATGTTAATCTGAACCATTTGTCTTGATATACTTTATGAGAGGTTGAGGCGTGCATGTTAATGTGTTGTATGTATATATTTTAAACTTCTATATGTGAAGAAATTTTCAAGTCTCTTATGGTTCTTGTTATTAGTATCTTGGTTGGCTGATCACAATAGAAAGGAATTCTTCTTATTTAATTGAGTTCCTAAGTATAGTACCAGCTTTTGAAATCATAAAGTTGATTTCTTGGAAGAGCAGTTTGCTGCTAAGAGACCAGTAATAAAATGAGTTGTGACAACAAAGCATCCTGCAAACCATGGGATTTGTGTTGTAGTGCCTCCACTCATTTAAACCTAAAATAATTTAAATTTCTGCAAATTCACAGGAGGTAGGGTGCTGCAGAAGTAATATGGGAGGTACCTTCATTGCCACTCTTGAGTCATCAGTTCAGATGTCACAAACAGAAGTGGGCATATATTTGAACAAATATTAAAATAATACAGATTTTTAAAAATTGGGTCTTTATTAGAAATTTTCCTTTATTTGCAGTTTCATTATCTGCATTCTTAATTACTCATCCAGAAATCCTTGTATTTTAATCAATCACATGCTTATGCCTTTGGTAAGAATGAAGGGTGGCGAGGGTGTGAATATTTTTCAGGAGTAGGGTTTGAAGAAATTTCATCACTCATGTTTGGATCTGTACCATATGAAATTATACATTTTGCTTGAGGTTATGTTACACTGTGTTGATACCATGCTAGATGCAGAGTAAAAAAAGCTGCAGGAGGATCAGAGGAAAGCAAAGCTGTGCTGAGACCTAGCAGTGCAGTTTACTCACTGGTGTGAGTTACTAAAGTCATGTCTTGCTGTCTGCCAGAACAGTTCTGCCCATTTTGCAAACCTGATCAAAGAGTTTTACCTTTCCCTCTTTGATCTTTAGTGACTTTAAAGTAAGTCAGATTGATTATACAGCCAGTTTTCTCCAGTTAATTTCCAGTTCTTTCATTAGCTGGGTGAGAAAGGTGATCTGACGCGGGGACTGGGGTGCATATGATCCCTACAGAGGGAGTGGTAATGGTGTAGCTAAGTTCGAGGAAAGGCAAAAGTAAAGGTAAAAGTAAAGGCAAAAGTGGTGTTAGCACAGTATTATGTTGTCTTAAACTCTTCTCAGCAACTTCTGCAAGTTACATCCCCTTCCTTGCTGCCCCAGTGAAGAAAAGGAAGAGAAAATAACTGGTGTTATTCTCTCTGTTGATGGGCACAAGATGCAGACTGTGTAAATGGCCTGAGTAGGTGAGGTTTAGGATGCATGTGAGAGGGAAGGGCGGTTGGACTCTGCAGGTGATGAAGAGCTTGGGGTTTCTGAGATTGCCTCAGTTGGTCAGAGCATGGTGCTAAATAAGACTGGGGATGCGGGTTTGACCCTCAGATGTGTCACTCATTCACGAGTTGGACTTCATGATCCTGCTGGGTCCCTTCCAACTCAGAATATTCTGTGATTTCTCTAAATTCTAAAAGCTGAGGTCATCCAGCCTAAGGGGGGAAAGAAACTCATGTGGTGTTCCAACTGAATGAAGAAATTTGGTTAAATTTTTGTTGCTTGTAATAATCAATACTTTTAATTTGGGAACTCCTAATAGTTCAGATAGGAACTGTGTTAGTGTTATCTCCAAACTGTGGATAAACTAAAATCTATTCTTGGTAACTTAGAAATTTTTCCTATAAATTATTCATCCAGATTGTGTGAACACAAAAAGTCATCCAAATAATTAATTCCCTTTGTTCAGGTTGGTTTACTCATCACCATATTTTAATGACATTAGAAGTGTTGTTTTTTCATGTTTTTCATTTATTCCAACTGATGTGAGTGCAAAAGAAAATGAGTAGTATTTTGTGTTTCCTCTTATGGATTTGTAGTTGTTCGGTGGAGATGTAGTGTGATGCTCCTGTCCAGTACAGCCCAGTGCTGGGCTTTTATTTAAAAAAGAAAAAGTCAACAACCAAGGTCAAAAGAGCAGAAATATCAGACTTTATGAAAGCTATATTCCAAGCTGCTTTTGAATCAGTGTAGATGTGGGGTGGCAGAATTACATTAGCATATTACCCAAAATTTAGGCCTTCTATTTTTGAATTTTAAACAAATAAAAAAGATAAAATCTTTGTATGCTACCACCCGTTTTTCTGTAGGATAACTTAGTGAAGGATTGAGGAACTATGAAAAGCAGACTGGAAAAGCACAATCCATTTTGTGCCAAACAGTCTTGTGCCTGGACTTTTTGATCCATACACTGGGCTCAGTGCCCTGCTACTGACATTGGCTTGTTCTTGGGGGCTTTTTTTGCATTCTCATTGTTAAACCCAGATCTGTTTCCTTTCATGCTGGAGTGAAAGAGAGAGTGTGACAGCTGAACTGTTGTGAAAAAATGAGATGGGAAAACAGATAGGATGTATATAAATGTATAATTTCACTTCAGGGAGCAAATGTCACTTACATCTCTACTCGAGTTAGTTACAGAAACTAATATATATTAATGTAAGGCTGCTGCCCGTTGAAAGAAATGCTATTATAGGGCAGGTTTGGACATGTGTGTGTCTGGAATCCTTAATGCACACACAGCAGATAGCTAACCCAGCATTTTCTAGGACGCGTTTTGGAGGATGTGCAAGGGCAAGGTGGTGCCTGTGTGTTCCCCTGGTGACTGTAAGGCAGGAGTGGGACCCTGCTCCTCTGCAAATGCACCTGAGAGCCCCCCATCTTCTCCAGTTTCCCTGCAGCATCCCCTTAGGACACCTCAAACCCAGGGATTCAGCAGTCTGCCTTTCCTGGCACATCACTTTGGCAGATCACTGTCTTGGAGTCCAAAGACAAGATCTGCGTGTAGACCAGTGGAGTGTTTAGTATTCAAGGAGGCACTAAGTGAAGCTTCTGGCTCTTCTCTGTATTTCAGGGAAACACTTTTAAATCTGCAGTGGGGAAGGTGGGACGGAGGGGGTATCTCTTTTAGATGGTAATAAAGTCAAAAGTTTTGGTATTGACAAGATTCAGCTGTGTTTACTGTCCTTTTCAAGTGCTATGCAGAACAGATCAGTGACATCAGCAATACTGGCTGAGGTTTTCGTCAGTCTTTGTCTCTAGTCTCTATGATGGCATGCACTACAGTCAAAAACACACACACAAAATACTGAATTTGTCTCAACTTGAAAATAAATTTTGTAGCACATTCTTCAGTCAAGAGTAATGTGGACTTTTCAGCATCCAAACTTGCAGTTTTTCTTTTTTCCTTTTGCTTAAATGCAGGCAGCAGCATCAATGGGAGCTACACTTCCTTTTTGTCATGTATTGAATGTGCTTCTCTTGTCAGACCAGCAATTCTCATTCAGCTGTAATAGCATCTTTAAAAATTAGATTATTAACTGAGATAATAACACTGGTGACCAAGAAAGGGGGAAGGAGGATTTGTGAATTAAAAGGAATTGGTTTTAACTATAGACAAATGTACATTGTCAGGAAATTTTTGTATTCAACCCAGTAGTGATTGTGAAGGTTATTTCAAATTCAACAGCAAGTCAACACTGATAGTCAAATCTCTAAATAAGTTGGAAGGAAGTCAGAGATATCGTGCTTGCTGATTATTTTAAACTCATCCATAAATAAAACCTACTGCTTCCTTTCAGCTATGCTATTTACATCTCTCCTGTTGGGTATAAATTAAAGTCACCAAATCCCTCCCTGAGCCTAAGTGTGAGCTCGTGCCTTTGTAACATGCTAAAATAGCTAGTCCTAATATTTTTTAGGGCTGTTACTCCTAATGGATGTGGACTTTACATTATTTTCTTCCATGGCCAAGTGTGTTTCCATTTGTGTAAAACAACTGCATTGTTGTATGGCTCAGTTGTTTCCATGTCCTAAGTGGAAGAGGAATAATAATAATAAAAAAGTGTCAGTTTTAATCAATATCATCAGACATTATGGGAATTGAATTCTACCTTGCTGCTAATATATTAGGTATATTCTGCGTTATCTTCTTTTGCAGAATTGATTTGCCACTATTCAGTTCCCTTGGCTGTTGTCATGCAAATTGTGCCATTTCTCCCCCATTGACTGTACAAACTGAGATTAGACTTGAAAATCGAGTCTCACTGACCAGCTGCTGCGATATTTTTCATTTGATTTCTCCTTCCTTGCCTTCCCAGTCCTCTTCCCTTGTGCTCCCCACCTTGGCTGGCGAGGCGCTGATAATGCCATCTCCGGGGAGCGGGGTGGGAATTGCTTGCCGGCACCTGGGACTGAAGCCTGTGAGCAAGCCTGGGATGTGCTGCTCTTTTTAAGCAGCTCTTTCTCATGGCCCTCAGAAGCTGGAGGGAAGAAGGGAAGAGAAAGTATGAATTTTTTCACACTGCAGATGGGTGTAGAGGATATGTAGTCCAGGCAGTGAGCTGTGGGTTTTGTTTCGTCTCTGCCCATGGACATGGAGTGAGGGCTTGGGGAAGAGCTTGCTGTCTTCCCTGTATGACTTGGCATGTCAGGAGGATCGTTTTAAATCAGATATAAATTGGAGTTGTGGATGCTCCATCCCTGGAACTGCTCAAGGCCACTCCAGGGGCTTGGAGCAACCTGGTCTGGTGGAAGGTGTCCTGCCCGTGGCAGAGGTTAGAGCGAGATGATCTCTGAGGTCCCTTCCAACCCAAACCACTCTGAGTCCAGTTTAAGACAGGGATAGCAGAATGCAGAGGAAGTATCAGAACGAAGTCTCTGCTTATAAGCTTTATTGTATTTTGTCTGCTTTGGTGATGGCAGTGGTTAATATCAGGGTTCTTTCCTTGTACTTGCTGGATAAATGGTAGATAAAATATTTGGTCTAGGAGCAGTTACTACCACAGACTGAGTTACCCGTGATCTAAGCTTTCATCAGCTCCAAAATGCAGAGGTCAGTGATTTAGTGGCACGTGATGTTAGATCTTGTTTCCAATGCTAGAGGCCAGGGAAGGCAGGAAAAGCAAGTGGATTTCTTTAGTTATATGCATGTTATTGAGTCTGTTGTATCAAGAAAAATGTTGGAAGTAACTTGAGGAGAGGAGGAGGGAGAAAGAGAAATTTTAAAAGAAAAAAAACCCCAACAAGTAGATGAGCAGGCAGGATGAAACTTCTCGTGCTGATGGGAGGGAGATTTTCACCTTAGCTGTGTTTTGATCTCTTACTCTAATATCTGAATGCTATAGAACCCTTTGTGTATTTATCTTCTGTGTTTCTGGAAGATAGGGAAAGATACTTTGAAAAAACCCCAAACTACAGAGGGACACAAGAGCTATGTGATCTGAGGCCGATATTTGCTTTTCCCCAAAATAAATTCAAATATTCTAGGTCTGTAGTGATTCTAGACTTAAATATATTTATTTTAATATCAAGTGCTAGTGGAGGCATCCAGAGTTTCTGGATACAAGGGATGGAAATAGGTCTTTGCTTCCCTTCTTGTATCTCTCCTTCTGCTTCTCAGGTAAACTGGGATTCCTGTGGCAATGCACTGACTCAGATTTGATGGAGGACTGCAGTCAGACCTGGTGGTTACTCTGATGATGCCTCATGCCATCCATTTTGGCAATAGCTACTAGAGGAGTTAGGGTCTTACCTTAAATGCTCTTCATCAACATGGTCCCTGCCTCGGTACTTCACTGCCTTGCACTACCTGGTTTTAGCCTTTAATATTTGTAGCCTCAAAATTCAGCCAGAGTTCAAAACAATATTTTTGACATTCTTTACTTCTGTTGCGTAGCTATCAGCATGGCCAGTATTAAAGTTTGGATGAACTTTATAGGAATATCTTGAAGATTTTGTTTTCACTTGTGAAAACGTTTCAGATGGGAACACATTTGAGATCTAATATTAAATTTCATAGAAAGTTTTCCTGAAAGGCTCTTAATCAGAGGTTTCTTTGTAAATTAAGAGAAAATGTACCTACATGGTAAATACTGGAATATAGATAGGAGGAGAGTATTTTTTTCTTGAATTAAAAATAGGTTGGATGTCTGCATAAAGTATGATATAATTAATTCTCACTGAGGGCAGACAAACCTATGTGTGTTTCAAAATAGACAATATTGTATGTAATGAGTTATTGTATATCCACTTCTTGATAAGTGATGTGTCCTTTGGCTCAATTTTGGGCTCTCTCCCAGCAAATAGGTACCTGTGATGCCACACCCAGATTAAATGAATGAGCGAGACTTTGTGGGTGTGGGCTGTGCAAACCCCTGTGGCTGGGAAGGAGTGGCCTTGAGCTGGAGAGACTGATGCCCTGCTTGCAGGATCTGCTACTACTTGGTTTAAAAAAGCCTGGACTCTTGTCAGTCTTAGGCCAGTGTTTATTTACCTTTCGTTCTCCCCGGGAAAGGGTCACCCTGTGGATGTTGAAGGCAAAGTGACTGACACCGTCCTCTTGCCTGGACTCTCCGTTCCCGAATTAACAGTCCAGAAGTTGCTTTTCACTTAGAAGATGCTCATTCAGGTTTCTAGGCAACCGAGCCCATTTTCACTTCCCCCCACTGAGAGATAAGAGCTGACTCCTCATGCAGGGAGGCGAGACCATGACGGATTTCGGCAGCCTTTAATTGGAGCTGAAGAATAAAATGTAGCCCTTCAATGTCAGGGCAAGTCAGCTCATAAGAAAAAATAAGAAAAAACCTCCCCAAACTGATGAACAACAAAAAAACCAACCCGGCACAGGTTTGGGAGTGATGAGGACCAAATTGCTGCTGTTAATTAAGGAGTGATAAGAGGTATCTGCAGGACTGGTAGCTGCAAGCAGGAGCCATGTTCAGCCTTACTGAGATGGGCTGTCATGTCTTAGTCCAGATGTCCAAGGCAGGTTGGAAGAGAGGGATTTTTTTCCAGCTGGCCTCTTCTCAGCTGATCCCTGGATCAAACAAAGGTGGCTCTCCTCCCTGTCCCTGAAGTCCAGTGGCCAACTGCTGGTGCTCCCTCATTTCTTATCCATCCATGCAGAAGATGCTAAGACATGGCCTGCCACGGCATCACAAATCAAACTAAAACTTGATTATGGCAGCATGAAAGAAGCTCTTGAGAAGACCTGGGCATCTCACAGCAGCATTTGGGCAGAGGCGTGATAGATGTTTAAGCAGCTTCAAATAGTCATGTTTGGAAGAGGAGATTTGGCACTGTCCCTTCCTTAGGGAGTTTTGCTGGCCAAATGGTTACTGTAATGGATGTTGGAGGTGTTAGCAATTGTACTCTTGGGGATGTTAAGGCAGTTCAACACTTGACTGAAGTTTTTTACTGTGTTGGACTCTGTTCTATCTATTGATACTGCACCCCTAATTCCCATTAACCGGAGAATTCCATTCTGATGTCATGGTCTTTGTACTTGTCTCAAATTGTACGAATTCTGCACGAAGTGAAGGGAAACTGGACTGGTTCTCTGGCCTGCCTTCTACCCAGTGATTGGGTCTGGGTTAATGAATTTATAATCTCAAGTAGTAGCTGTGTATGTTCAGTTAATGTCCTGCATATTTTATAAATCCTTCCTTAACAAGGAATTATTTTATCCATGCCAACTGCTGTGTAATACAGCTGTGGTGGTGACAGATATTGGCTAGCAGACAGATTTTTCTTTTTAGCTTTTTTTTTTCTTTTCTAAGTGCAGTGACCTGCAGGGCTGCTGCGTGGGGAGAGCAGATGAGCTGCTGCCGCAGGTGCAGGTGGCTCTGCTGCTTTAACTCTTCCCCAGCAGCTCTCACTGGTGGATTAAAGACTTCTGATTCTGTGGATTCTCCTGTAATCTGGAAGACAAAGAGGGATGGATGCTGTTAGGGGCAGGGGTTTTGTTGTTCTCTCTGGGCTTGTGTTTGTCCTGCTTTATTGACATATTGGTATTCATTTAATGTCTTAGAGAGCCTAAATTGAGGGCAGAGGGTTAAATGTTATCACAAATTGTAGCTGTGTTCCAGTATTCATCACCCTTCTGAGGTCCTCCTCCACCCTCCCTCTGCAGCTCCTGCCTCCCTTTGCTAGTACTCCTATGGATACTGGGTTTATTTCCCGGGACTGGAAGTACTTCCCTCTAATTAGAAAACTGTATTTTGGGTGTTCCCTGAAATACATGGTTTAAATTCATTTTGGCACTGTGAGAAGCAAGGCACAAATGGCTGGAAATAGCATTAACATTAATTTAGTGTATCTGTAAGTCTTGCCCCTGCAGTCACAGGAATTGTGGCTGATATTCTTGAGTAATTGAAATGTTATTGACCGGTGTTTTGGCTATTGCACCTTCTGAATTAGGTCAGCTATCTTTTGTTGTGTATCCTCATATATTTGTGTTTGATGCTGTGTTGCCCGTTTAATTGGCAAAACATTCCCAGGAACATAAGCTATCTCTGTTAGAAGAGTTGTTTGTTGATGTTTTTTCTTGACTTTAATGTGAACTATATCATCGTTTTTGAGTCTAAACAAAGCCTTTTCCCCCCTCTATCAGTCAATATTTCATTATGATTTTGTTTCAAAAATATTTTCTTGTTTCAGCCTTAGCCCCTAACCTTTATTTAAACTTGAAACGCCTACATAACTTTTTTTACAAAGGAGACATTGAATAGCCTAGTGAAAAGCACTGAATCTGATACAGTAATTGTATTTAAATAAGATCTTAAATACAAAATTCTCTTGTTAGCAGAGATAGAGAAGCCTATTAGTCTATTTGAATTTTCACAGCAGGAAAGCAAATGGAGTTAGGAATTGGATTGTGTAGAAAGACTAGTAGACAAAATTGGTCAATTAAATGCTATGTGTGGGAATTTCTTTTTACTTACAAGTTTTGTGGATAAGTTGTTTCATTTCTCTGCAAAAATGGCAGAAAAGGAATGCAGGGGGAACCAGTTTGAGATACCTCAATGGTATTTAAAATGCAGCATCTGACATGCAAGATCAGACTCCATGAATAAATAATTTTTCCTGTATTTCAAAACAGTGTTATACTGTTGTCAGTGTTTTTGGCATTGGGTGTTAAATGAACTTGAAATTGTCTTTTTGGTGGCAGCTGAAGTGATTTTTCAAATTTGTCTTTCAGATTGGTAGGTTTAATTATTTATACTTCCATCTCCGGTGTGTGTACTAAATCATTATGATGATGGAACTCTTGCTTTCCAATATTATTTTATTAATCTTACAGTAAGAACTCATGAAGTGTGACTTAATGAGATGCGAAACTTAATAAATAGCCCTAATGGCTTGTGTCTGGAGTTGTGGGTGGATGTCAGCCCAAGATCCTCCACTGAATGCAAAGTTTGCAGAAAAAGGCAGACTGCTGGGGTTTGTAGCAGATATGTGGAAAGGAGGATTAAAAAATACGCACCCATAACTCTATGACACAAATTATTGATTTCTGGGCATTGCAACATTCTCATTGATGCTGTTTGTTTGCAGTAAAGATCTATAAAATGAAAGAGGGCAGGTCTAGATTGGAAATTAGGAAGGAATTCTTTACTGCAAAGGTGGTGAGGCCCTGACACAAGTTGCCCAGAGAACCCCTATCCCTGGAAGTGTTCAAAGCCAGATTAAATGGGGCTTGGATAAATCTGGGCTAGGGGAACCAGGGAATTGAAACTGGATGGTCCCTTCCAACCCAAACCAGTCTGTGATTCTGTGATCTGGTGACACCCAGGTGAAAGCTGGAAAGGTTTTGGCTTCCTGTCAGCACCTGGACCAGCTGGCTTCTCTTTTTCCCAACACCCAGCTCTTGATTGCTTGATTGACTTCTGCAGGAGTTTTCCACTTCTGCAAGTTGAATGAGACCGAACAGTTGTGCTACAAAATGTCTATGAAATTGAATTGCAGTTTTATGCTAGTCTAACATGTGTGTACAGTCATGGTGAAAACTGCTTATTCTTTCAGTTTCTCTCCTCTGCAAAAGATGCAGCTCTCCCAGTGCCTGTGTTTTGTTGTGTAAATTCAGCATAAATCAGGCTACTGACCTTGCTGTTTATGATGTGTGTGTATGTGTAGGTATTTTGCTTGATCATTTACACACGTGTGTATGTGCACAGCCCAATAGGGACCTGCTGGTCAAACTAAAGGGGAAGAAGCAAATTCACAGTGGAAACAAGGACAGGTGACCTGGGAAGAGCACAGAGACAAAGTGTGGTTGTTTAGGGGGAGGGGGTGAGGAAGGCCAAGGTGGAGCTGGAACTGAACCTGGCAAGGGATGCCAGGAACAACAGGAATGGCTTCTACAGGTTTGTTAGTCGGAAAAGGAAGGTCAAAGAAGGTGAACCCCTCTTGATAAGCAGTGCTGAAAACTGGTAACAACACTTGCATCCATTTGTACCTTCTATTTAAACCTTTTCACATTCCTTGGTCATAGCTATTAAATTAGGGGATTTGGAGGTCATTTCCGTATTCTTCCCCTTTTAAAGTAAAGAGAACGGAATAAAAACTGAGACAGGGTTTGCTGTGTTTTATCCCCTTCCTTAAGTTTTCTTTTGCTTGAGTTGTGGTAAATATACATGGGTGCTTTGCTGTTTCAGATCTCAGATTTGCTTTTCAAAGCTTGGCCTGAAGGTAAGCACCAAGTACAATTCTCATACACTTGCTACTGCTAGTGACAAGATTGGCAACCAGCCTTCAGCAAATCACTCGTTTTTATTTACACCTACAACTACCTGCTGTCATGGGGAAAAAATTTATGCTGTGTTTCTTGTGGGATTCATGTCACTTTCATAAGACTGGTGCAGTGACCAAAAAATGAAAGTTTGTACTTTCTCCTGCCATTTTATTAGGGTTGGGGGAATTTTGCTTTCAGCATCTATTATTTCTCAGTTTTCCCTGTCTTGACTAGGTAGGGGGTGATAGTTCGAGGCTTTTCTTCTGTCAGCGAAAAATTGGGCTATATTCTCTGCTCACATGATGCAAATGATCTTTTTTTTCTTTCTTTGGGCAGAGAAAAGCGAGTGGGTTGGTAACACAATGCATTCAGCAAAGAGATTGCAAATCCTATCTGCACACAATGATAAAACATATCCCTGAAAATGTAAATTAGTCCGCTTAGTCTCTAAGCTAATTTTCATGTGTATAGTGGAAACAAAAACATAAGAAGGAAAGATGTAGCTGTTTAACCAGATTATCTTTAAAAAGTGACAGAGATATATGCTGGCTAATAGCCATCTCCTGGTGAAATGTCTGCCTTACAAAGCTGTTAAGGCCTTTCCTTCTCAGAACTGCACCATGCTTTGTAATCAGGGAAGGACAAAGAGTTTAATTCTGTTTTGTTATGTGGTGATAAACTGGACTGCCTGATTTAGCCACCCTGGTCTTCAGATGCCTCCAGGGGCCATGTGGCTGCTTGAATAGGAGCTGCAAGAGGTCTCACTGAGTAAGGACCTCCAATTATGGTCGTGTTAACAAAGGTTATGATTGACTGCTCTTCTTTTTGGGCACTAATTTATCTTCATTTGCTTCTAATCAGAGTATTTCTAGATATTTTGAATTTGAAAAGGAACTAAGAGTTCACCTTGGCTGTGGGTTTTGGGATGGGTCCGATCTATTCTGGACTGACTCCAGTGAGTATTTGGGCTCTGTTGTAGTGGGGAACAGCTTTCCTCTAACTTGGCTGCCTCCTTACAGAGACTTCACTGTCCTGAGTGAACAAACTTCATATATGCAGTATATATTCATAACTTTTTAACACAACTGAAGCTTTACCCAGGGTTTTTAGGTAATCAGATAGTTAAAATGTGTTTTCAGTATTGTATCTGTTCAGATTAATCACAGAATCATTTGGTGATTTGGTAGTTTCTGGATATTCTTGGACTGGTCTAATTTTTGGTCATTCTTGGTTTGGGTGTCTTCATGTAATACTGCATGCTAGAATGATAAACCTGGTTAAATTGAAGAAAGGGATGGGAAATCCCCCAGAAATTCATATTTTCAGTCCTCTAATCTGACATATCTCTATCTTGCTAATTTTTACTTGAACATCCTTACATTGATTTCTATTTTTCCAAATGAAATTGACCCCACTCTACATGTCTTTTTCTGTGTTGTAGCTGATTTTTGAGCTTAAAGTGGGATGAAGGTGTTGGAGAAGTATTCAGAAGTATTACGGAGCAACATTCGTAATTATTTTTCTCTGTAATAATGTGAAAGTACCATTAATGTGAAGCTATATGCAAAATATTTTAAATGTTTGTTACATTTTGTCAGTTTTTCTACTGTCTATAAATTCTGCTCCTTTCAAGCTATGCATTGTTACACCTTTCTTGCAAAGCAGGCCCTACCTGACTCTAATAATTTCTGTAGATCATGAATTAATGACTCAATACTGCTTCCAAAAAAAGTCTAAGCTATGAATGTACATGTATATTACCCGCATTTATAAACTGGGGAGTGTAATTCTTTCAGCACTTGATAGGCTCTGGTTATAGATTTGCTTAAAAATAGAAAAATTAATGTACTGGAACAATTTTGAAAGGCCCATAAATAATGAGCTGAGGACCAAAAGCTTGAAACATGTCTAAGGTTATGTTAATTATGATAAATTACTGTGAGAGGTTTGTTAGAAGCCTTTTAGCAACTATTAACCATAATTATTGCACGTCAATGAAAGCACGGAGACAATGACTGAAATATCTCACCCTGGCTGAAGGTTTATCCATGCAATTTTTGTTGTGACTGTACCTTAAGTGAGTACATATAAGCTTAGTTCCTGGCTGTGATTTGGCTAATAAACTCTTAAGGAGAGCTTTCTTAAATTGACTCTGAAGCTGATCCAGCTGTGTCTTAGATGTAGTGGTAGAGACCTGATAGTCAAAACCTTGCAGCCCCAACACCAAATCCTGGTGATGTTTCACTCTCATCTCTTGCTGTCTGCTGAGTGTGAACTGAAAGTAGTCATGTTTTTTGTTTGTCTGGGGTTTTTTAAAGCGACTTATGTGCATCTTTCCCTTTGTATGTGGCTGAGCAGGACACAGAACCTCTGATCACAGGGCAGAGCTACAGCATATCAAAACCCAGACCTGGTCCCCACAATTGTGGATGTTTGGGTTTCTCTCTTAGGAAGGGAGTAAGAGAAACCTGTCTTTTGAGAGCTGTGTTTGGTCCTGGTGCTGCCAGCACACCCTGCAGCCTTTGGAGAGTTCTTCTTCATGCAGCTGGGATTGAGGAAAGTCAGCTTTTCCTAGCCAGCTTCATCTTTGCAGAGACTTCCCCTCCCTAAGCTGCTCATTTCTCTTCTTAACTAAAGACAAGGCATTGGGCCAGAAAGTGCCAGGAAGAAATGTAAGAAAAAAGATTCAGAGCTCATTCTGTTAGTCATTAATGAACGATAATGCAGTATTGGTAAAACACTTTGCCCTCTTCCAGATAAAAATGTATCCTAGCAGAAAAAAGTGAGAAAAAATAAAGGCAGTGTTTTGTGTTGTGAAGAAAATACTAAAAGCCAGATGTTTGATTTTCAGAATTTACCTTCTGGGCTTTTGTTTCTATTAAAATTGATTAGCTGGCTTATCTGAGTTGTGATCCAACCTTTCTCCCACTGAAAATAATGGCAAACTTTTAATTTTTGCTTATAATGGTGGATTTGTTCTAACAAGCCTTTTTTCGCTCAGATGTCTTCATACTCCGCACATGATTCCCCATTAATGTTAATGGGACTTAAATGGGCAAATCCTTTGGGAACCCCAGGTTCCAGTGTATAACTAGATCACCTATTTGCTCTCCTGTGATATGATGGCATTGCTGACAGTATTTGGCAGGGTTTTTTTTTTTAAATGAATGCACCACAGGACAATTGCATCTCTGCTGACAAGGGATGCACTGACCTTAACTGAGTTATTTTGGCCAAAGGAGGGAGAAGCACATGATCATTAAAATGAGAATTTCCTGAACTGTGTTGTGAGTCCCTTCTTATCATCACCTCTGCATGTACATGTGTGTATATATATATTTATTTTTTTCACTCCTGTTGAACCAAATTCGATGTAGTTACAGTAGTGTTGCTATGGTGACCCAAAGTGACAGCTGTTATTTTGTGCTCCTGGGAGGACTCTGTGATAATGATGGTCATTTTCCCAAGGGGAATGGTTTGATATTAAAAATAAATCTGAAAGTAAACGAACAGGTAGCGTGTAAATTAAGAAAAGAAATTCATTCTCATTAGCAGTAATGAATCAAGCCCTGTAGGATTCTAATGGGGGAAAAAGCCAATTTTAGATGGAAATATCTTGTTCTGCATGAATGTAAATGAGCACTGTGTTTGCTGCAAGGAGGATGCAAAACACTTCATGTTTTATTATGGCAGTTTTCTGCTTATGCTTGACTGCCCAGTCCCAGTCTAGGAAATGTTTCTCCTTGGGCTGAATCCTGAGGCATTCACAAAACCCCCTTGTCCTGCTTTCAACATGAGGTTGATAGAAAGATGTAAAAATAAAATAAAATATAGACATACCATTTTTGGCCCATAAATGCACGTATACACATTGCAAACTTTCCCTGCTCTTTGAATATTGCCAAAACTGGGATTTAAGTGTAAAAACCCCCAAACATCACAAGATGGATGGTGGAAAGCACGGAATTGTCCTGCCTTGTCCTACTGCTGCAACCCCCAGGTAGCCCAGACACACCCGCAGAAGTACCTGGTTTGTTGGCTCTGCCTTCCTCCTGTGGCCATATCCAGCTACAGCCTTGCCTACAGATTTTAACTTCTTCCCTGCTGTGTGGTTCTGACAAGAGGGCTTGTCCTGTCTGTACTTCTCCTGGCAAAAGCTACTCCTTGTGGGCTGGATGCTACCCTGGTGGTGGTCCCTATTCTGCTCGGGGAGGGGATGTAGATGAAAGGTGTGTAGAAGCTGAAAATACACATAGAGCCATCGAGTGATTTGTGGTGGAAGGGACTTTAAAGATCATGTAATTCCACACTCCCTGCCATGGGCAGGGACACCTTCCACCATCCCAGGTTGCTCCAAGCCCCATCCAACCTGGTCTTGAGGACTTTAAGTGATGGGACAGCCACAGCTTCTCTGGGCAACCTGTGCCAGGGCCTTCCCACCTTCACAGGGAAGGATTTCTTCCTAATCTCTAATCTACACCTCTCTTCTTTCAGTTTAAAGCCATTACCCCTTGTCCTATCACGTCATGCCGGTGTCTGTAGTCCTTCCCTGGCTCTCCTCTATGCTCCCTCCCTGCATCCTTCTCTTCTCTGGGCTGAACAACCCCATCTCTCTCATCCTGCTTCCATACCAGAGGTGCTCCAGTCCTCTGATCATTTCTGTGGCCTACTCTGCACTCTCTCCAGCAACTTCTTATCTGTTTTGTGCTGATCTCATCATCTTTGCTCCTTCAGACTTGGTTAGATTTTAGTCTCCCACACTGCTGTGTGAATGGAGGTATTTCCTGCACTGCTGTGATCCCACCATCAGCATTTCCAGTGCTCTCCCAGGTGTGTCCCACCTGTGCCTGGGACACAAAAGTGTTTCCACGAAGGTGGTCCTCATAGCTTCATCTGATTCCTTGGAAACTGAGGCATTTTTTATGTCACCTTGTATAAATGGGCAATAAAAAGGCCAAGTTCTAAATTGAAATTTGTCGTAAATGGAGCTGGGAAGCTTACAAGTGTAATAAAATGCTGCTGTTTCCAGTTCTTGTCCCGCACAGCTTATATTCCTTTGTGTTCCAAGGGGTGAATGTACGTTTATATGGTCATAATCACTTTACCCCCAATTATGAATATTGTTAAATATTTTATGTAAGTGACAAGGTTTACAAAGGAGGTGGTAAAAGCTTCACTGTGATCACCAAAAAAATAGAGAAATATGCATTTTAGGCCAAAACATCGAGACCTTCAGATCTGAGGTGTGCATTTAATGTGGGGGTTATCGCCATTGTGTGAGATGAAGAGATAAAAATCTATTCTTCTCTATCTAATCTATTCAGTTTTCAGTCAGTGCTGGGGTTGAAGTGATGGTTGTGGATTGTTTTGACATACAGATTTTATGTTCTGCCTATCAAGAGGAATAAATAAAGGTTGCTTGATTACAGTATGTTACTAACTTCAGTGTGAGAAAATACTGAATGGCAGGAAAGCTATAACAAAAACCAACCCCTGGAAGCTGAAGGCAGGGAATCTAAGTGTGAAATCAAGAATGTTTTCAGAAGTGAGGGTGCTAACATTGCAAAAGTCTTATCAAAAGTTGGAGTACCTCCCTTGGTGCTTTTAATTCAGTACTTGGATGGTGGTGAGACCATTGGATTTAATCCATTACAAGTTATTTGGCTCAGCTTGAAACTTAATGGCCAGAGTTTGAGAGGGGAAACTGAAGGGCCAGGGATCCCCTCTGCCCTTCTCCGAGCAGCTCCCTGTCCTGACTTGGATTTTATGCCCCATCCTGAGAGTCACGGCGTGGTTTTGAGCTTTAGGGTTTTTCTCAGTGCTGTGTACACGCTTTCTGTTAGAAACAACTGTTTTCTACATCTCCTGGCATCCTGTTTCCAAACAATGGAGGGAACCTCTGTGCTGAGATTGGCTCCATTCAGAAAGGGGAGCAGCTACTCAGGGGAGGCTGTTGCTCAAATGAAATGCTGTGAAGAATGCCTTCACTGTGTGCTTATGAAACGGAATTACTCTGTGCTATTTAAAAGCAAGCAAACAAATGAAAAACCAAACCCCCAGACCCTGTATTTAAGCCTGTGAAAATAATCATGCTACAGACATTGAGGCCAAAATCCAATGGGAGAAGTTACTGCTGTCTCATGGGGTGCAAGTGTTTGCAGTTAGTGAAGCTCTTGATAATATATTTACATCCTGACTTGTGTTTATTAGGCTGGAGAGGGTTTTTTGCCTTCAAGTACATTTGTTTGGTTGTAGCTTCTTGATATCTATTATAGCAATAAAGACTTTTTGAGATAGCACAGCTGTTCAAGAACCATGTTTGAGACACAAGCTGTAATGCAGAACTTGATTTTGGTGAGGTAGATGAGAAGCTAAAATAAAATAATAAATAAAATAATGGGGTTGGGTTATTGCTATTAGTTTTATTGATTTTTGTTGGGACCACTCAAGTTTTAATATTAAATACATTATATTAACATGAATTTCTGAACAAGAAATTGCCAAATGCACTGCTTAACTAATTACCTGCACCTCTGTAAAACACTTTATTCATGGTATTAAAATGAACTATGAGCAGTGTCAATCTAAACACTAAAACCTCAATTATATGGCCTTTTAAAATAAATAAAACACAGACATAGTTCTTAAGCAGAACTGCTTCTGTTTGGGTCTCTGTGTGTTCAGGTTTGGTTCCATGAATTATTGCCTTTTGACTTGGAAGAGTATTTGTCCCTTCATGGCATTTGCAGCTCCACTGTGATCTTAATTAGATGTTGTTCCTGTTGCTTTTCAGTTAAGCAAGGGCACCTGTTTCTCTGCTGGGAGATGATTTACACAGGCAGCCAAAAACCTTTTTAAACATGTAAAATTTGCTTGTTAAGCCTTGGCTGCCTGCAAGTAGCTACCCTGAAGTCTGTAGGTGGCAATTTCATATAGAGCATAAAATGCTCACAAAACAATTCAGCTTTATTGAGCAATTTATACTAACTACATGGAATTGGGTTTGGTTTTGCACAGAAGGGTTTGCATCTAATGGGCAGAGCGAAAATATAAAATAAAAATAAAATTTCACCCTTGTCTCAATTTCCAGAACTGGTCACTGGAAACATTAGAGAATTTCCTTCACAGAGGATGGATAAATAGTTCATATTTTAATTTGAGAAAGCCTTTGTGATTTTTATTTTTTTTTAAATACTGACTGATTAGGCACTTTGGGAATGAATATGTACAGAATTTTCTTACAGTGTTGAAAAAGGCTGAATTACAGTGAACAGCTTTTGTTCTAAGGACTAAATGGTTCCTCAGTGACAAAGAGGGGTTTTGTGTGTTTTATAATGTACAGTAGTGAAAAAGCTTAACATGAAAATATGAAGAACTGCAGATCTCATGAGATCCAAGGGTAGCAAGTTTATCATTGCAATGTTGCACACACATTCAGGAATTTATGGGAATATTCTACATTGTGAGATGTATTGCATGAGACATAAAATAGGCATCATTAAAGTTCCTCTAGGAGCTTCATAATTCTAATATTTTAACTTCCCTGTGCCTAATTTCCCTGATTTTTCTATGTTAATATTGACTGGTGTCCATTTCTTGTAAATATCTGTGACTATAGGTTTGAATCAATCGTTATCTTTAATTACCTTGAAGTATTATGCTCAGTAAAGCCTGTGTTGTATATCCTGGAGTTGTTTATAATGCTTTACTGATTTACAGTTATTAAATTATATTGCCAGAGGCTGGTAGTGGTGGGGAGGCTAGATTTTTATTCTTCCAAGCATCTGACTTCAGTAAATGCATAATTGTGTATGGAGCGAAGCACTTCATCTTTTCCCAGGCAATACCTTGAATTTTTAGAGATTTAAAGGGACTGTGTAGTATTTAAGTTGTTGAAAATCAGGATGTGAATAAAAGCATTTTCTGGGAGCACACAAAACAGCTGTTGCTGCTGATGTCCTCAGATCTAATTTGATGTGTTATTTTTTTTTTAATAGCCCCTAAACCTCCATCCACATCACTCCTAACTGAAGACTCTGGCAGCATGTTTTGGCTTTCACTGCTTGGCCATGGATAGTAGGAAAATTATTATTTTTAAAATGCGCTAGCTTTTCATGGTTAAATGAGAAACATGTATCTTCAAACAGTGAATAATGGTTTAATTTTTTTAGAGTTATAATATATGGTAAGCATGCCTACTGTTTCTCTTAGGGTTTTATTCTACCAAGACTAATATTGTGCAGCTGCACTCTGCTCATTTTAATAAGGCAGTTTTTTAAGAGGGGGGGCAAAAAAAGCAAATTGCCCCAGATGGGAAGAGTGTTTGCTCCTGGTCCATCATGGACTGTTGGGCTGCTCAGCACAGGGAGTGGGGGGCTGACGTGGCAGTGGCTGTCGAATTTCTGTTTGATTGCTCAGCTATTAATTGTGGCAAATGACAATTTTATAGATCCCAGGGTTCAAGGTTCCCAG
The DNA here is from genome assembly GCF_041296385.1 of Aphelocoma coerulescens. NCBI lineage: Eukaryota > Metazoa > Chordata > Aves > Passeriformes > Corvidae > Aphelocoma > Aphelocoma coerulescens. The sequence goes on from NC_091019.1 coordinate 5,855,026, forward strand.
GCCAAGTCATGCTGCATTCATTTCTGAAGAGAGGGAAGGAAAGGGGCTGTGAGCTGCTGTGCTGGTTTAAAATGAACATGGGATTTTTCTTTTCACCTGGGGTTGTGACAGTGTTGTGGAGAGAGCAAATAAGGCTCGGTTCTTTTTTTAAAAAATATAATAGGCAGAAAATGTCCACAGGAACATCCATGTTTCTATGGTTACAGGATTGTGTTCTCTTTTGGGCTGTAAGGATGATAAATGGATATTATCATCCTGTACTAAACCTGAAGGGGAAGCGAAGTACTAAACCTAAGGGGAAGCAGGAACATGTCACAGGTTTGCAAAATCCTTGATGTCTTGGGCCAGGGAGCAGCTTTAGACCTCCCTGCTGGTCTTGGACTACCCTAAAATAGAGTCATCATAAAGAATATTAATAACTAGGAAAAAAACATGTAAATAATAAAAGCTAATAAATGCATTCTTTCTTAGAAGGTCATATTTCTAGTAACCAAATTAAAGAAGTAGAGGTAATTTTACAGTTGGACTTGATCTTAAAATTCTTTTGCATCCTAAATGATTCTGTGGTTCTCTTTAGTTTGCAGTTAAGTCAAATTAAGAAAAAAATCACTAGAGGAAATGATGAAACCATGATCAAAATACTGTAAAGCTTCAGTTTACTTCCTTTATGTATCTTATAGTGGTGTCTTAACCCTACTACAAAAAGAGGGTGTAAAGCAAGCCAATCTACTTGTCTGAATTATGTTTTGTTTCCTTAGAAATAGCTGGAGAAGTTTAATTTTTCTTTTTACCCTATGTAAAATAAAGATATCTGGAAGATCCAGTTGATTTTTCTAATGGGGTTATGCTAAATGAAGATGAATCCAGAACGAAGCTGGGTCAAGGGTAGGAATTGTGGTTTTTCTGGAAATGGAAAATAGTGCTACGCTTTCCCCGAATGAAATATTACAGGGTTACAGTGTTGACAGAGGGATCTGACATGATGCTGCCAAGGTTGATTGGATTATGAATGGTTTAAGTAGTAATGGGATTGGAAAGTACTTCTTGAATGAAGAGACAGCTGTAGAGGATTCTGAAAGGAAGGTTTATAGGGTTGAGTTAGTTCAGCCTTGGGGTCATAGCCTTGCCCAGAGTTTGGGGGCTGTACGAAGGCAGGAAGCTCAGTAAAGCCTGAGAAGCAAAAATGCAGAACCTGAGCCCTTCATTCAGGGAGTTATATTGACTTTAACAGAAACTGATAGAAGTTCCTATTTAAAAAAAAAAAAAAAAAAAAAAAAAAAAAGAAGAAAAGTCTGCCCTACAAAGTTTTGCTTTCTGATCAAGGGTGAAAATGTTAAATGTCCTGCAGCAGTGGGTTTGAGAAGGTTTGTTTTAATGAGATATTACCCCACTTTCACCTATATCATTATTAAAGACTTGCAGTAGTGAAAAAAGTTTATTCCTGCAACTAGACTATAACTAAAAGGAGTTAACAGAAAAATAATGAACCACTGGAATACACGTGTGTGCAGTGTGCTCTTTGAAAATGTTTGTGTGGAGAAGAGATATCCTTGAAACTTGGAGGTTTCAAGGGGAAGACCCCTTCTAGTCTTCCCATCTACTTGCAGTAATTCCAAATGTGTTTGACAAGACAGGGTTTTAAGAAAAGAGGAGAAAGTGGTGGGGTAGGTCCTCAAGCACCTTAAGGGATTTAGGAGTTCGTGCTTTCCGAACTCGGCCCAGGTGGTGGGATGTGGAAGAAGTGGATTTTTGGACTGCCTGGATTTAGGCTGTTTAATTGTGCCTGGAGCTGAACAGCAGCAGCTAGATGGTTCAAACATGTGTTAGATGAGACATCTTGAGACATCTTGTCCAGAAGAAAGATGTGCAGCTACAGTGTGGAAGAGACCTTGCAAATGGAAATAGAGGTCTCCTGGCCTGTGCTCAGTTTTATGGCCAGTAGGAGGGAAAATATTTGAATACTTTGAGCTGTTTGAGGCCACAGAGCCTATTGAAAATGTCAGCATCTAACAGATATGTGGTTCGTGCCTTATTGCCCTTAACAGCTGTTATCTTTGCTCTTTCCTTTCTATTTTCTTCTTCAGACCAGCATTTATCTTGGATCAACTCAGTTTGTAATTGGCCAGTACCCCTTCTGGTCTGTACTGTGAGCTTAGTGGATACTAAAATACCACAGGTGTCCTCGTTCAGGGAAGTGCATGCTTGGTTTTGAAGGAAACTGTCACTGTCAGTTCACTTTTGGCAACCAATGAATTGAGGCTCAATTTTTCAAGTCATTTATTGCATTCAGCTTGAATCATAGCTTGAAATGATGCGTGATTTGTCCAGTGGAGACAAGATCTCTGCTTTCCAAAGTTAGTGCTGCTCTTTTAGAAATTGCTCCAGATATGATGAATTTTTTTTTTTTTAATATCAAATAGGATTTCACACTAGGATGGGAAAGGTGCTCATCTTCCTTGATATTTGAAGACTGTGGTAACCACATTAACCCCCTGTAAAGAAACTGATGAACAGGCACAGAGATTACTGCAGGACCAGTCTCTGAATACCTGTGTTTCTCTTATTTAGGTGCTTCATTATAACCATGTTTCCAGAACTTTTGATAATCCAAAATAATTAACATTCTTAATTTTCAGTGATAAGTGTCTTACTAAGTACAGTTCAAGTAATTTTGTAATGTAATTTGTGCTAGTTCAAGTCAGCCAATTTCTTAGTGACCATAAATGCTTATGTCTTTTCTTCCTTTTTTTCTTACAAGAGGTAAATCGACTGATTCTGGTCTGGGAGGTGATAAAATTTAGCACTGTGTATCAAGTCTTTGATTTCTGTGACCCACCGTGGAGATGAGTCCTATAAGTGGGATTTGTTGTTTAAAATTTCAGGTTGTTTTAAGTTTTCAGTTTTGCAGTCTTTGAACTTTATAAATGTCCCTCAGAGAGTATATTGTGAGAGAATGAGCAGGGGCACTGTCTGTTGTACAGCAGCTGCTGCAATGTTCTCACCATTCTCTTCTTTGTTTTCTGTTTTGCATGGGGAAGCTCATTCTTTCGGAAATAGTTACTGGAAAATTGACAATGAGAAGTTGGAGAAAACATCAGGAGTGGGCACCTGAATGTGGTGTACAACCAGGCTTTGGGGGCAATCAGGACTGCAGCTCCCACCACTGAGCCACAGCCATAGCTCAGAAATCATCTGCAAATTATTTTTTGGCTGTGGTATGGCAACATTTTGAAAAATAAAAATACTTGGACCACATCTATTTGTAATTCTCTAGTCTTTATATTACAGAAGAAGAGGTTGTGGGGGTGTGATTTAGGGCTTCCTAACAGTAGCAGAGGAGTCTGTACCTGAGTGTCACCATTGCTATTAGTCCGAGGAGCCAAAACAGTGTTGGCCTGTGGTTGGTAGGTGACAATTGAGTCTTTGCCAGTGCTGGTAAAATGGCCATGAAACAAAAGGCAAGAATATCTAAAGCCCATTGATAAATGCAAGTTTTAAGTAATACACTTGGTAAATCAAATGTGGTTGCATCAGTGTTCTTTTCTCTTAATATATCTCTAAATAATATCATTGCTACACCTAATCAGCTTGTTCTGGGTTTTTTAAAAAAACCCCCCCACTGTAGCCTTGTACAAAATAACATGCAAGAGTCTTTTGCTTGTATTCCCCTTGCTCCCCATATGCATGTTGTGGGTTTTTTGTTTGTTTGGTTTTTCCTTTTTTGTATTTTAACAAATATATTCAGTATGTTTGAGACAGAGGGTTGCAGGCTAATTATGATTTAACTAAAGGCTTTGAAATGATCATTATTATTGTGCAAATATGAGAGTGTGTAGATGGAAAAGGGATGAAATAATGTTTGCCACCTTTCTGACAGATTGATGCACATCTCACGTAACCTTTAGGCCAGACAGCTTGGAAGTCTAATGAGCCTGAATTATTCAGAAGCCAGTGAAGATTAGTTTGATAGTGAGAGTATGTATTGATCTGCCAGCATTCTTTCTGCAGTTTTGAGCTTCCAAAATACTTAATAACTTTAAAAATAGGTTTTTATTTTTACCCCCTCCAAAAAAAAAAAATTGGCGGGTGTTTTTTTTGAAAAATTACGGACTTTTTGTCAATCTTTGCTAAATGTTAATCTGAAAAAAAAAAGAAACCAACCAATCCACATCCCCTCCCCCAACCCCACAAAAAAACTCATGCATTTTCTTCTTTCTTTCCTTTTTTTTTTTCGTTTTTAAACAGAGTGGCTAACAATGCATCTCACACTGTCTTATATCCTTCTGCAAAAAGATCCATTTCTTTCAGGCAGTTACCGGCCTCTCTTTCAGATAAGATACAGGTTTATTGAGTTTCCCACTGTGCAATTACAGTTCTCAAGAACAGATTACTACGTATGAGCAGCCTGGATGATGGAGTGGATTGCAGTGGAAAGTAGGTGAAAGATACTGCAGCGTTCTGGGGGTTTTTTTGGTGGTGATCTGAAATACATAGGAGGGAACTTCAGGGTTGCTACTGATTGATTTTACTTCATGGCCAGACAGAAGCAACCTAATTCTTGCACAAACTAGCGATGTGAGGAGTTGCAAAATGGATTTCTTTCTTTGATATGGAAATACTAGGACGCACCATTATCTTAAACACACTTTGAAATTTCCAGCCTGTAGTGAGGGAGACAAATAATGTTCCTTTGTATAAACTGCCGACATGGGAGGAAACATTTCTGATTTCAGCAGTGTTGGATAAAATTCTCCTGTTTATTGCATTTATCAAAAATTAATAAATGTTAGGGACCTAAAGAGGGGCTCATTTATATGCAGACACTGTGCTTCCAGGATTAGCATTCCATTCCCAACACCAACTGCACTAGGATTGCCTTGTGGGACTGTTGCTTTTGAAAGGTGAGGACAATTATTTTAAAACATGTAGGAGGCATAGGTATTTTTTCTAAACTATTGTCTTAAGTGACTTCTCAGGACATGTGTCTTCTTTCTAAAATTAATAAGTAGTTTTCTTCTTTTTCAGAAGAACTATATCTTGATGAAAACCGCTTTGTATTCCCATGCTTCACCTACATTATGCTTGCTCAAGTTACAAGCTCATGCAAATACTTTTCATTCCATCACTTCTCAGCAAGGCTAAAGATTTTAGTCAAGGTTTGGAAGCCCAGCTTAGCTGTTTGTGCAGGAGTTATGCCTCTGCTATAGGGAGCTGCAAATTTCAGGGCACAACATAATTTTATACACAGCATTTTTCCTAATCTCAGTTTATTCTCCTTGTCTTAATTATTTACTTGATGGAGTGTAGTTCTATGTGCTATCTTTTTAGAAAGAAAGAAAATGGTGTCTCTTCACAGCAGAAGGGTGCTGCAAAAGGAATCTATTGCCATTACACTATCTGAGGTGAATCTGTTTGAGTCAAGAGGCCTTAAATTAATGGGAATTTTTGCTAGTAAAATAAGCAAGTCTGTGCAATTGTGGAAGATAGATATTGTTCCACAGAAGTCAGCTGCACTGTGCTTTAATTAAAAATAAGGCAGCTGAACCATTTTATCATACGTTGGCGCCCTTATTATTTCTGTGTCGTTGAAGCGTTAAATAGGTACAAAAATCCCTGCTTACCTCTACTACAGGCTAGACAGTATTGCCATTAATGTAAATGTGACTCTAGTCAGTCACAAATGTCAAATACAATGCCAGTTATGGTATTGCAGGCGTTTTAAAAGTGAAGCATAAATGTTAATGTTATATAGCTTGTCCAATTTTAATAAAGCAGGTTGTTTTCCACTGATCACACTGTGATGTCTGCAGTTCTGGTGGAGTCCAGAGGGATGTTGGTGCCTGTGGAAGGGAATGTGTTGTCCTGCCTCAGAGTAACTTTTCTCTCTGCAAGGCAGAACTTGTAGACATGGACGGGACATGTGGCATCAGTGCCATAGTAAATAGTAACTGGGTACAGTATCTCCAGTTTTGGCTTTTTCTTGCTTGATTTCCATCACTTCAGAACCTTGAGCTGCCATGAGATCTCAGTGGTCGCAGTGCAGGTCTCTTCCAGCTGCATTTTACAGGAGCCCCATAGTCCCACCTACATTTCCCATTAGCCAGTTGGATCCTGGCTAATGCATGGGTATTATGTATGCATGGGTACATTTCCTATCTCTGATGCTTGGGCTTCCTTTATTTTGGCCCTCAGTAGGATGCCTTTGCTGGCCTGTGTCCTTTACACCTCACTACTGTTTGTCCTTTTCTCTCCTTACCCTCCAGCCCAATAGCTGTACTTGATAGGAAGAGCTTTTATCAATTCTCTGAGTCTGGATCTTAGTATAGTTCAGTTCAGTTTTAATACTAAAACACTAATCAGTCAATTTATCATCTTGTTAACATCAAGGCTGGCACTTTCTATAGAGACAGCTGTTGTGTGCTGTAACCCTGAAGATCCCCATCATGTCTTTGTAAATAAGAATTCATTGAACAGTTTTAAAAGATGGTAAATACTGTTTGTGTTTTCCCTTAAATTAATCTGTTTAAAGATTTTAACTTTTTTTTTTTTTACATGTATCCTTGGTATATAGTATAACATTTGCAATCTGGCAAATGATTCTGTGCCTCTAAACTAGGGAATAGTATAATTTATCTAAGCTGTGGGGTTTTTGTGTATGCTCCTGTAGATGTTACTAAGCCTGACTGGATGAGCCAATGCCTTCATGAAATAGCACAGTGTTTAAAATTAAAATGCAGGCCTTAATATCTCAATTTGTCAACACCTGATTGGTGGAGTTCAAATCAGTTTGGCAGCATATGTGGTTGGACTTGTTTTCCCTCAAAATACTGTGCTTTGGTGAATATTGAGAGTGATCTGCTGATGTTCTAAATGCATGTCATGCCTGGCTAATTGCTGACAGATGCTGTTGAAATTGGAGGGATTTAACCTGTAAAACTTGGTGTTTGACATTTTTTATTTTTAAATAAATATTATTATTTAAAGACTTTACTGGAGTGGTGCTCTGGGTGCCATCAAAATGAAGAAAAGACTTCAGAAGTCTTAGCAGGTTTGCAGCAGTTAAAGAAGTAGCTTAGTGAACCTTTCTACTTAGAGATGGAAAAATTAAGAGTTGTTGAAATCTCTAATGTAAATCACCTCTACATTGCTTTTGTAGCTAAAACTTAGGTCTGCACATAGACAGCACAGCAAGGTGATCTTCTGACCATTTAGTACAGCTGGCATCACCTCAGAGTACAGCTGCATCAACTTCTGAGACATGCTTCCATTTTCTGTAATGATAAAACATAATTATTTTAAATGACTTTGCTGCTTCTGGAAGCAGATTCTTTCATTACTTTGTGAATTTTTGAGTGCAAGTAAAATATGCAAGTGCAGAGTATGTCATCTGCTCTATCCAAAAGGATATGAACTGAAAAGTGGACTTTATGCCCCATCGTGTGGGATCCATGAAGAGCCCCACTGGAGGGTGCAAGGGCAGTGTGTCCAGTGGGCTCTCTTGGTGTTCTCCATGGACAGTATGGAATTGTCTAAACTGGTTTAGATGCTTTTTATTTTTAGGTTGAGCACATGGCACCTAACTCCTGCACTGCTGCCATGCCACATGTGCAAGGGTTTGGTATTTTAAATGTCAACTGCACTGAAGTTGGCTATCAGGCTGCTGGTGTTTGGCTATGTGTTCCTAATTAGATGGATAATCGCTTGAACATTGCTTAAAGTTTTACTTTGGGAATTTGGCTCTTATCAACCCTGTTGTATAATTAGTTTATTTGCATTCTCTTTATTCCTTATTAATAAATCATGGTTCAGATTGAGCTGACTACTTTGATTGCAGGGTCTGGTGAGGCACAGGCAGTTTCATTCCCTGTTGGCATTTGAAATGTAGTGCTGTGGCAGTGCAAGGAAACATGCCTGGACACAGTTTGAGGAATTAGTGATTCTGAGTATCATAACATCCTCATGAATGACTCTCTCCTGTTCATATATGGCTGTTCATTAAGCGAGCGAGGTGAGGTCATCTGTCGGTGAATCCCTGGGGGCATGACCTCGTGGTGGAACTCTGGCAGTGGGATATCAGTGCTTTATGGCATCTGTTACCATCGATTTTCATTTATTTATTTATTAAACTCCAGGAAATGTGTTTCAACTGAGGGAGAAGTGAGCAAACATTTTGCTTCTAGGAAACTGAAGTTTGGGAAATACTCCTCTAATGAGAGATAATGATGGGAAAAAAAACCCCAAACCAACAAATAAACAGGGAATTCACGTGAATCAAAGAACTTAATGAGAAACAATGGTTGTTGTAGGATACTTTGACATATGCTTTGACTTGTTCTAGGTCGCTGTGTATCAGAGAGCTGAAATTTCAGGCTCTTCTTTTGGACCCATCTCCTTTCCCTAAGGCTAGCTGACTTGAGGGGCTTCTCATCTCCTGCAGTATATAAGACTGAAACCTCCTCTGAAGAAAATTGTTTGCAGTGGAAATAGGCTGCTTTATACTGCTGCTACAGTTTCTTTTCTATCCCTTTTGGTGCTGCAGAGCTGCCAGGGTACATGGTTGAAACATCCCCCCTTTTGCTGTAGGCAGAGGGGCCCATCTTCTCCACACGTGCTCCACGACAGCAGAAGTAGAAATTAATTCTGCTCTTTTCCGTAAATTCAAATACCACCACTTTGAGTGTAAGAAATCACTCCAGCCAAAAGGTCTCTGCGGCTTGAAATAGTTTAAGGCCTGTAAATCCTTCAGGGATCAGATTCGTTTACCTGAATATACTCCATGCTTAATAAGAATTGCTTCATAACACTTCTCACTTGAGGCAAGAGGAACACGTAGGAAGGACTCTTTCAGCTACATCAGTGAACTTCTGCCTGACCTTTGATGTAATCCTTCTCTGCTATGGCTTCATTGTATATGGAACGGGGGAAAATATCAAGAGCTGCATCTCATTCACAGAAGCACTTTGAAGTTAAGTTCCCCATTATAAAACATTTTTAGATCCCTGGAGGGAAAACAGCAGAACTGCAAGCTGCTAGTCACTTATGTATTGCATACATGAAGGAGGAAGAAAGTTACATATACATTGTATTATGAGATACTTTATCCAAGGGGCTGAGTCTAAATATAATAGCTGAACAAGAATGTGTGGACTCATTATGGTTCAATGGTGTAAAATTAAGTTGGAAGCAGATATTTTTCTGAAAGAGTTTGAAATAAAAATAATTCTGGAAGAGACGCTGATCAAAGAAAAGACCTGCAACAAGGGCAGGATGGTTTGTATATATGGACACAAAGGTCATGCCTTTCTTCCTACCTGCTCTCTGTTACACCTATTTCCTGCACATGAGGCTACAAACACAGTAACTGTATCTGGGTTCCTGAAACCCTGGGTACAAATATTCTTATCGTGCCAGGGGTACATTTCGCATTTTCAGTGAAGGTTTATCGGGAGATTATGGCAGTGAGCCGTCATGAAGCCAGACTTCCTTATCCTACATCTCTGATGCCTGATTTGTGTGCAAATTGGGTAACCTGAAAGCCAAGAGAATGATCTGTGATGTCTCCCATACAGCTGAATACAGAGTTCTGCAGGAAAACGTAGGTAGTTGTGCTTCCCATCCATCTTAACTGCTGCATCCCCATTACCCAACCATTGCTGTAATTGGACAGGCAGGAGAAAATTCAGAATTCGGGGAAGTGTATGCAAGTTTTGTGTATCAGCCTGGTAAAAGAAACAGAGCCAAAGCAGCCCCTGTATCTGAGCTGAAGAAAAGAAATGGCCCAGCCTTGTTTTAATCTCCCTCTGTCTTATTGCTGTGTTTTAATGTCTTTGAGCAGCTTCATGTGTTAGTGCTAAAATGAGCAATTGAACAGTATTCACAACTTAAGTTTAAGTCACTTAAATGGTTAATGTTTAATTTGTTCTTGCAATTAATTCCTTCCCAGTGGCAGTGGTAATGGTGCTGAGATAAGACTTGTTTGTATCATTGAACTGCTGGTGTTTGTTGCCATGAAGTGCAGTAAGAGCTGTTGCTTTCTTGAGTCAAAGAAGATTAACTTGATTCTGCATACTGAGAATGTGTATTGGTGTAATTGCAACATGCTTTCTAAACAGCAACTGGTTCACAGGACTTCTCTTAGCCATTTAAAGGATTTATTTATTGTCAGGGAATAAAAGTATCAAGGTACTAACAAGCATGGGTAATCTCTCAGTAATAATACTTTTTAAAAACTTCTTTTTAATAGCAATCCATTGAGGTTGTCTCTTTGCTCAGTCTGATTTCAGTGGGACTCCTTAAGGAATTAAATTATCTAGTGATAGGAATTTCCCATTTGGACACAGTAAGAGTAGAACTGGTAAAACTAGGATATTGAAATTTGCTATAAACCAGGCTTTGCTGCCATGCCATGTGGCAAGAGGAACCTCCTTCTGTATGGATCTAATAATTGTATTAACTCGAGGAGTGGTAAACTCTTTTTTCCCCCCTCCTCGTCATATTACATTCTAAACCTCTTCTTTCCAGTCTGTATCAGGAAAATCCTCCTAATGCCAGCCAGCTGTTAGCTACACCAGTGGCAAGCTGAGTTGACTCACAGGAGCAGATGTCATATCCCAATCCTTAGCTCTGGATATTGCAGCAAACCAAATTGTGGCCTGTGGTATTTTTTTCCCTCACCTGATTCACAGTCAACCTCTGTCAAACCTTTAAGATTCCTGCAAAGGTTTTAAGGCCCTCTCCATTTGATTTGTGTTGCACCTTGGTGTGAATTCATCTATTTTTAGATAAGCATGAAACTTTCCAGGCTATTTGAGCAACTGTCCATCTCTGTAGAGCATAGACTTAGAAAACTGTGACAGCAAAGAGGGACTTCATAGCCAGAGAAGGAGGAGAGAACCACGTTACTGAAGCATCGTCTGCTTCCCTAGAAACTAGAGACAAACTGTGAAACGTGCCTGTGCCATTTAGGTGTCCTGGGAATTTAAGCACACAATGTATATGTTGTAGCTCCGAGAACTTGAGGTGGTAGAGAGAAATGTAGGGGAGTTGTCAGCCTTTCTCATGTTTGTAAATGGAAATAAAAAGCAGATGTGCTGTAATACTGGAAGTAATTTATTAAACCTGCCATTTGGTCATCTGTTTGGAGATGGCGAAAAGAAATCACAGAGAATATGCATAATATGCTTACTCACGAATTCCTGGGTGCCTTCAGCAGGTACCATCTATTTTCATGCAGAATGACAGGTTATTAGTAACATTTGTAGGGACTTAAAATGCAGAACATGCCAGAAGAAAACATGTTCCTCTGATTTGTGGTGCCCATGGGAGCCATTTTCTTCAGAGGGTCATTTTATTTTGTAATAATTGGATGCTATCATTGATTTGAGCTCCAAGCCACCTGGTATCTTACTTAAGGCTGATGTTTACTGTCTAAGATGACACAGTCTTTCCCATTTGGGCTGACTCCTGAAAGTCAGCTGGGGAGCTTAGAGGAGAAAGCACTGCTTTATATAAAATGCCTGTGCAGCTTAGCATTCTTCAAAGAAAATTGTGTTTATATAAAAAATACAATTTTTATGGCATTAGTAGTTCTCAAAATGTTTTCCCTCTATAGAGAAATGCTGTTCTTGCTCTAATATAATATTAAAAAGTACAAATTTTATCCTCATGTTGAAGCTCCATGTAAAATCTAAATGTTACGTTGATTGAACAGTGTCTCCACTGACTTCAGGCCTCTTTAGTTTGTCCTTGAAAAGTATTCATTTTTTGAAAAAGGGCAGAAAACAATGCTTTAAAAAATGCTGAAGTCAGTGGACTTTGTCATGACATCAAATGAATATTTTCTTACTTGATTTTGTCTGTAGTCCAGTGAATGACTTGCTCTTTGAAACAATGATGATAGATGTGGAAAGTGATTAGCCAACTAATTAACAAGCCATCATACTTATTAATCACAGAAAGACACAGTATGTCACCAAAAGGGTGGCTTCATGCTGCTTACGAAAAACAACAAGATACATTTTTTTAAAAAAATATATTTTTACTTGATGGAGAATAGGATTAATGTCTGTAGGCTGAAGTCACAGCCAGCCACTGGTCTCTCATGCAGCTGGGTAGTTAGAGAGCTGTAGTGGCGATCAAGTCCCCAGATTTATGTGGATCTAAACAATTTCAGATATGGCCAAATGAAAAGTTAATAATAAAAAGGAATTCAGCTGTGAAATGAACCTCCAGAAGTGAGCTAAACCAGTTCCCTTGCCTTCAGTCCATGCTGAAGCAATCACCTCTTTCTCTTTGTGTTTTATGTCCTTATTTATGGATGTAAAAGATGGAGGCTAGGGGAGATGATCTAAATGTGCACTGAGATTAGAAGATTTTTTAAATTATTATTTCTTCTCTTTCAATAATTTCAGGAAATGTGAAGAAATAACCTTTAAAAGGTAATAAACAGGAATATATTCCTTTTACTGGTATTCTCTCCTAATGTACTCTTAATAGCATGAAGCAGCATTCAGTCATTGAAATGGAAACCCCTGTGAGTAGAACTAGAAGGAATTACTGCTTTTGTCTTGAATCACAGAATCGTTTAGGTTGGAAAATACCACTAAGGTCCACTCTCAGTTGGAGTCCAACTGTTAGCATAGACCAAAAGCTTTGCCATTTATGGTGTGCTACAAAGTAAAAGAAATAAAATTATAAAATTGTCCAGGCCTTTTTGCTGAGCTGAAACACAGCACTTACCCAATCTCATGCCTAAAGTGACTCCTTCCCGTGACTGCTGCAGGCTCTCAAGGTCAGCTGCATTCATTTGATGCTAATGTGCTTTGGAAACCGATGCAATCAATATTAGCTCCTGTTCTTATCTCCTGCCAAGGAGTTCCCTGTGCAATTTCTATTCCATTTTACTTTTCTTGAACTAGTTTAATGCAAAACCAGTACCTCTTGTGAAAGAACAGATGCATTCAGAAACAATTCACTGACTAATTTTGTAGCGGTTACCTGTCTATTAATAACCATTCTGATAGTAATTATCTGTATAACAATATACACAGATCCATTGTGTGCAAAGAACAAAACCAGGCTGTTGATGCTGCCAGACTAATTTATGTTGGCAGTGTCAATTTTTCAAGTTACCTGGAAACTGCTGAAGACAGACTTAATTAGAACTACTGTGCATCTTTTTAAACATGAATATATATCGACTTCAAGTATTCAATGCCAAGATCATTCTCTTGGCCTGATGCTCTGCCAGCTAGGAGAGGCATAACCTGTTTAAAACCTCCCAGAGAGAGTTTTACCTGGTTCCTTAGAGCCACTCTTCAGGAACAAATGGTCAGAGGGATGATCTCTTGTATGAGGACAGACTGAGAGAGTTGGGGTTGATCACCTGGAGAAGGAAAGGCTCCAGGATTAATTTATTGCAGCCTTTTAGTACTTTGAGGGGGCTTATAAGAAAGATGGGGACAGACTTTTGAATGGGGCCTGTAGCGATAGGACAAGGGGTAATTGTTTCAAACTGAAAGAGGGTAGATCAGACTAGATAAAAGAATGTTCTTTTGCAATGAAGATGGTAAAATACCAGCCCGAGAGGTGGTAGATACGCCGTCCCTGGAAACATACGAGGTTAGGTTGGTCAGGGCCCTGAGCAGCCTGATCTTAGTCTCTGCTCATTGCAGGGGAGTTGGACAAGATGACCTGTAAAGGTCCCTTCCAACCCAAACCATTGTGTAAAAAGCTGTGTGACCAAAGACTGACAGTGGGTGTGTGTCTGGCAGGGGTCACTTGGCTGGAGAAGAGTTTGGTATTTCTACCAAGGGAGTTCAGATTTATGCACTCCACTGGATGTTTTATTGTAGGACAGTTTTTAAGTACTAAATCCATTAAAATCCTGAAGGGCAGGTATTTACTGCTTGACTACTTTGAGAGTGTTCTGAGGAAGATCTCGATGCAGTCCTGTGCCGGCTCTGTCTCCCATGATGGGCTATTTCACAAAGCTGACTAACCTCTTGCAAGACCTTGTCAGGAAGGAATCTGAAGGGATATCTGCTTCCATCCATGCCACCAATGAACAGGCAGTTTAGAGGGTATGACATTCTTACATGCTGGGGAGTGATTTTGGTGTTATCAAATAAAATCAAGCTGAATCTATGACTTGGTTCTCTGCCAGTTTCACACAACATTGCTCTTTTGCAGCAAGCCATGGAAAACTGCTTATTGACAAAATACTTTCATCTGTAAGAGCTGAATGATTTGATTGCTGTAGAGGTTAAAGGATAATTTAATTTTCTTGGAGGATTTGCTGGTGTGTCTATGTGAATATAGAAATATAAGAGCTTTCTTACAGTTCTTCATAATTGTGTCTTAAAGACGCCTGGCTCAAGGATGCCAGACATGCTAACACTGTGTGTGGCCATCTGGTCACTGCTCTGAGGGAAACAGGGCCATCTGCTGAAGCAAAACCAATTCCTCCAGGTTTTCTTGATGGCCTCTCGTGCACATGAGTCCAACTCTACTTAGTACAGCAGATCTAATGGAATCTGTAGCCTGTAGCAATCTCCCAAACTCATGTAATTAAAAACCAAACACGTGTGTTGTGTGTAGTTTTCAGTCGCAGCTGAAGTGTCACATTTTCCCTTTCCCAGGTCTGTCATCTCTGGCAGTTTCTAAGACCCTCAAAGCCAGCCTAATTAAATTATCAAAACTACTGCTTCCATCTCCATAGCTTGTTTTCTTTCCTTTATCCACTATTTATTTATCCAGAACTTAACAAAGCAGTAAAACCAGTAATTAGTGCTCTAATTGGTTATAAATAATAATATAACAGACTTACTGTCAAAATAACAAGCACAAGGCAATATACTCATTGAGAATCTTTTAAATTCCCAGCACTAAGGCGGTTCAAAGTAGTAAATTATATTACAGCAATTTGCTTCAAAAAAGTATAACCTGTAAATTTATTTTATCCTGACAGCTGTGACAGGCTGCACTCCTAAGTGTGTATTTGTTTCAGGTCTGGCTGCTCATTTCTCTTCTTCTGATTCATAGTGCTGATTAAAAGGTTGTGTCTGTGCCTAGTTTTGAATTTTCACTCTTTTCTGTGTACCAAATTCATAAGCTCTGTGTTTTGGGTATTTCTCTCAGCTTCACAATCCTGGTGAAATCTTAGCAGCCCCAACGTGGTGTCACCAGAGTGTTTTCTTTGTCTCTTGCAGCTGGTAAATTATTAATGATGCCGCTAAAGGGGAGCAGGGTGGTTGGGCGGAGTGGGTGGGGGGGCAGGGAGAACTTGGGGGAGCCCTGAGCAGCTGAAGGGGGTGCAGATGGCAGGGATGCACAGGTCAGTGACCACCAGCTTTCCCCATGTTGAATTTTTTTTTTTTGCCTGTGGACAGGACAAAAGGGTACTTTCCAGTAGCAATGCTGGAAAGCAAACGGATGGAATATGTGAGAAGAGCTTGTGGCAATGAGAATTTGTACTTTATAGCTGTTGATAGTTTAGCATTCTTAATATTTTTATTCTTACTTAAACCTCTGAAAATTGATTAAAATGTTGTCTGGCATTTCCCCTTTCAAAATTAACAGAAGTGCAGGGGGGGAAGGGCACCTAATGTTTAATACTTGCCTGCTGGTTTAGATGCTGCACAGTGCTGATGTCTTTTATTGACACACGGTGTGCTCTGTGATTCATGAGGAACAATGAGGTAATCTAAAGACAGGTCTCTCTCCACCCACCCAAAAGTGATAAATACAACCTTTGGCAGAATCCTCAGCTTGCTCATTTGCCATAAAACCCTTGAGAAATCTCTCGTGTATATGAGACACAGCTGCAACCAACAGCAGTGTTCACTGCATATATATATTTTCTTATTTTAGAGGGGAACAGTGACAGTGCTAACTGAATTATTTAATGCTTTAGGGTTCTTATAAATTTATAGACTTTCTTGGTAGCTGTTAACACTTGATAATCTGTATGAAGGCTGGTTTTAGTTTAAAAGTATCATAGTTTACTGTGTAATCTCTAAGAAAGGGGAGGAGGAGGCTTTATTTCCCTCCCTTATCACTCTTGTAGGTGCTCACACTGAATCTCTGTCATTTTGGCTGTTGTATGGGTAGGGCAGTAAAGGAGTCAGCAGTACGTCCCAGCTAAAAGGCACAACCTCAGGTTAGAGCTGTTGCTTTTTCCAAAATCCACTGATTCCAGAGGAAATGTGCCCAGGAAGGTTGACTCAGCTCTTTCTTCTTCCAAGGCAACATACCCCAGAGGCTATCCCACCTCAATAGAGTTTTATTCTCAGTATTGAAACTAAGAGGTTTGCTTGCTTGAAATAATTATTGTGACTATCTTGGCGTGCTTCCCAAGGCTTCTCGAAGCAGAACTCAAACTGTTCTGACTTGTCTACTGAAGCACAGTCTATCACTTTCTTCCCCAGCCCTGGTCATGGCTGTGTTTCAGTAATGCTGCAGGTATTTGCAGATACTTTACACTTTCATTTCAAATGAAAGTTACCTGATAGTGGCATGGTAATATTTATTAAAGCATTTTAACAAAACTTTTTTTTTCAAAGTAATTATGAATCTGTTTGAAATCAGAGAAGAAATACTAACCCAGGCACCCAAAGAAGAAGCATCTAGAGTGGCAGTTTTCGTCCAGTGGATTTGTAAAACATCTTTGCATTTTCTACAGGATGCTTTTTCTCAGTAACACTGTTCTTGGGATGTTCAGTGCGCAGATGGGTTGATAAAGGCAAAGCCTGGTGAGCTCTGTCTGTCAGAGGGAAGGTATGAAACAGGTGACTTGAGCAAGCTGAATAGAGTTGCCCAGTTGGTGTAGTTGCTTCCCTCATGTTGTAGTATAAGTCAGAGCATATAAAACATTGTAATTAAAATGTTGTAAATACATCCTTAGATAGACCCTTGAAGATGACTGTGAGGAGGGGTGTATACTCTTCAAGTATTAATTCTCTTTGCCCTCACCCATGCACATCCTATGAATATCTAACTGGTGATTGTCTTTCCTTATGAAATGTATTAGTTACCTAGTAAAAATGCTTTAACTGGGATGGTACGTGGCAAAAATGATCTCTTCTTGCTAAAGCTTACAGGTCACGGAAATTATGCAGATCCTTCATTCTGCCCCCCAGAATTCTAGGTGGAAAGGATATGTGGTGAATGTATTTATAATTAACATTTGGATGTATAATGTGCCTCTGTGTATCAGAGCCAAATCAGGTAACTGTGTTTGTGGCTCTTTCTTGGTTTGACTCACAAGCCTATTGAAGTGGGTCTGAGTTAAGCAGTTTGTCTTGTAAATCACTTGGAATGTAGCTCCAGGTGGATATTGAGCTGTAAAAGGAAATTTTAAATTATAATTTTTTTCCCAGTGCCTGTTGAGGTGAATGTTTACTGATCTGTTAGGTGAGGGCATTTTCCATCTGAATGACAGCAGACGGTCCTCGATAGGATTTGGTCGCTGTTTAGAAGGGCAGAACCTGCCCTCTGCTGGGTTCTGCAAGTACTGAGACACTGATAATTTACAGCGCTTCACATTAAGACTAATAAAATATGTATTTTGCTATAATCCACTTTTGCCAGTGTATCCCAAATTTTCCGAGTTATTCTTCTGTGTTTCAGTATGCTGACTTTTGAACAATACCTTAAACTCACTCACTGAAAATGAGCAGGCAGAAAAGAGCCCTGTTGGCACCTCAGAGATGACTTCCAAGTTGTAAATTGCAGATTAAACCTGGATATTTGAGTTTTAGCTACAACGTGTAGATGGTGACTTGGAACCGCAATCAGAGGTGAGTTTTTAATGTGGCTTTGGATTGAAAGTTGTTGTATAATGCTGGAGTTAAGAGTCTTGTAAAAAGTTTTGCATACCCAAACCAACCCAGAGGAGTGGCTGTGCGGAGTCTGACTTACAAGTGAAGTGTTAGGAGCAAAGAGCTGGTTGGAAATGGCTCTGGGCTGGTCATTGTCTAGCAATGGTCATGGTCATACACTGAAGGTGGCAGAACACTGGCACAGGTTGCCCAGAGTGGTGGTGGATTCCCCATCCTTGGAAACACTGAGCAACCTGATCTGGTTGAAGATGTCCCTGCTGTTGGGAGTTGGACTAGATGACCTCTAAAACTCCTTCCAACCCAAACCATCCTGTGATTCTGTGATTATCTCACCCTGAGGTCTTACGTGCCTGGTAAGTCCTTTGTGTGAGCAGGCTTGTGGTTTTTTTAGGTGAAAAGTTGGGTTAAACTCATCGCTGGGGCAACAGAGGCCACTGAAAACTTAAAAGAGGTTAAAAGGGGAAGAACAGCCAAAGGCTTGAAGAGCAACTGTTCTTTGTGGGAAAGAGGTTTTTCCTTCAGGAAAACCTGTGAGGGATGGTGCCCTTATCTCTTGGACATGCTCCTTTTCCAGAGGTGGCTGAATCACCTTGCTCACTTGACTTGTAACCAGAAATCACCTTTTGAAGTCGAACCCAAGGAACAGATCTTGGTAGCTAAATCCAGCCTGGTTTGATGTTTAAGGATTGCTATTGAACCTTGGGTTTGGTTTTGGTTATTTTTTCTTTCCCCCCCTCCTAAATTATGGAAGGAAATACAGCCAAGCAAGCAGTATAAAACTGATGGCTGTGGCTAGCCAGCTGATTTATGGTGTTACATCTTAAAACCTGGTTTTACATAGAAGATGGGAAGAATTCAGGGCTTTCCTGAATGAACTTTACTTTTTCTGCTCTCTGAAAAATGTTGTTTGTATGTAGTTTTAGTTTAATTGACCTCAGAAGAGGATCTTTTAACCAACTCATTAAATCAGTGCCTTTTTAGAACACCATGGTAATTTCTCTAAACTGCTGTGTGCTGTTTCTGTACGTCTGGCTCCATGTCTGTAGGGTTGCCTCAGTCTTTGCAGTGGTCAGTGCAGATGTGGGCTCTTTGGGATAAACCCTTGTCTCTGCTGGACTGAGACAGCATTTGCTAAGAGCAGCACAAATGTTTCTGGCCCCTTGCTGTGAGGAGGGATAATAACAAGGCATCATTTCCTTCTCTGCCTTCTGCGTTGTTCCCAGGACAGGAGTCAGTGACAAGCAAATAGCATTGCAGGGGAAAGGGAATGTAGAAGTCCTGGCTGTGTGTATCTATTGGGAATCCCATATAAAGCTATTCTGTTGAGTTAGCTTGATAAATAGTGTAGAAAATTGCAGCTGGGAAATCATAGGGTGCTGTGAAAGAGAAAGGCCTCTCTGCAGCACACAGCAAGCTGGGTTTGACTCTACATCTGCCTTTGGCAGCTACAGGAACAAAAACACACCCTGAGCCCAGTTTTCCGTATTGAGGTGGCTCAGAAATGAGGTTGAATGGCCCACTGGGCAAGCTAATGCTAAAAAATTTAAATAAGAGTATCAAAATATAGATGGAACATTGAGGAAAGATTTTAAAAAAGTAAATGAATACATATGTTGGGTTAAAATGCTTCTAATTAAAAGCAAAGCTTTCGGCAGGAAATACCTGAATTTTGGGCTTCTGAAATTGTTATCATTTGTTCTGGACTTATGGTACCCTTAAGTCATAAAATGTAATACCAAGTAGTTTTGAACCAGTGTAAACATCAGTTTTTATTTTAGTTTATTTCTTTCTCAAAAACTTTTCCCATATTTTGAATTATGGTTCCTGTGTATTCCCTGTCCTGGAAGCTGTAATGTGTGCTTTGCTTTCCTGTGGTGTATTGGAGTGAAGTCCTCTCCCTAGAGGGCAGGTTTGTGTCAGATACTAGGAAGAAATCCCTCCCTGTGAGGGTGGTGAGGCCCTGGCACAGGTTGCCCAGAGAAGCTGTGGCTGCCCCTGGATCCCTGGAAGTGTCCAAGGCCAGGTTGGATGGGGCTCTGAGTAACCCGGTCTGGTGAAAGGTGTCCCTGCTCATGGCAGGGGCATTGGAACGAGGTGGTCTTTAAGGCCTGTTCCATCCAAACCGTTCTAGGGTTGTATGATGAGCTGATGAACTGCTAATAAAACCAGGTGTATGCATCCATTACAGCTCTGGGATTTCCCTTTTGGAGGGAGGCAGGAGGGAATGGAGCCATCCTCATCGCTTGCCTTGAAGGAAACCTCTTGACACTCCTTGTAGTGTTTTGTTGTCCAAGCCAGTCATGAGCCTGCACAGGAGGTTAAAATAGCAGGAAAGGAACTGCAAAATGCTGCTGTGGGAGCAGCTGCTGTGTTGGCCCTGCCTCTGGAAACTGTTAAATCGGCTTAGTTATGTTGTAAAACTGCTGCTTAGGTGTTAAAAAGTCACTTTTTTTGGCTTTAGCTGCTGCAGAAACGTAGATTTCTTGTTAAAAGTCCTGATTCGTGTATTTAGCAGTGTTGTGTTAAACTAAGTTAAAGAAGTGGTAGTGGTAGTCTTAATACAAGTGTGTATAAGACAAAACATGAGAAGCCATATAGCAACAAGCCACACAGTTTTAAAACTTAATTTTTCCCCAACAAATGTGGCCAACTAACTGGTTTACAGCAACAAAATTAGAGGTGTCCCTTTCTCATTCCCTCCTGGGAATGGGGGTGTCATTCAAGTTTGTAGTCCAAGTGTCCGAATGAAGAAAAGTCAGCCAAAGACCTGTGCCAAGACCCGTGCTTTTTTTTGCCAGATTATAATGCAGATGTTAGGGTAATTCAGATGTTTTGTAATTAAATTGCATGTAATCAGGAATACCTGCTTAATCATCCTCCTTCATAAACCCTCCTCATCCTCTGCAGTAGCTTCCAAAAATTAGGTTTATATAGAAAGACTGATGTATTAAGCACAGTTTGCTGTATGTGTATTTTAAACCAGACAGATTAACTGCATGACAGAGCAGGGTTATAGAAGAACTTTTGCCTCTTATGCTGTGGATGTTTTCTAAATATGCACTTCAAAAGAGTGTATTAGCTAAAAATATATAAAGGAGAAAAAAATGATTAGTTCTTATTCAAGCAGTGGACTCCTATATATCTATCTATATCTATATCTATATCTCTATATATCTCTATATATCTATATCTATATCTATATATCTATATCTCTATATATCTCTATATATCTATATAGATATATATCCATCTCCACTCTGCTTTCTGGTCAGTGAGTTAGAAGGTGCCAAGGGCCTCAGTCTCCTGCCAGGGTTGTTTTTGGTTTTTTTTTTTGGGATGGGGAAATAAAACACCAAAACTGCAACTGGTGCAATAGTTTTGATATTTATGGACACTTTAATACAACAGGCAAAGGCATAATGTATTTCTTGATGATCCTTTGATGTCTCCTGTTCTCCCGTGAGGAAACATTGAGACACACAAAAAGGTGTTTAAAAAGCAGATATTTGTAGATGAATAGAAAGTAGGTATTGCTAACTTCTCCAATGTGATTTCATTTTGTTTTGTTTTCTAGGATTGTATTATTTATTCTTTTTTGCTAGGCACATTTTCACAAACAAAATAAGGTTGATCAAAATCACTGCCAAAGCACAGCTAGTGAGGATGCTTGTACATAAATATATAAAGATACTAGTCCTGCTCTGGATTTCAA
This sequence comes from Aphelocoma coerulescens, assembly GCF_041296385.1. Classification (NCBI taxonomy): domain Eukaryota; kingdom Metazoa; phylum Chordata; class Aves; order Passeriformes; family Corvidae; genus Aphelocoma; species Aphelocoma coerulescens. Next base: position 5,876,578 of record NC_091019.1, read on the forward strand.
GTGAGCAATTCAAGTGGCTTTAAAACAATAGATCAGCAAAATTTAGAAGTGTTCATAGAAAATGAAGGGTGAGTAATGAAAGTAAATAACTGGCAACTGCTTTCTAAGGGAAAGGGTGGTAGTAGGGGAAAAAAGGGCCACAACTGGAAAAGAAATTCTGGGGCAACAGACAAACGTTGATTTTTAGGGTAGATGTAACTCTGTTGGGCTATAAAAAGTCTCTCTTTCCATTTGCACCGCCTGGAAGCCACAGCTATCCCTGAGCCACGTTCATCTGTTCTGTCCTGGAAAGGAGAAAAGTGAGTGACCCCACTGGAATTTAAACCTGTGGATTTAAGGAGTATTTCACTTGAGATTAGCCCACTAAGCCATTCCTCTGCCTATTTAAACAATTTTATTCCAAGAAGGACACAGGAGTGCAAATATTATTGTTAACTGTACTTGGAGGTAGGAAATGTGTATTTCTGTCACTAGTGAGTTTGTTTTATCAGCCCCTTTATTTTTGAAGGGATAGCAACGTGTTCATTAGGAATGCTGTGATCTAAGATTTTGGTTATTCCTTTTCTGTTGGATCATCCAAAAGTTCTCTCCCCCTTGCTTATCCTCATCTTCCCCAGGTACCTGGGAACGTCTAAGTAGTTCAGCAGCTCTGTAGGCAGGAGAAGTCTGGGAAGCTTCCTGAGTTATCCGTATGGGTGCAGATCTGGTTTTGATCTCCACACCGCAGGTTGGCCACAGTGAATTTGCATGATTTTGTGATATGGCAAAACATCAATGACAGATCAGTGCACTCATTTTGCCTGTCAAAATGGGGCTGTAAACTCACATTGCAGCTGAGAAGCTAGATGGCTGAACTAAGAGCACTGATCGTTGCCTTATTCAGTGTAAGGATTCAGAGGTAAAGGGAAAGAAAAGGCTTCTGAACCTTCATAAAACTAATTTCCTCAAACATTTTCTTTTTTCTTCCTAGAGCAGCTAATATTTTTTAACACCCAAAAACCAGCAGCTAGTTGTGTACACTTAATGCTCATGGTAATATTTTCCCAAAAACAATAGAATACTGAGCAGAGAAAACAAACTGCCTCAAGCACGCAAATAATGATGGAGGGACATTTTTCACTATGCAGAAATGTATTCCTAAAATACTTTTGGGGCATGCTGCCTTTTGTTTTAGCTAATTCTGGGTATTTCTAGCACTAGGGTCCTGCTGGTGGCCTCTTGCTGCTAGGACTGAGGTGTAATTCGCTGACAACAGGGGGCAGAGCGAGTTTGTGTTTTAAAGGAAGAGAAATCCTTGTCAGAGCAGTCAATGGTTATTTTTTTTATTCCAAATGTAAGCGTTGTCTTATGAAAGAGATAATAGCAAGTACTCCTCTGTTTAAATCTGCTGTGCAGAGCTTGTGGATGTCAAAGCATTTCAAAGGCTTGCTGTCTCGGATCCTCTTTTATAAAGCAGATAAGGCAGTTAAGCCATAAGTTTGTATTTATTCAGGTTGATTCAAAATCTTTTTATTAACTGTTTATTTAATTTTAGCCACCCAATATGGCTCTGGCAAACTCTCAGCATACTTCTGGCTGCCTTGACTGTCTAAAGAGACTTTTGGCAGGGTCCTAGGTCTGGGATTTGCACGCTTTTTCCATCCTAACAGGCATGCTTGAGGCGCCTAACCATACTTAGAAAATAAAAAAGGAACAAACTTCACTTAACCATGAAAGGAGTAGGAAGGGAATCTGTTGCTGCCGTTATTACCTCCACACTCCTTGATCTAATTTGGACTTTGATGCTGATGAAGTGACAACCTCGTTTCTACTGCACTTAAAGAAATGCTTTAAAGCATCTGAAATGGTCTTTGTAATTTCTGCTTTATTTTATTTAAAGGGGTAAAGCATAGATTTGAGGGTGTACTTGTAATATTTCTCGAGTATTCATAGTTATCTGACAAGGTAACACATTGCTTCTGGGACAGGCTAGCTGCACGTGTTGAAGGCTTTTCTAAAATTATTAGTTCTTTGCTGTGGATCCAGTGCTCCTGGCCTCAGTTTCTTGTTCACATGTACATGAACAATCACCTATGGAAGCTATTGGTAGTATCAGAGCTGTGAATAACAGCTCACAGGTAACACAGTGCTCCATCATCCAGAATCTTGGATTTTCCCTCTCATTATGTTGGACTTGGATTTCCCAGCACATTTGATGTACAGTCTATGTCCTGACTTCTTTGTTTTTAGCTGAGCCCAGCTGAATTATTAGGGGCATTGTTAAGGCAATGGCTAAGGGCAGTCTTCATTTAGAATAAGGCATTGGAAATTCCATGTACGTTCTTTATATGGAAATGTTTATACAATATAAACTTCTGCTTAGGAAAGCAACTCTTTTTCATCTGGACAGTCTCTCCATACAATGCATCATGCCAGACAATAGATGAAGTGTTTTAATGGTGGTAAACAGTGTGTGTGTGTATGTATATACATATTAAAAATATATATTTATATATATTCAACCACATGAGAAAAGTTCTTTCATTTCCTGCCTTTTAAGGGGAGATTGTATCGCAGAGCTACCTACCCTCAGTAGGATGTGGAGCTCCCACATTTGAATGCCTCAGAGCTCATTTTTCTGAAATGGGAGGGAGACAAATTACCTACATGCTATGATGGACAAATCAATCCCTTAGAAGTTGTAATTAAAATTCTGCCACATCTTGCAAAAATTACAGGGAAATCACTTTGAAATTATAATAGCATGTGTAGTAGCTGTTTAAAATACAGCTACTATTCATAAATTCCTGAAGACAATATTCATCTAATGTCTAAACTTTTGCATGGTCTCTGTGTAGCAGAAGAGACACAGTGTTTCCCAAAATAATTTTTACTATTTCAAATGACTGCAAATAAAAATTGCAAACGTGTTTGCTGTTCGTGCTTACACACATCTGCTCAAAAAAAATCTATTCTAAAACTGTCTGTTGTACAGTTGCTTTTAGGGGTGAAAGTAAGGCAAAAGCAGCACAACAGAAGGCTCTTTCTGTCATATTTATAATTGTGATGTAAATAATTTAGTTTAGATTATGTTCCAATATTTTCTTCTCACTTTACAGGAGAAATGGTAGCAGCATATCCCCTTATCTACCACATGCACTGTCTTAACGTGGCTTCTCTTTATTAAAAGGTCAAGTATCCAACTCTCTATGTCGCAATTACTGCTTTTCTGCACTTCATATCACTGATGGACCCAACTACTACAGATACCAAGCAAACCTTCATTAAATCAGTGCAGTGTACGGTGACTTGAGCAGTTTGACCAGCTCCTGCAGCTCAGGTATGGAAGAAAAAACCACACTGAAGGATTTGGAATGAGTAAGTGCCAAAGTATCACTGACTTTGGCTGGAATTGATATCTCCTTAAGGCTTTCCCTCAAATAGAAACACTTTTCCCAAATAATAAAAGTTATTAATTAAGGAGCAGCAGTATCTTATCACAGAATCAAAGAATGGTTTGCATTGGAAGGCACCCTGAAGATCATCCCTTTCCAACACCCCTGCCATGGGCAGGGACACCTTCCACTATCCCAAGCCCTGTCCAGCCTGACCTTGAAGACATCCAGGGATCCAGGGGCAACCACAGCTTCTCTGGGCAGCCTGTGCCAGGGCCTCCCCACCCTCACAGGGAAGAATTTATTGCTGATATCCAATCTAAACCTGTGCTCTTTAACAGTCAGTAGTTGCTGTATTTTATGCTGTTTTCCCTTGGAATATGAAGGCGCTCTGCTATTTCAGTTTTACAGCAATAAATGGATCTTGCTGTTGCTCATGGAAGGTACTGAACCCTTAAAAAGACAATATTCAAAGAAACAAGAGACAAAAATAATGTTTTGATTGCCTGATATGGGCATGGATGCTATTTAATAGGCAAAATAAGGGATTTAATTTCATATGAGGCAAACACCTGTTTTTCTCTTTGTGTACTGTGGGGGCTTGGGTGGTTTTATTTTGGTTTTGTCCCTTCTGCACAGAGGCCCTGAATGCCAACAAAAACAGTTTAAAATGGTATTAATGTCCTTCCCTATAAGCTGTCAGATCCACAAATATGTTTTATTTGAAATGCACAGGGTTCCCTAATGAAGCTCTTGGGCTGCCCTAGAGCCCGGAGCACGCACAGGGATTTTACTCTGCATCCCAGAGGTAGCGATAGATCGCTATACTTTGCTTTGACCTCCTGGTTCTGGGAGCAGAATGAATGGGAGAGCTATGTAAGGCAATGTCTTTGCAGCAGGCCTTCTGTGGAGGGGAGTTCTCCTGCCTTGGAGCTGGCCCAGCCGTCGGTGAGGCTGGGGAAGGAACGCGCCAGACCTCCCGCCGCAGCCACCGCAGCGCTGCCCCCCTCCACGCGTGTGCCCTGCCCCAAGCTCTGTCTTCCTAACAGCTTCATTTCCTCTCTTTTCAACATATCTATCAACAAAATGCTTTCCATCATTTCGGGCTATTTTTGTCCCCTTATCACAGCTATTTCCTTGGGTAAATAGTTCTCCTGGCGCTGCTGCCGGAGCTGGAACGTGTGCTGGGGTACAGTAGGTGTGGGCTGCCTGGGAGGTGAGAGGCAGGGCTGCAGAAACCTTTTTCTCGCCTGCTTCCAGGGAAACAGCTCCCACCAGGAGCAGGATCATGCCTTGAAGAGGGAAAAAGAGTGGGGGGAAAAAAGGAAAACAAAAGAAAAAAAACCCAACCCTAGAAAAAATACTGAATTTTATAAATGTAAAATATATTCAGTAAGTCAAAAAGGAGAGTCGCTATTTATTCCAGTTTGTCTGGCTGTGCAATCACCTGTATGCTCTGTTGATTTTTAGATATATTCTCCCCTTAGTTGTTTTAGAGTGATGGTGCCTCTTATCTAGGTATCTGGTAGAGAAGTTGCAGGGCAAGAGTGGAAGCTGTAGCATGGACCTGTGATTACTGTATTTAAAGATTCTGCTATTTTGTATAGAAAAAATCACTGTAAACAGATGGGGACTGAAAAATCTCCAGTCTGCACAGCAGGAGCATGGAAGCCAGCATTCCTGTTCTTCAAGAAAATATGTGATCCTGGAATCCCAGGATATTCCAGGTTGGATGGGACCCCCAAGGGTCATCAAGTCCAGCTCTTCAGTGGATGATCCATACAGGGATCAAGCCCATGACCATGGTGTTATCAGCACCATGCTCTGACCAACTAAGCCAATATGTGCTTCTTTATGTGCTATGAGTTATGGTCTCTCATAACTCAATATTTTCAATAATTTTGAAGGTTTTTGCATGCTGTTCCATCAATTAGAAAAGTAATTGTTTCGCTTCATACCTTTTTGGGGGGATTTTTGTCAAGATTCCCAGGGAGCTTTTGTTCTTTTTTTATGGTGGTTTACTGAATTTGTAATTGTTTGAAATTTAATAGGGATGTGGAGGAGGGAATTACATAGGTGTCTCTGCACATTGCTGGAATGAGCACTTGTCTGAATCTTGAAAGCTTTTTCCAGAAAATGCTATCATTTTCCCCAGGTTTTATATAAACTCAATACACTGAGTAGTAGCAGAGCAAGTACTGATTTTGAAGAATGTGTATCATATGTCAAACTACTTTGTAAAGGGAGGAAAAACATATAAAGCACTTTTTAATCTCTTAAACACCCTCACTTTGTTAGGGCTTAAGTTAACATTGACAGCATTAGCTGTAGGACTTTTTAGCATTAAATTGGAGTAAACTTTCTTGAAACTGTAAGATGCGTCATATTTGGTACTAAAGGCTGACTGTGAAAAATGGGTTTCCAAACTGAAAAGTGTGAGTCCAAGCGAGATCACGGGGGCTGGGAATGGAGTTGGGAATCTGACAGAAGTTAATTTGACTGTGGTTGTATTTGAAGGTCATTTGAAATTATTTAGCTGCAGATTAATTTGCTCGTGAGAAAAATGACAAATCAGATGTCTAACATATGTTAACCGTACTGAGAATTTGTTATTCAGCAAAATGTTGTTGCATTGGTGGTGTAGTGATGATGCTGCCTGGATAGTCACTCTAAAACCAAATTTAAATTGCAACTTCCATTACATTACTACCCTAATTCGTAACTGGGTGTTGACTTTGGAAATGTAGCATCATTAACCAAAGGAGCTGTTGTGATGTTACTGCATTTCCCCTGTTCAGTGTTCAGCCTGCTCTGTTCCCACAGTACAAAGAATTCTGTTGCTGTTTTTCATTTCTTCCCACAGATCCACATCTTTGAGTTATGCCATGCTCTTACTACTCACCTTTATCTTGATCTCAGCATTCTCATATCCATTTTGTGCCTTTTTTTTTAATTGAATCTCTAACAATGGGTTTCACTTACTAATTTTATCTTCTATTCTTCTAGATATAATAGCATATATTATCTGACTTGGTTTAATGAAATAAAGATGGTTACCTGAAAATAACTCTTCAGTGGAAATGTCAAGGTATCATTTTTTTTTTTTCTTTGGGCTCAGTAACATTTGGTGCCTTTTTTTTTCTTTGTTACATGCATTAATGTGTAAGAAAACCAAGCCCTGACATTGCCCTTGGATATTTTTGATTGCAATAGAATAGAATAGAATTTTTGATTGCAGTAGAATTACTGCTTTGAGGGATTAATACTTGTAAAATTAAAACTGGTGTAATTGGCAGTTGCTATTAATTAAAAGCGAGTGTCAGGAGTAAGTTCTCTCTTCTAAGCAGGACAGATCAGTTTTAGACAAACTTGAACCAGCCCCTGAATGAGCTTCTATCTGTACCAAGAATTTTGGATCTTCTCATTGCTTTGAACACCAAATTTCACCTACATCCTAGCACAGGGAGAAATCAAAGCTGATTTTGTAGTGCTGTTGTGTAAGCTGCAGCTGAAGATCTGCCCCTTGTTCTGTCTGACTAACCTTGAAATATCAGTGGGATTTCAGTTGTCAGGCAACTAAAAGCTTTGCTTGTGTTTTTATCTTTTTACTGATACTTGGGTGCTTTGTCATCTAGACTAGTTTGTGTTTCGTGCCACAGAGGACTCTCTGTATCTAATATTTGACCTGAAAGTGTTACTGAAGGGAGCTATTAAACTTACAAATCTACTTCTCACATGAATCCTACAACTCACAGTGGTCACTCGCATTGTCACATTGGGAAACACGCCGAGCTAAAGGGTGTTAAGATCAAATTAATTAGCAAAACCATGGGAAATCTGGATATTTCTTTTTATTTTGGCACTAATCTCACTCTAAAGCTCTATGCCAGTGCTTGTAACTTTGGGAGGCCACTTACCAGCTTTGTCACTGTTTTGCACTAGCATGTGTCTCTTTATCTAAAGGATGAAAAATAAATGATGCATGTTTGGAAGAAAGCTGACATAATTTGTGCCATGGGTTATCAGTTAAAGCTGGCTTTTAAAAATCTGCTCTGTCGAGTGGGGAAGGGCAGGGGGTAAAGAAAAGAGAAAACAAGATTTATCTTTCTCTTTAACAAATAAGTTGCCTTGATTCCAGTTTGGAAATCTGAACAAATGATGGTGCAATCACCATTTTTCATGAAAAAAGTGAGGTGGAAGAGGAGATTTCCACTCACAAGTTTATTCACGGTGCCAGAGAACCTGTTTTGGGTCCCCATCCTCAAATGATGAGGTGTGAACCCATACCTGCTGGAGTGGTCCAAAAGCATTCAGATGCAGTATTCAGGATAGGATAGGGTTGCCTTAGCCTCTTCTTTTATACAACTTGGGAAAACAAACAAAAATCTGGGGTTCCAGCTGGTGTGAGAACTTCCCGCCTTGCCTCCAGGTAAGTACCATAGCCAGCAGACACTGGAGTCAAATGAAATCCTGTCAACAGGAGAGGAGCCACCTTGGCATGCCCTAAGAGCCAGGGATTGCAACACTTGGCAGGCTTGTGCAAGGATTAATTCCAATAACAGCTTGGGATGGGGCCAGCAGAGAGTTTGAACCGCAGTGCTGCCGGGGAGTCCAGAACCACCACTGCCACGTTTTTTGTTTTCTACATTTGCCTGTGAAAAAACATGTTTTTGAATTTATGCTGTTTTAGTGTCATCACCAGGGATGGTTTAACCAAAATTAAGTTTGAATGGATAATGTATTTGCTGAAGAGAGCGTGCAGCTTTGATAACTGGAATTTTCCAGTGATCTTTAGGTAACATGTTTTTTGTCAATAAGCAGGCCTGTGGAGTGACTGAATGATTGGGTTTGTCTTTCTGGCACTGAGTTTTCTCAGTTATTAGAAAATCTGCGTTGTATCACAGCTGTGGGGTGAAAGAGCAGCACTGTGGATGAGTTTTGCAACTCGTCTCTTTCCATTAAAAAATTGTCATGGGTAAATAGAAAATCCTTTTGTAGAGGGTACATCAGGTGTTCTTGACTTCTTAGCACTGCAGGAAACACTACAGAAAATAATAGCAGTGTTTAGTAGAAAAATGTCTGCCAGTACCTAAAATGGTAGATTTGCTATTCAACATTACTGAGACCCAAAGTTTTGTAGTTCAAGACCAAATTTCTGATTTGTAAGCAAAAGTTATCTGTACGTCCTCTTTGCTACCGTGGTAATAGAGAGTGATTTTGTTATTAAACTACAGCATGAACACTGGCAGGGTTCTTTGCCTTCGTTAATTAGCAGCAAGTTGTGGAAAATCAAATTAGCGACAATTCTGCTTCTGGATAATAAGTTAATTTTGAAGTAAGTAGGTACAGAATAATAACGTGGGCCAAGTTATCACAAGTGATTTCAACCTGCCTTGTGAATTCCAAGCAAAATGCATGTAAAGGAAGCATTAGAGTTTGGGGTAGAGATTCCTAAGGTTTCTTACCAGACCAAAGTGAGCAATAGAGGACTAATACAAATGTACTGTAATACAAAATTACAAATTATGTTTTCAACACTTTTAATTGATTTGATTTGGCAATATATTTAGCAGTGTTTAATCCCAGGTGCATTTTAACAAGAAAGATGTCAACTAGAGAGTCTGGGCAAACAACTTGTTAAAAGTTCCTGGTTGCCATCAGTGTATTTGCTTCCAAACTAGGTCTCTTAGTCTGTTTCCCATCACAGTGTCCTGAGAGGACCTTGCTCTATCTTTTTTTTTAAAAGCTTTGGTATGTGTTCTTCTCACGATATGTATAAGTATTTCCATTAGAGTTAATCAATCAACACCAAATAACAAATGCTTTTACCATTAATGGGAGCACTGGGTGTGCGAGGAGGGCAGGACTGTGCATGTAAAGGCAGCCCACGGAACAGGAGGAAGTGCTGTGGGGTATTTGCTGCTCCATAATATCCTAGGCAGGTCTCGTGTCGGATTTGTGTGGCTGCCTTTTGGGGTAGAACCAGGTTAGGGGGTCATAAAATGTGCAGGTTGTTTTCCAATTATGTTCTTTGCCAGATAATGGAAGTGGGACCAGGGTACTACTTAAAATATGTATGGATGGGAAGAAAAGAGTAATTCATTTGGAAAACATTCCATCTTTTTTCATTTATTGATCATTGTATTGATACCAGCTCCACATTTTCGGCACATCGCACCTGGAGGTTTTCTGCAGCACTCAGCAGTTCAAACAGCACTTTCTGCTTTTCATGTAGCAGCGGTCAGGTCTGGTGTATTTGCATATCTCTAATTAAAGCAAAAGGAGATGTGTAATTAGTGGGTAATGCTACCTGATTCTTTCTGTGAATCTGTCATTGTTAGAAGGCTGTGGTACACAGAGACCAAGCAGTGTCTGTCCGTAAGCGATGCTCAAGGCTGAAGGAGCCTTATCTGTCAGATTTTTAACTCGCTCTGTCTTTCAGCTTCTGGGGCTGTCTCAGCTTAGCTGTAGAGCTTCACATGAATGGCAGGGACAGTTGTGCTTTTTTTGTGTTACTCTGGGATGTGGGTTGTGAGTAAATGACAGGGGCACTGACATAGCCACCGCCTCGGCAGCAGCTGCACCACAAGGTGTTTGCCATTGTATGGAGCTGTCTGCCCTGGTCTCCTTCCTTGCTGATAGGGGAAAAGGCTGATGAGTTGAGCCAAATAATGGTTATATGTATTATTCTACTTTTAAAAAGTAAAAAAAAAGGGGTGAGTCAATCATAGATGCATCATGTGTCCTTTGTGCCAGCCAGGAGACATGGAGGCCAGGATATGGGACAGGCTTGCTGAGATCTCAGCAGGATGATGGGTGCATGTCAGAAACACAGAGCCACAGAATATGCTGAGTTGGAAGGGACCCACAGTGATAACCTAGTCCAACTCCTGGCCCTGCACAGGACATTCCCAAGAATTCCACCCTGTGCTTGAGAGCACTGTCCAAATGCTTCTTGAACTCTGCCAGGCTTGGTGCTGTGATCAGTGCCCTTAGGAGCCTGTTCCAGTGCCCAACCACCCTCTGAGTGAAGAACGTTTTCCTGATATCCAACCTAAACCTCCCCTGACACAACTTCAGGCCATTCCCTTGAGTCACCAGAGAGAAGGGATCAGTGCCTGCCCCTCCTCTTCCCCTCATGATGAAGTTGTGACTGTGATGAGGTCTCTCCTCAGTCTCCTCCAGGCTGAACAGACCCAGTGCCCTCAGCCGCTCCTCACACGGCTTCCCCTCAAGGCCCTTCACAATCCTTGTGGCCTCCTCTGGCCATCACAGCCCCTGGGCCATGACAGAGAGGTGTGGGAGGGGATCAGTTCCTGCACAGGGGTTTGCACATGCAATGTGATGTCTTGCATACAGTGGGTTATTTTTCCACACATGTAATTATCTTCTATTTTCTTTCAGCTGAGAGACTCCCTTAGATATGGTTTGAATTAGCAGGCATTCCAGCTTTTCTCTGACAGCAGCAAGGTGCAGGCTTGAAAGTAGCTAATTACATGTCCTTGGGATTAGAGGATTTGTGTATGCAATTAAATTTCTTTTTAGCTCCCTCAGAGTTCAGCCTGTTTCCTTTAGTTTTGATTCCTAAATGGACATCCCTGACAAAGCTTATGTGCAGTTTTCTTCACCTAATTTATAGTTGGTTGCTCGGCATCGTTGGGGAACAAAAGAAAAATTAATTGGTGTTCAGGCAGCAAATGTTTTATTTTCTGCAATTGTTAGTGCAGCATTCAAACAAGTCCCTGTCATTTTATTTATAACCAAGTGTTTTGTTTTATTGAGTATTCTTTGAAAGAGCTAACAAAACCAGTGATAAAGAATATGACTATTTTAAAAATGATTTGAAGCTAAATTTTTTTCTTTAAGAGAGTATGATCTTGAACCAATTTCATGTGTATTGAGAACTTTTTTCTTGACTTTCAGTATATATTACTTTGTCTTGGGGAAGAAAACTTGGTGGGATTAGACCAGCTGTTTTAACTGTATAACCTCCAATTTTAAAAAGTTACAGCAAGTATAATGGGTTTTCTTTAAAGAAACTATTTTCTATTTTAATGAGGGGAATTTTATTAATTTATTTCTCTTCACTGTGAAACTTTAATAATTAAGCCAAGTGACCTGATGAATAAGAGTCTTTTCTTAGTTAAAGTGTTTAACTCCAGTCTCAAGTGAGGGAGAGATTTCCTGTGGAGTTCCTTTGGATTCATGTTAAGCTGAAACATCCTCTGAATTTTAGATCCTTTCCTGTTAAGCAAACACTTGTGCTTGTTTCACTTGCATAGTTTTAGCATGAACCTCCCTTAATCTATGCATGGGTGACTTGAACAGAAATATCACACGTGATAAATACCTGTTAAAGATGGTGAGGAAGTACTGCACAATCTGAAATAGCAAATTCTTAGAATTGGCTCTTCCATGCTTCCAGAGGAGTGAGGGAGGAAGGGGTAAAAATAATATTTTTTCCTGTTTCATTTCTTTGTCTTGCTTAATGGGCCACATAGATTTCTAAATCAATTTTGCAGATGTTGTTTAAATAAAATTACATATTCAGAGTATTCTGCAGTGTTATAATTTATAGCAAGCATGATGAGTCATTTATTGTTTGCAAAGGCACTGAGACATTTATTAATGCCACATTTTACTGGTGATTTCAGAAAGGATAAGTTAATAGGTCTGAGTTAAGGCCCATAGATGCTATCAACTCATTTAGTATTTTATAATGTTGAATTAAGTGTACTGGTGCAGTATTCAATGCCCTGATCTGGCTCTGATACAATATTCACACACAAGCTTAATTTGGGAAGTTGTGGGGGCGCTTAATCCTGTTCACACATTTGTGATTGCTGCTTTTGCTGTGGGACAGTATGCAGTCATAACTGAAAGGATGTTCATTAAGCATACTTCATTAATATATAATGAGCACCATAAATACAGTGACCTTTGAGATAATTCACTTACATGTCTTGATTCATTACTGCATTTTCCACTTGGTTTATTCTTCAGACATGAAAATGCATGAATTTCTTAGCTTCCCAGTAACCTACAATGTATCATGTGTTTTATGATAACCTGTAAGGGATTTTATAAAGAATCTTCTGCTATCTGTGCTTTAAAAGCCAGAAAGGACAGAAAGAGGGAATTAGACTTTAATTAGCATACCTGTGACTATCCATCACTATTTCTTTACGAATTTAAATGTAAATATGTGAACATTCCTTACAGACAAGTAGATTCCTGAGTCATAGAGTCACTCAGGTTGGAAAGTCCAGCCATGAACCTAGCCAGTACCAGGTGCACCACTAAAACCACGTCCATCCCCCAGCAGTCCTCGTTGTATGAAATATTCCTGTTTAACTAGGCAGGTATATATGTTCTTGTGTATATTTAAGAGGGGAAAAAAAAGCCCAAATAAAAATAAAATTAATTTTAAAAAAATCAAGAATATCTATAAAACTTAAAGTTATAAAATGACACTTGGTGTGTGATCCTTTCAATTTAAGTCATCTTCAAAGAATGTTCAAAGCTGGTTCAATTTCCTTTGGCATTCTTTGTACACAGCACACAAAATGTAAGATCTTCTAAAGACTTGGAGGTGAAATTCAATTTTGCTATCTGAAAATAATTTGGTTATAATATTAAATAATTTTTTGTTTACTGGTGAAGGTTAGCAATGATGTAGAAGAGTTGAAGAACAAAATCTGTCAAGAACGTTTTATATGTGCATAGTACTTTTAGAGTAAACATTCAGTTGTGATAGGAATGTTTGTATCCATGAGCAATACTTAGTTTCTTCCTCTTAAAAATCAAATTATGATTAAATAAACCTGAGGGGAATATAATTCAATTTGCTGTTGTAATGGCTTGAGTTAGAAAATGAAACTTCCATTTTCTTTTTCATTCCTTTTTGTGTTACACTTGCATGTACCCAAAGCAGTATAATATTTCAATCAGAAGACCAAGAGGCCTTTTTATTTCCTCTACCCCAAAAATTTGAATAATCTCCAAACTATTGATTGATAGTAGATCTCATTTTATTAAGTCTCCATTTGGACTTTTCCTAATGGAGCAGTTACCTTCCTGATGCTGCGATTGAGCAGCCACTTCTAATGCATGCACATTCCTTTGATTCAATTTATCTGTAATGGAAGGGTGGCTCTGTTGGTGAAGGTTTTATGTCTGTCCCTGTGGTTTGTACTGATGAGCTCTGTGAGGAACTTCAGCTCACAAAATCATTGAAGTAATAGCTGGCAGTTGTGCTTCCCTCTTTATATCAAGTGCTTTGGTGAGCAACCAAGTGGTGTTTGACCTATTTTTGTCTGGAATGCACCCATAAAACTCATCTAGAGGAGCAGTATCAAGCAGCCTTCCAGTACCTAAAGAGCTACAAGAGACCTGGAGAGGGACTTCTAACAAGGGCATGGAGTGACAGGACAAGGAGGAATGGCTTTTAAACTGACAGAGGGCAGGGTTAAATCAGACATTAGGAAGAAATTCCTCCCTGTGAGGGAGGTGAGGCCCTGGCACAGGCTGCCCAGAGAAGCTGTGGCTGCCCCTGGATCCCTGGAAGTGTTCAAGGCCAGGTTGGATGGGGCTCTGAGTAACCTGGGGTAGTGGAAGATGTCCCTGCCCATGGCAGGGGGGTCGGAAGGGGATGATCTTTGAGGTACCTTCCTACCCAAGCCATTCCATGATCCTAAATTGTCAAGGACACCTTCAGTCTGTTCACTGCTTCACAGTGGCTGAGAAGAGCCACGGTGTTTCCAATGTGTGTAACTTCTGGAAAGATTCCTCAGCCTTCTGGAGAACTCTTGGAGTTGAACTTGTGATACCAGGAAAGCAGTCACGTGAACAAGAAGTAAGATCATGTGGTTGCTGCTTATCTGTTTTGGGGGGGAGGTTTCTGTCTGTTTCAATGGAATATATGGCTAAAATATTAAGAGGCAGCATTCTCATATACCATGTGTGAGAAAAGCCCAGAATGAGAAAAAGGGGATGCAGGGGCACAGGACCCATAGATGAGTTGGATACTCCAGTGGTGTTTCACAAGTCGCCAGTATTGGTTTTAGGTAGAAATATAGTTAAAAATAAGTTATTGCATCTTACAAACTTTCATTCCGCTCTATATTTTCCCCCCCAAAAAGTGGAAAAACCCAGTCAATCACTGAAACACGGAGCTTTCTTGCTTGTAGTATAGCAGCCCCCAGTATAGCAGCCTTGCCCTTCTTTCATTACTCCTTGCATGAAAAAAAAATTCATCACATTGAGCCCTGGGAGGCTTCTTGTGGAGGCATGGAGAAAAGGAGTAATTACCAGGTTTATGATAAGCTGTTCCAGTGTTAATAACTTGCATTGCAAGAAATGCAGGTGAAATTTTGACTCACAGGATCAAATCTCAACACACAAATAGGTTTGGATTGGCCTTTAACCTGAATGCAGTTGTCTGGCCCCTTGGGTCTGGCCCAAGGTTGGTGACTAAGACAGTGACTCCACTTTTGGGGGAATAGCAACCTTTTCTCATCAGCAGTGACTTCAGTGATATTCCAGTAATAGCATTTTGTTGGAGGTTGTTTGGCTTTTTTCATGCAATTGTGTCTATGAGAAAGTCTGAATTTTCAGTACATAATCATTAAAATGATGTTCCTTCTGTCTTTCCTTAAACTGCTGATTCATACCCATATTTTATAAGAGTCTGAGTATGACTCACAGTAAATGGCCAGCAAACTGCTGGGAGCTGTGACTGGCTGAGAAGGGCTACCCTAGCCTAGAGTCTCCTCAAGCAAGAAGAGAATTTTCCATCCCAGTCAAGGGGGAAGAGAAATACAAGTGAGTTGATAAGTTGTATCCTTTGTAGAGGAAGACTGGGAAGCAAATGCCATGTGCAAAAAATCAGTTTCTTTCACAGCATTGGGCTACATCATATCTTTTCTAGGATTTTGTGCCTTGTGAAGGAAAATGTTGACTTTTTCTTTGTTTTCTGAAGTTAGTATTCGTGGATCAACTTAGTTATGTGTTCTCTCACAATAGCAGGTTTTAGTGCCTCAGAACAAAGCCTTGTGGTATCTTTGTACTGCTGCTAATAGTGTTTACCAGCTGCAAATGATTTAGAAGTCTGGAGCAGATATGAATTGTTTTGAATTTGAATTCTTTCCATCAGAAATTTTTATCCCTCAAACCTATTCCTATGCTAATATATAATCTATCAACACACAAATAATACGATATTTTCTGCATGCCATAATTATTTAAGTTTCTATCTATGTTTTATGGTTGATGGAAAACTGGCAGAGTTGGATCTGGCATAGCGAGACCAGTTCAAACGATTATCAGTTTGCATGTTTGACATTCTTGGCCTGTTAAGTGTTGTATTTTACACTTAATGCTTCAAGATTAGCATGATAGATTAGCTTGCTTAGATGAATGTTTTTATAATTTATGCTCTTATTAACTGTTCTGTTGTTCGTAGAAAATATGTCTTTTTTTCCTTGGTGGATGTCACGTCACAGGAATACTGCTTGTAAATCCAGTGCTGCTTTATGCTGTGGTGATGTTGTGTTAGAATCTATTTCAGATGAAAAGTATTGAGATATTTAAGTATAAAAACCATCAGGAAATGCAAAATGTCCTTCTGCTGACTTGTGAGGTAAATTCACAGACCCTCCTGTCACCTGCCTTGCAAGCTTTGCTACTCTGGTGTTATCCATAAACATGATTAAATTTCCTGAAGATGAAACAAAGGAGCTTGGCAAGTCCAAGAGGCGTCAGAGTTCAAGAGCTACCAAGAGCTCACACATCCTTCTGCCTAACACCAGGATGGGTGAAAGTCGAGATAGGGACAAGCCAGGCTGTACAAGAGAGTACAAAGCTTCTATTTAGCTTGATTTAAAGGCTGTCTGTGATCACACACATCTGTGCTTTTATACATATATGCATTATATATAATATATCTGGGACTTGGGATGCTATTTAGGGTACTACATGCAAGAGCAGATTCTGAACTATTTATACACAGACATTATGCAACATCTGTGTTTCTTTTTCAATCCAGATTCTGGACTATAGTGTCCCTTAAAAAGCGTCTGGAGATGTGAAAGAATTTTGGATGATATTTCCTTCAGATTTTTCTCCTGGATACTCTGGATTCCTCAGTTTCTTCTTGTGCCAATGGTTTCTCTCCTTACAGTCAAGTTATATAATCATAGAACAGAGACCTATATGTAACAACTGCATGCATGCATTTGTATAGCTCAGAAACCTAAAGACTGTGCTCAAACATGGTAATTTAATACAGTCACTAAAATTTCAGTTCTCCACTGAAAAAGGTCACCAAATCTTTATAACCATCTGTATAAATAACTTAGTTTTGTATTGATTTTTCAGAGATAACCTTTGGCTTGTTTTGCACCTGCTCTGAGCTGGTTAAGCGTGAGGCAGATCCAATTTAGAACACATATATAGCTGTATTAGCACGTTATTGTACCTGAGATTGTAAGCCAAGGCTCTTAGTTTTGAACTTCAGCTGGCTCAGGCAGATGTGGCTCTGAGCATCAGCTGAATATGGAACACAAACATTGATAGCATAAATCCCACCCTGTGGGGCCTCGGATCATTCCGTACTCTTTCGAGTGCCAAACACATAAAATTTTTATGTCCTTCAAATAATAATTTTTTCCCAGGCCTGATTCCAACCTTCACCTCAAAGAGAATATTGCTCAATACAAGTTAAATAGCAATTCTGAGGGTGGAATAGAGTAGGAAACACTGGCTGCTGTGCGGATCTTTCGAAACAGACTTAGTGAATGATTGAGTAATTACTGTTCTGCACTAATAATTACTGAGCTATTAATATGGTTAAAAAAAGACAACTCCACAGATTCCAGCTTCTTCATGTGAAAACCTCTAGCATGTAGCTCATGATTAGAAGATCATGATAATGCACACTTGTTACATGCATTAAGCACCTTGTCACTACATGTCCGAAACTTGTCACTTGCACCTGGAGAGGCTACACTGGAAACTCATTAATACCCAGGCTAATTTTAATTATTCTCTTTTGTGTAGAAATAGATCTTAATTTAGATTAAACCAGACCTCTCTGGGGCATTTTCAGAATAACCCAGGCAAATAGTTTCTGTAAACATATATGAGTGTATTAGTTTAACAGTGATTTTAATTTTTTTTTTCTTTTGTTAACTAAAAATAGATTTTGATGCCAATATCTTCCTTACATTGAGCAGCTACAGATCATTGTTACAAGGTTAGGTCCTTCAAAGGAGCAGATAAATCCTCCAACAAGCACTGTGTGGGTAGGTGTTTGTAAGCTGCTTTTTCAAATATCACTGTGAGGTGTTTTGTGGAAATGTGTAGTGTTGTTTTCTTTGCTCTCTCCATTCTCTTTGCCCTCCTCCTTTCCATTCTCCTAAACAGTAATTAATGCCTAGGATCAGCATGGTTGCTGCTGCCATGAGAATATACTGCAGGAAGAACAAAAGAATGACGTGTGCTTTGAAAAGGAGCCAGATAGTGAAAAATGATTACAGCCTGTTTAATTACAGGCTTTTTCAGAGCAGCATGTTTAGTTTTGCATCACCTCAAAAACTAATAACTTCATGGCTTTTAAAAAACAAGAGAGCAGAAGGAAGTCTGATGTACATTATAAAAAAGAGCAGCGATCAGGTTTTTGTTTCCAGTGTAGTGTGTGGAAAAGTTTAGACTGAAGAACAGCTTTAAATAAATCATTGAACAAAAAGAAACAAATACCACCTAAAAATATAGAAAATGTGGTTCACCATTTCCTCTCAGCTCGAGGTGTTTGTTGCAGACCAGGTTCCTGCTGCAGGTGCAGTTGGTACTTTGGGTTTTGAAGGGGGGGACAGCAGCGTTCACCTCCACCTGTGGTCCTCGGTCCTCACCATGGTATTGAGCAAAGGTTTCTGTCCTCCTCTGAGGTCTGTGTCCAAGGTGGCCATCCCCCCATCCCTCTGGTGCTCAGGTTTAGGTAGGGTTTGCACTGTTGCCATTGCTACCCAAGCAGGGCTGTCAGAAGGGACTGCCAGGGCATCCCAGCTGACAGAAGTTACAGCAGCTTTCCCTGCTTTTCAGGGGATGCTCAGCTGCCCTGTGACTTGTGCACAGAGAGCCTGTCTGGAGTGGGACCAGCCTGCGCTCAAGGAGACAATGCTCAGGCTTTCTGCTCCTTTCCTGGTCGTGCCTGTTGGGAGCATCTTCTACCCCTCCCTTCTGCCAGTGTCTCTCAGCTCATGCTGCATTGACTTCCCAGAAATAACCTTTCCTTCAGACTTGGAGGTGGAGCAGGAGATGACTTCTCAGTTGTCTATCAGACACTCTTCCCAAGTGCTTGGTCTTCATCCCACTCAACAGCCAGCCAGTACATGTATTATACTTGGTAGGAGAATTGCTTTCCAGATTAGAAATGCAAAAGAGGCAAAAAAAGTGCAGTTTTTCAAGTTTTCAGTTTTAATTTGTTCCCAGGTAGAGCTGTTCTGCTCTGCCAGAGTAGGGATTTTAACTGATGGTTGTTGAACTTATCTAACCTGATCTTCCTGGGATGGGCTCTCAGACATTCATACAACCCTCCCGGCTCTGAGTCCACCATCAAAGCCATGAGCTGGCAATTTTTGTGTTTCTCTAATGGAGCAGATGTCACCCTGATGATTCTGAACCCATATATACACATACTGTGCTCACACAAACCCCAGCGGGTCTGCATTTGATTTATCGTGGATTAGACAGAACTGATCAACCTAAACATGCCTTTAGAAATACCGTGGGGTTTATTTTTAAAACCAATTGATAATCTGGAACATCCCTGTCCTTTTAACAAGAAATGTTCAGCCTTATCCTTATCTGAAGATGGGTTTTAAAATGTCTTGCATTTGTTAATGCCTAAATCCTAAGGTAACATTCATCTTTTATTTAAAAAAAAAAAAGTTATCTGAGTGTCGATAGGGTCTTTATTTGGATATCTTGTTTTAATTGAGGGATTTTCTCCTATTTAATATTAACATCTGAAGAACAGTTTACTGAAAGGTTGGATGAGTATGGAGGCAGCTCAGTTTGAGCTTGATTCTCTCAAGGCTTTTCAAGGAAGGTTTCTGTCAAGAAGGTTCCTAGGAAAAAAAAGAGTATGTAGACTTAAAATTTCTGCTATTTTTTGTTAAAGGATGAGGGGGTGAAAACCTAATCAAGTATCTCAGTTGCTCCTTAAACATGAGGAAAAGAATACAATTGCAGCATTTGTCCTGTGTGTCTGATGCATTTTTTCAATCTAAACATCTCATTATCTACTTTGTCAGGATCATGTGTTTTCATGAACCCTTGTACTGAATGTGCAAAATCTCTCATTTACCTTGAGTGTACTACAGGTGAATGTCATTATAGTAGTAAGGCACTTTCTCACTAGTTCTAAAATAGCAGGTTGATTTACATGCTTATTTTTATATTGAGAGGAAAAAGTAGTTAAATACCACTGTTTTGTATGCAAGAAGGGAATACTTTGTGTGCTTCTCTGCTGTCATGTGAAAGTCCCTAAATTGCTTTTGGCAAGTAGATAACTTAGAAATTGCTTTAGTGACAGAAGTGTTTTGAAAATAAACCTTGAAAGTGAGAATATGAAACCTGCAATTATCTAATGGAAGACTGAAATGGTTTTTAAAAGCAAGCTCAAAGGTAAACACTAGAGTTGCTGCAGCTATCGGACCTCTCCACGTGCTGTGCCATATCTGGTATTGTGGATACATAGGACATGATTTTCCAGATGCCCATTAGTCACAGAATGTTCAGGTGAGGCACTGGCATCACAAAAACATGGAAAATATGTTTGCTCTGCAGGTAGTAGCATTTGTGGAGGCAGAAAATTTCTTGAAGTGTTTAGTAATTTATTCCTGAATTTTTAATCTTTTTTTTTTGCTTCTGTGTTTTCCAGGTTATTGGCCTCCCCAGTGGCTTTCTGACAGGGACAGGGGTGTGTATTTCGTGTTGTACACAAGGGTTTTATTGGGGCTAAACACCCACTGAATGCTTGGCCTTGGACTGGGACAAGCATTGGCTGCTGGTACACTTGTGTCATACCTGGATTGTTCACAAGGGTTTGCTGATAGTAGAGTTTGATTAGGTCACAGAAGATCTAAGGTCTGCCAGACTTCAATACTACTTTGTTTTTTGTGACTGTGGCTCACTGGTATGCAGTATTGTCGCTGCAAGAGATGAGTATTTGCCTCTTTATTAGTGAGAAACATCTGTTACTCTGTACAAATAACTTGTCACCTCTGAGAACTAGAATCCTTGGAAAACTTTGGCAAGAAAAGTAATTAGAAGGGGGAAAAGTTTGGCGGATACTGTTCTTGTTCATGTCCACTGGAATTTGGGGGGTTTTTTGAAGTCACTAATGTCACTCTTGATTGTGATTGAGACTGGAGGACGACTTCCCCTCCCTGTTACTGCCATCTCAAAAAGCCTCCATCAATGTGAGGAGGCAAAATACATGTCTTTGCTGCTCAGGACGAAGTTTGTGTTCACTGCTGTGGCAGTTCAGCAAATGTGCCCATTTCTGTGGGCATAGATCATGACAGCTTTAGGTCACGGTGCCTGTGTGGCTGCAGGGGAATGGCTCTTGCATACATGCCTGCATAGGAAATACTAGTGTCAGAAAGCTGAGTAAATCCTTTTTCAAACTGATATATGACTTCAAAAGTAACTCTGTAATGAATTACATTCCTGGGGAAAATGGTAAGAATTTTTGGCCTGTGAAAACATCAATTTCTTTACTTCCAAAGGGCAACTGCTTCAGCTGGAGGTAGGTAGCTATCAGTGGTTGCAGTGATGTAGTATTGCAACACCCAGAATAAAATGTGCATGAGACAGAGAACATAAAGAACCTTGTTAATCTGTTTTGTAGTCCCATCCAGGATAAGGCTGGAATTGGTTTCTGCCACTGCTCGGATGCCAGAAGAATCCTTTTGACCAGTTACAGTTAAGAGCTCTGAGACGTGGCTTTCATGCTTCATGTGATTTGGAGGGTCCCTTTTGGTGTTGAAGTAACTTCTGCATTTAAAAAAGTAGCTGGGAGGATTTGCTGTTCTTCCTCAAGGTGTCCTACCAAGGAAGGTGCATGGGACACTGAAGGTGATGGCTGAAAGAACAATGTCTAATTTGAAAGTAACTCAAAGGATTCCAGCGGGTTACTTTTTTACTAAACTTTGACTTTTTTATTCTTTTGGCTAAAATGGAAGTAAGAAACCAAACAAACACATCTGAAAAGATCCTTCATCTTGCAATTATTATGGCCTTAAATAATAGTTGCTCTGAACTGGCATAAGCTGGTGGTGTTGCCAAGAGAAAAGTCCCACCTTCCCTGGCAGCCTGTTCACATTCCTTGTTGCCTCCTCCACTGTGCTAGCATGAGGGTATGTGCAGCTGAGTGTTGACGTGGGCTGAGGAACTGAGACAAGGTAACAGTAATCCAAGAGAAATTGCTGGATTTTTGTGTTTTGGTCTTTTCTCAGCTGGGTTAGGTGCTCTCATTTGCCACCTGGCTCTCCATGTTCTGGTGTGATGAGGGGAATGACACAGGGCAGGAGCAAGAGGCTGAGAAGACAGGATGTGTTCTGTGGGTGATGGTTGTGCTATCCCAAGTGCAGGGAGAATAAAGAATTGAAGGTGAAATTGCTGGTTTCTCATGTTCTGCAGGACAGTGAAGGGTAGTAGTGGCCCATGTGCAAAATGCCATTGCACAGGGTGCAAGGGTGTGAAGTGTTACTGTTTTTCCATATTTGAGTCATCAGCTCTCTGACTTTATAGTGCTCCACAAATGCACATTATAATTGGATGAAATAGACGTTAACGTCCCATTTCTGTGTAGGTGGTGTAGATCCTCTCATATTGCAGACACAATGAAGCAACTCCGTTTCATAGAAAACAGAGTTTTCCTTTCTGGTTTTCCTCTGGTTTTATTTTGGTGTATAAATCTCTGTAAAATCACTGTGTTTAATGCTTCTCCAGTGGAATTGGTGTGCTAGTTTTAACTGCAAGTGTGTACAGAGGTCATCTACGGATCTGGAATTAGTCAAGCAAAGATTAATGCTATATCTGTTGCTGTTTTCTCCTTGCTTAAAAAGAAAACAAAGTGAATTGCACATGAGTGGGTGTAGAAAAGCAAAGAAAAATTTTCTGATAGGCCTCTGTACGTGTGTTGGATGATGTTTGCTTCCTTGTGCAACTCTACTGATTCTTGTCCAATATTTTTTATCATGAAATTAACTTGTACAGGCACATAATTATTTATCATAAACAATTTAGAAACTTTAAAGACTCTTCTTTCTATCTGTTGTCCATTTGAATTAAGGGTCCTTTTTGTAAAAAACTGTGTCGTCTTCAATACGCTGTGTCACAATTCGCTTATGTAGCTGAAATGAGGACAAAAAAGTTTTCTAACACATTTGGGATGAATGGAAGTGAAACTTTACTGTCCTTACAACAGGACCTGGAGTCTTCTGTTATTTGCAGGAATAAGCCACTACCACTCAACTCTTAAAGCCTGTATTGACCTCACTGCCCAGGTGAGAATCAGGGGTTGCTACAACTTCCACCCAACACAAGCAGAGCACTTTGCAGTGCTCCACACACCGTGTGGAAACTTGGAAAGTTTGGCAGCTTGGAAACTGTGGAAGCTTGGAAACTGTGTCTTGTAATGTTTTTGGGAAAAGAGAATGCCATGTGGGGTTATGGGGGGGCTCAAGAGATGCTGATGGCCTCTTCCCAGCCATAATCCTCCCTAAAATGGAGGTAGCTTCCAGTGCCACCTCCTGCATCTGCACAGCCACTTCTACAATACATTTTTGAAAACACTTATGAGGATAAATGCAACAAAAACCAAAACATGGAATAAGTCTTACTCAAGTTTTAGACCTCATGAGTTTTATGGTCTTTTAATTAAAATTTGACTTCTAAAAATTTATCTTAATTGTGCTGGAAGAACATCTTTCACAGCAGATGTTCAGTAAAATGTAAGTTGGGCTTTCAGCATCTCTGTTTCTAGTTGTGATGTCTTTGTTGTGAAAAGTTGTCATCGGTCTGAATATATCATTTTTCGAGCCACCTGCTGTTCCTCTCTCCTCTCTCCTCTCTCCTCTCTGCTCTCTCTCCTCTCCTCATTGATACTGAAAAGGATTAAACCTGAGGGCAGCCTCCCTTCTACCAAACCTGCTTCTCACGTTGTGCTCTCCTGCTAATGCTTGTTTTATTAGCCCCCTTCTTACCCTGGCAGCAGAGGCAGGGACATAGCAGCCAGGGCACTTTTCCAAACCCTGAAATTTTACAAGCAGTACACAGTGGAAACATTTACAAATCTGTTCCAAGATACGTATACACTGGGTGTATATATCCAAATGTAAATATTCAGATCTGTTTGTTACATTTTCAATTTGCTAACTGGTTAAAGTTTTATATTTGTATGTCCATGGAGAACCTTTTGCTTTCTGTGGTCAAGATGACAGAAGGTTTGCTAGGGAGGAAGAGAGCTATTTTCTTATCTTGATGTTCCCTGAGGCTTATCTGGAATCCTGGAGCATCCACGTACTAGGTGTTGATATGGGGAGAGCTGGCAGCTCCACCAGGTCTGCACTGCTGATGCTTAGTCCTTGATGCTTAGTCATCTGTATGAAGGGATGGGCTGCTGTGGGCTTGAGAGTCTGACTTGGGTATTGGGCTTTTCTAATCTCTGAATGAGACTGTTTTCTGTTTTTTTGGTAAATCATAACTTTTTCCAGGGGTCTGGGGTTCTCCTGAAGCCCATCACTTGCTAGATGGAAAGTTGTAGTAGCTCTTACATTCTTCAGAACAGGAGGCAGAACAGTGACAGTCATTAGGATAAGTAAAACTTTGACCTCCCCAAGTGGAAAACTCCATTGTGTTTCTCTCTACAAGTTGAAGAAATCTGAATAGTTTAAAACTGAGTTTTTATTGCTTGTGGTATTTGATTTTTTTTTTCTAAATTATGACTTGTTGACCTGTAGGCAAAATCCACTTATGGTGCTTAATACCTGGTCAGATTGTCTTGAAAAATGTCATCTTTCAGTAAGTTCCATGTCTGACAAAAGACAGTGATCAAAACCTGTGTCTGAAGAAACCTCAGGCTTTGAGAAACTTCAACATTGATGGTTTGCCTCTAGATTTGAATTAAATGGATTTTTGTAAAAGCAAACCTCTCCATCAAATACTGCAACCAAAAGTTTACAGGTCTGTAGATTTCTGGATGTGATTTTTGGTCTTAGGTTTATTTCATTCCTATGACTTGGTATGAGTTTTGACCTTGAGTGTCTGGTAAATCCCTTAGATTTTAATCTTCTGCTGGAGAATGTCCTGTCAAATGACAGTGAATCTTCAAATGTAATGGTTTAATGATTTTTTTTTTTTTAATTATTAACACTATTTTTTCTTTTTACTATATCTGAAATATGAAATCTGCAGTTCCAAGAGGAAGGGCACCTTGCAGAAGTTAGCAGATATGCCATGTTTGTATTCCAGCCCTTCACCGTATGAAATTACTAAATGCAATTGCCTGAAAAAACATTTGGTATCAGTGGAGCTAAAAAGCATGGAAAGGTCCAAACTTGACCTTTGGGAAGGAAATATTACACATGCTTGGTGAAGCGCATCTGCACCCTTTGCTTCCTCTTGATTGAATTGATATTTGAGGATTTACTTAAAAGTGAGCATGTGCTCAAGTGCATTCCTGAGGCGTGGCCTCATCTCTGCCTTGGAAAGAGGACAGTGCTCCCTTCTTCCCTATGGACCTTTCTGACCATCACAGAAGTGCCACACCTGACTCTGCAGGAGCAGTGTTTGGCATTCCTGCCTGGCACACAGGTAAATATTGGCAGTATTCCTTGAAGCATCTGTGTTGGAGAAGAGCAGATGAGGTGAGGAGCAGAGGCTGTGGGACATGCTCTTCTTCAGACTCGGTGGTGTTGCAAAATGGTGGTGTGAAATTTATCTAGCTCTAGGCAAGATGTACTTTTCTTACTCTTGTCCCAAAGTTAACCTTCTGTTGTTGGTCATGTATGAACTGTGACTGCAAGTGCAGCTGGCAGAGGACACTACCAGCAGGCTGTGACGCAGAAACTGCGAATGAGTAGGAGCAGCTTATGTCAAATAAATAAACACAAGGCATTATTTTTCACATCAAACACAGCAGGTCTGGTAACCCAAGTAACCCAGCTACCTTCACTTCAGTTTTCCTATCTAAAGCTGTTAGAACTGTGTAATACTTTGCAGTAAGCTTTGGAAATTTTAATAAATGGTTTTACAGGGGAATAGGAATAAACACACCATTAGGCATAGGAGGATCAGTTTGAGTCTCCCCAATTCAATATGAAACACAGGTAAATAATTAAATTCTCTCTCTGCATTACTGTCCCTTTACCTGAGTAATAAAAGTTGGCAGTTTCTGTCATACGGTCAAGTCAAACAAGCAGAAAGGGACAGGAATTTGCAGAATGAATGGCAGCAGTTGCCACAGAAATAAGGAGATACTAAGATTTTAAGGAGCAACCAAGAAACAATTGCTATTGAATTCAACTATGTATGAGTAGCATGCAGTCATGGCAAGGCACCCGAGTGTACCATGTTCTTAAATAACATTTCTCATCTATAACTTCGGTAGTTTGATACAAAGGAGTAAAGTATTTTGGCTTTTATCGGATTAAATCCTCAACAAATAAATTCTCAGCTAATTTCCTTAGCTGGCTTCTGTTCCTCCTGTTAGGCTGTGGTGCCTAACACTAAAACTGGTGCTTCTGATGGGGAAAGCAATCAAGTCTTAGGAGTGTGCTCTGCCTCCTCATTGCCGTGCCCACCACAGCATCTTCCTTCGCTGAAGGGATGCTGGGACATCCTCTGATTCGTGGCCAGTGAGGTGGGAAGATCAAAAGGGATACAGGACCTGAATAGTGGGAATACCCATTAAAACAAGCCCTCATGTGAGCAGCAAAGCAATGCAAAGCCATTTCCCTCTGGATTCACCTCATCTTTGGATATTCTGGTGCCAAATGAGAAAATGGTTTCGTCTTGGCTGTTTTTGAAGCCTTCACAACTAAATTCTGGTGTCTGGTATGGGTGGCTCCAGCTGCAGCCATGTCTGTGGTGGGAGTTTTACTCTAGTTTATGAAGCCTGTTGCACCTTGTTGTTTGGGACTTTGATAGCACAGCAGCTAAACCGGGCTGGTAAACCTCCTTTTTTTTGTCTTTAATTCAAGCAAAAATTCCAGGCAGGAGCTGGTAAACTGTGTAGGGAAAATTGGTCTCAGCCAGGAATGGCTGTCAGTGCTAACACAGCTGTTTTCAAAACTTACAGCAAATTTTGTTTTTATGTAAATTTTTAAAAAAAGGTTGAATTTTAGATAGACATCTCTTGGGGTCAGGCTATCATAACAAAGAGCAGAGTGGGCTATCACACAGTGACGGGTAACTGGAGATACACCTACTGGAAACACTAACAAAGACATGCCAAATAAAACTAGAAACCACAATCTTTTTTGAGAAGTCACCTTATCTTAAAGCTCGTCTATTCAAAAGAAAAGCAAATTGCCACTTGTAAATCAAGTGAGTCTTCAAATGTCTTTTTCAGAGATTCATCTTTTAATAGTTTGTAAATACAGCATCACATCAAATACTTGAACAGAGCATTTGTGCTTCCACAGCAGGGCTGCAAACTTCAGTCTCTTGTACTTTTATGCAACTTGTGTCTTTGGTTTGTGCCAAACCATCCTGATTGTTAGTGGTGCTGTTTTAAGGTGTTTTTTACCCAATTCTTTAGGGAATTTTTAATGTGGTAAAAAGACAGGCTAAATTATGCTTTGGCCTCTCTTAAAACTCCTGGGATTTTCTTTTGTTTTCCTCTCTTTCAGATGCTGAGTCATCATGTTTATGAAAATCGTACATCACTATCTGGAAATCATATAATTTATTTAGAAATGCTGACTGCCACACTTTATCTGCTAAACTAAGCAAGTACTAAACTGGCCTTGATCAATGTGCTTCAGTCAAGGGTGCTGGCAATTTACTGGCTCTGACCTTCCCAGAATGTTTAAGGGCCTTAAATGATAGGGAAGGTCAATGGCAATTACACCATTTAAGAAATTCATGGAGAGTGAGGCAGCTAAATAACTGCAAGAATTTAGAGTAAGCTTGATTTATGCCCTTTTTTTTTTTTTTTTAACGTCCATATCGTCACTTAGCAAAGATTCCTTCATTTGTGGTGAATGAATAAGGTAGACCTAGAGGTAGTGAGTTCAAATAAATAGAATCTGCCTTCATGCTTTTAAAAATAGGCTTTTAGGATCTCTGGAGAATGTTAATAAAGAATTAAAGAATGTTGTTAATAATTACTGAGTCATTCAAAAACTGTTACAAAATCCACATAATACTAATACAGGTTTGTTATACGAGTCCCCGTCTATTGGACCAGCCTAATAAAATGTAATCCTGTTTTCTCAATCTCAAACTCTCCATTTTGGCCAACAGGAGATGTTTAAAAATGCAGTACATTGTAAATGCACACATATCTGTAAACATTCCTGCAATGTCTAGTAGTTTTGGATGGTTTTTTTAATCTGTGTCTAATCTGAGGGGCTTTTAAAAGTCCTAATGATTGAGAGTGTGCCCCTTTGTATGGCCTGGACCTGCACTCTCAAGGTTTTTCAAGTTAAAAGGCAAGCAAACCCCATTAATTATGTTGTCTCCTAAGGTACATGAGATGCTGTTAGAATTCAAAAGACTTGGTTTTCAGCATGAAGCAAAGTGATCCTGTGTTGCTCATTGGTGTGTATTGTTTTGGGGGATTCCTCAAGGACACAATATGGAGAAGAGTTGATGGGACAAAATTATTCCCCGTTTTGTAACTGACACCTTCAAAGACTCAGACTGTCCTGAGCAAGCTGTTTGCATTTTCACCTTGTGATGTGAACACTTCCAAGCTACTTAATCCAGTGCAGCATGACAGAAATAAAATTAAACCTTGTTTCAACAGCTGGAATAATTTTGTCTCGAGCCTTTTAATTAAAGATCACTTTCTGCTTTTTCCTTCACTACACCGTGTGTCTGCCATGGGCTTGCTTCTTGGGTGTAGATACTGTGTAGAACTGTGCATCATGCAGAATTTCAGTGTCTCTGGTCAGACTTCTGTTTAAAAACCCTTTTTGTGCCACCCAGGAGAAACTGGAAAGTATGTATGGAGTTGTATTAGGACATACTTGCACAGGATTTCCTGCTTAAAGTTGTTGTTTTGCCAGCAGCACGTGTGAACTGTCACAAGGGCTCCCTGCCTTGTAGGGGTAAATCCGGATGGTCATTACTTTTTCCAGGTCACTGGGATGTTCACTAAAAATGCACATTTTCATCAGAAGTCCTGGCTTAATCACATTCTGTGTGTGGGGCTGGCACTGCTGTGTGCCTGCTGCAGGTATTTCATGCAGTGCCATTTGGTCTGTGGGGCATTATTTATGCCCTGGGTTGGCTGCTGGCATGGTTGTTGTGTCGTCTCCAGCCTTCCCCATGCTCCCAGCAATGACAGACCGAGAGAGTCATTATCTGCCACTCTCTGGCTCCCAAAACAGAGCAGCATTTGCAGTCTGGTGTTCTCTAAGATGCTTTTGTTCACTTCATCAGCTGAATATTCATTTCTGCATCAAATTGCACATTTGTTGAGAAAAATGAAGGCTGAAGCTTTTCAGTGCTTAGATTGAGATGCAGAAATGAATCATAGATCACTTGAAAAATTCTGTATTTAAACCCCCTTATTGCAGTTGCTGGAAGAACATGTATTTAAGCAGCCATTATCAGTGCTTGCTTGCGTAGGCTGTGCTTACTGCAGTGAAATTGTGAGCACCTGTATGAAGGATACTTGTAAGAAAAAATGTTAAAACATTTGAGATTCTCACAAAGTGCTGCCCTTCTACTTTGTCAAGGTTTACATTTGCAGTAGGACTTCCAGGAGTGAGGAGTTTATGGGTTGGGTTTATGTTTGTTTTTATGTACTGCAATGTGGGCATTGCCTTCAATACCTCATAAGAAGGTGGTCTGATACCCCCAGTTGTGTGGTTCAGGACTTCCTGCATCTACTCAGGCTTAGAGATCTATAAATGGTGTCATTTTCTCTATTTTTCTGCAATACACTTTCCATTTTCCTCCTAACAAACGAGAAATATTAGCATCTGGTCTGGATGTCTGGGACTACTCTTATTCTCTGTGCATGTGTTTCATTTCACTAAGCTATGAACATTATTTAAATTTGCATAGAAATAATTTTCCCGGGGAAATAATTAACTATAGTCTGAAGTAAGTGTGCATATGTATGAAGAATATACTGTTACTGGGAGGACACATTCTTTGTTTGATGAATGCTCTGGGGTTTTTTTGAAAGGTATGATGAAGAGGCAGAAGAATTATTCTGCTCTTATTTGCTTCTCCTATTTGTGTCCCAAATACATCTTTCTTTTACTAAATTGCTGGTAGTGAGTTTTAATAAATCAATTTCATGGAGGCAGAATACTGTCCAGAGGATGCTGGCTAATGTATGGAAATGAATGCACTTCATGTGCTTTGGAAAGTTGCGACGGGGAAGAGGTGCAGAAATGGAACCAACTCTCGGCTTGTGAACGTCAAAAACATCTCAGTGAACCAAGAAAGCCACTTACACAGAGCTTTGAACTCAATGATTTTATTCTAATTGGAAATACCTGCAAGGCAGCTGAAGAAGTGGGTGAGCCTGGCAAATTCTTGATTGGCATCTTCTTGTCTGGTAGGCACAGCGGACACCTGTGCTGAGACAGTTTTGTCTCAAGTCTGTGAGGTTCACAGTCATCCAGGTGACGAGTTTTTACAGAGATTTCATGTGGGGGAGAGAAGTGAAAGCAGGAATGTGAGGAAGGAGGTTGTTTGCAGAAGTCAGTAATGTGAGTGCATGCAAAGGACAGGCTGTTTAAGGAGAGAAAACATAGGAAAACATTATTAGTATATATTTGAAAAAAACAAAAGGAGTTTTTGTTGATTTTTTAAAAATATATATTTTTAATTATATTTCCTATGAGAAAGACACAACTTTATACCAAAGTGATTTTCTTCTGTTCCATGCCAGTTTGTATTTTGGCCTGCTGGCTGTGTTGAGCTGACTGGTATTTTTGGTTATTTGGTATTTTTGAAGTAGGTGTTTAGTGCCTTTTGTGTACACTTTAAATGCTACTGAGGGCAGGGACATTTTGGTGAGGTTCAGGCTGAAGCTTCCCTTGTTTCTCAGTGTTCTACCTTGAGTAGCTGCATTTTGCTTTTCTGTCTGAGAGGAACATCATGTTGGTGGGAATGAAAATGAAGCAAAGCCAGCAGGTTTTTTAAATGAGGTTGATTTGACTTAGACAAGAAAACTGCTTTGGGAGCTCTGGAGTGAAAAGATTTAACTTCTGTTGCCTTATGCTATAAGTCAGTAGCAAAGCCACGGGAAAGATTGCAGAAGTATTGAATCCTCTTCATTTCCTGTAGCCTCATGAAAGAAATCTTCACCACTGAAAGCTTGGAAAACAATATTGAATATGCTTCTCTGTTAATGATGGTCCATTTCATAAAACCAGCATTCCAATTGACAAATTTTTTTTGAGAGAAACTATTTTAGCCTATAAATAATCATGAATTAGAAAACATTTTTCTGCACTCACCTTGAGTTATTGTCATCAGTTATGTGTGGGTTTGGTTTGTCTCCTTTAGCTTTCCTCATTATAACCTTGTATCCCTTCCAAAGTCATCCATTTTAATCTGGGGAAGTGGGACTTGCACAATTTAATTCACTCTGGTGGTCTTTTCTCCTGCTTGCCTTCCCTTTCCAGCCTCCTTGCCCCAGTCCTCCTCACACCTTCTGAATTTATTTTATTTTATTTTATTTTGTTTTATTTTATTTTATTTTATTTTATTTTATTTTATTTTATTTTATTTTATTTTATTTTATTTTATTTTATTTTATTTTATTTTATTTTATTTTATTTTATTTTATTTTATTTTATTTTATTTTATTTTATTTTATTTTATTTTATTTATCTTTTGGCCTCTTTTAACCATTATGTCCTGGTGAGCTCTAGGGTTAGTTTTTTTTGCCAACAAAAAATTTGCAGTAGGAGGCCATTCTCTCTTAAACCTGTCAGTGCATCTACCACATAAAAACAAGCAAAATGTAAGTTAAAGGAAGCTCACATTTTACTGAACTCCAGAAATTCTAACACTAAACAAAAAGCCAAAGGAAACCAGCTTCCTTAGTGCTCCATTAACTTTACTGAATAGACTCAAAGGGAAATGAGCACCATACACAAGAGCTGAATACTGTTCCAAATGCTCCAGATTATTTTCTAACTTGTATTTCTCATGAGCTGTATAAATTGGCCAACATCTGTGAAGATGCTAAAAAATGTTTTTGCTCCTGGAAAATTAGAATATTCTCCTTCTGCAACCTGCGTTGTTGCTTCTCCCTCTCTTCTACCCTGCTGAGCCTGCTTCCAGCTCAGCTTCCATCTGCTTGTAGGTTAGCACAGCTCAGATTCTCCAAAACTGCTGAACTTTGTCATACATGGCAATTTTTAGAAGCAAGATGTTCTTTAGAGTCTAAAGTATTTTTTATATATATATTTATGTGTGCCTATTCCTTATACCAGAACTGTTGCGTAGCCACATAACATGCCTTTATCCCTTGTGCTGAGACCCTTGCATATTTATGGTTGTTCTTAGCTGTGCTTGGTCTGTATCATTGAGCTCTTTCAGTTTAAACAATAAGTGTTTAGAAGGGAAATGTTCAGAGGTGGGCCACGTGCTTCCCTCTTGTGTGGCATTTTTGTTCGATGACACAGCAGCCGGTGTCAGTGGAACTGAGGCACTGAAAGGAAATACACACCACGAGCTCCAGAGGGTATTGACTTAGGCAGCAGGGCTAATGCTTGACAAATGTCTTTCCTGATCACAAGTTCATAGGACTCGGGAATTTTGGAGATCAGTGTACAGTCTTTTTGCAAATGCAGAATAGATGTGATAAGTGCCTCTTTGTCCAAGGCTGAATTTTTATGAAGAAAGAAGCTGTGGCTTTTTCATGGGAAGCCATAATGAATTCTTCATTTTATATTTTTAGATCACAAGGGGTAATTTACTCGCCTTTTTCTTATGGCTCTTGTCAGAATTCATGTTGCTTAATCTCCTTGTTCTGCTATTAAAACTCACCTTTGTATTTACCACAGGCCAGGAGAGACTAATCTTAGCTCCTAGTAATTAGTGCTTTTTTAGTTCTTTGTGCTCCATGCATGGCCAACAAAGGCCTAATAGAGAATGTGCATATTTTATCTTCACAGTAAGCTAACAACCCAATCAATGAAAGCCTTTTTCTTCTTTCTCCATAATTCCTATCTTGCCCTTCCCCCCCCACCCCCCAATCATATAAGCCTGTGGATGTATTGAGCTAATAACACTAAGAATCAATTTAACTGTGCTACCGTAGCAGCAGCAAGAACAAGAAGTGATAGCAGGGGTATTTCTGCAGAGGCTGAGCCCCAGGCTGGCAGAAATGTGTTTCCAGGGAGCAGTGTTTCATCTGCTGCCAGACCGTGGCTCCTTCCAGGGCTGTACTGAGCAGCTGCCAGAGCAGCAGAGGAAGCCACCTCCAGGGACAGCATGTGAAGAGTGCATCCACATGGAATGCAGGTACAGCTTGGACTCTTGCTGCTGACACCCCTCTCTCCCCCACAACCTCAAACACATCAAAAGCCTTCTGGCTTTGCAGAAGTGTGCATTTTAGAAACTCTTCCTACAGAAAGAATATATTCCTTCCTTTAGGCTATCGTGTTAAGCTGGTGGTAGCTCCCAGTTGAAGCCAGCAGTCTCACAGCTTGTGACACCCAGGAGCTCACAGGAGTCTCCCATCTCTTCTGGCTGATGACTGCTCAGTGATCAGAGGAAATATAGCTTGATATAGTCAGCCTAGTAAAATGTGCTGCTGCTGGGGAATTTGGGGTGCTACAGAAGGGATGTAGATGGTCTGTAGGCTCACAACAAAGTTCATTGCATCCTACACGTAGAGCATGTCATGCAAATTCTTGAGTTACATAGAATCACAGTGGTTTGGGTTGGAAGGTACCTTAAAGATCATCCAGTTCCACACTCCCTGCCAGGGCCAGGGCCGCCTTCCCTAGACCAAGGTTGCTCCAAGCCCTGTACAGCCTGGTCTTGAACACTTTCAGCTGCTCTGGGCAACCTCTGCCAGGGCCTCACCTACCTCACAGGGAAGAACTTCTTCCTAATATCTAACCTAAACTGGCCTTCTGTCAGTTTAAACCCATTCCCTCCTGTTCTGTGCATGCCATTGTTCAAAGCCCCTCTCTGGCTCTCTTGTAGCCCCTCTTAAGTACTGGAAGGGGCTCTAAAGTCTCCCCAGACTCTTCCCCAAATTGAACAGCCCCAGCTCTCTCAGCCTGTCTCCACAGCAGAGGGTCTCCAGCCCTCTGATCATCTTCGTGGCCTCCTCTGGACTCGCTCCAAGAGGCCCACCCCTTCTTATGCTGGGGACCCATATCCATAAGGTGGGAGCTTTCTAACCTGGATAAATCCTTCTTATTTTTAAGACCATGCTGGGGAACTAAGGGAAAAGTAAACAGTCAATTGATGCAATTGGGAATACATTTAAAATAGTAAGTTTATTTTGTTTTAATGCATGATTTTTGAACCTTATAGAAAAGTTTGTTGCTGAAGACTATTAGATGTAAATCTAAACCATAGGTAGGTAGTTTCAAGAAAGCTCTAATCCCAGACAACCACCAGCAATGGCTTTCTGCCATTAACAGGGAGGAATTCCTGCTGTGGTTTTCTGCATTGGAGTTCAAAGCATGAAGGTCTGTGCTCTGAAGTCAAACAGACGGGGAAGGTGGCGAGCACTCCAGTAAAAATTCCACTTAATTTTTGGATTTCATTTCCCTTTCCTGTACTGCTGTGAACACCCAAAACCATCCCATTGGTGTCATGGGTTTCGGTTTTCGGTGCCAGCAGAGGCGGAATTGTTTCCGGGGGTGACTCCAGCAGTGCCTTTGGATCATGCACAGAGGCCAGTGCAGAGTCACGGGGGCTGATAAGTCCCAGATAAGTCTTTGGATTTTACTTGCCAGTAGCCAAAGAACAGAAACCTCCTCTTGCCCTTCTCTTATCGTCAGTTCCATTTTGTGACATGAAACAGGCTCAAGAGCTGGACTTTGTCAAGCTGCACCTTGACAGAGATGTATGTATGGGATTGCCACTTTGTGGGATGTCACAAGCCATCTCCTCCAGCAAAAATCCTCCTCAGCTGATGAGGAGCTGAACTGCAAAGATGATGAAAAGATTCAAGATAGGCACAGTCCACTGCTTCAGAACAGATAAGCCTGAGTGACAAAAAAAGTGGCTGAACAAGCTGAATATTTCTAAGTAACAGTAGACAAAACCTTCAAAGTTAGTAATTGCAAATACTCTGTCTCTTGCATGAGTGAAGTACAGCAACACATTGCTAAATCCTGTGGAACAGGGTAGGAGCCATACTCTTTAGGGCAGTGGATGTGAAATCTCAGAAAATCTTGTTTCTGGAATCTTCTCAGTTCTTCTGAGCCTTGTGCTCAGGGAGCCTCCCTTCTCCTGATGTGCTTTTGTTTTACTGGGAAGTGTTGTGTGACTGATTTCACCTTTGCTTCACCTTCTTTTGTGTGTTTAAGCTACTTTCATAAAGAACTTAAATTTGTTTTGAATAATTCTGTTTCTCCTTTTTTTTGCTAGTTCATCTTTTCTCCTCTACCTCCTTCCAGTACCTTTAGAACCCATTTACCAGTTTCAAATCCACCTGAAGGCAGAGCAGATGCATCCAATCTCTAGAAAGGCTCAGTGAGGCTAATGAAGGTTGCTGGCTGTCTGGAGGGAAGGTGTTCAAACTGGTCTTCTCCAGGAGGGAAATGCAACCTCAGGCTGTGGTGAGGATCCTGGAGGTTGTTCAAGAACATGTGGAAGAACTGCTGGATAGTTTAAGGGAAATAAAGATACTGCCAGGGAGAGGGGTGTCAACAGGAGTAGTAAGGTAGTAGAGAAGTGGTTTAAGTCTTCAGGGGTTTGGGGGAAATGGGGAATGAGGCAGGGGGAGTGATTACTGGGGATATGTCCCTGAGAAGGACAAAGAGCAAGGACTCTTAATGATGGATGGAAGTGTGTGAATGGATGTAGGGCACAAATCCACAGGAGATCTTTTCTTGTTCCACTGCGGGCAGGAAAGCTTTTTTTTCTGGTGGCACCCAATTAATTGTGGTTTGGTTTGATAAATGTTAATGTATTCCTATGTCATAAAACTGCTGTGTTAGCATGTGTCTGGCTGCCATTTGTGGATTTGAAGCAGCAGTTTTGCTGTGCAAGTAGGTCTGGTCTTCAGACAATGGTGCGTGAACTCGTGCTGACTTTTCCCTTTAGGTCAGCTTGCAGCTTCATTCCTGCAGGAGCATTATGTTGGCAAATCAAGAAATCATTTCTCCCTCTAAGCAGTTTGCTGCCACAAAAGAAAAAAGTCTTTGCCCAAAGCTGGTTTTAGGATGTAAGATTTCTTTTTCCCCTGGAATTATTTCAGGTACTGCATCATCCTTGTAGGTTGTACAAATCCATTTTTGCATGTTTTTGTGACAGTGGCTGCTTTAGCTAAGTATTGATTAAAGCATTTTGATATAAATGTGAGCTGCCAGAGAATCTGTATTAAGGTGCCTTCCAACCCAAACCATTCTGTAATTCTATGATCAAAGTCAAGGTGGCTCTGCTCAGTCAATTTACATCTATGGAATAATTGTGCTGCTGTATGTGTTTCTAGAATGTGCTAAGACTTTACATACATTTCGTAGTCCAGTAAAAAAAGCTTCATTTGGTGAAGACTTATATAATTTAATTTGCAGATTTTATAAATCTTTATTAATGCTATTACTTTGCAACTTCTTTCTTTGACTGTGCCAGTCAAAACTGAAAATAGGGCAAACAGGACTTGCAGATTTCAAGCTGCAAGTCATTAAGGAGTTAATGCACATAATTGATGAGCAAATGGGAAAAGCATCCGTCTGATAAAAAATACACGCATAGAAATTGTAGCTGCCTACAAAGAACCATGAAACAGAACTGAATGAGCAACAAAACTGGAAATATATTCACTGTTGCTTCAATTATTTTTGCAAGCATCCGAGATCAATAAGAGTATAAACTAGAGATTACAGCATTACATCAACATTAATAGAATGCCCTTCACTTTATATTTAAAAGCAGTTACCATATGGTTACTTCAGAGTCCTGCTGTGACTCTGGTTTTGATGGAGCATATGTTTCTGCTTC
Organism: Aphelocoma coerulescens; assembly: GCF_041296385.1. NCBI lineage: Eukaryota > Metazoa > Chordata > Aves > Passeriformes > Corvidae > Aphelocoma > Aphelocoma coerulescens. The sequence goes on from NC_091019.1 coordinate 5,913,354, forward strand.
CTATCTCCTTTGGTTGAAGTGTGCAGCAAATCGAACTGGTTTCCTAGCAGCTGGATCTCTATCCCTGGTATCTCAGCAGGGCAGCCTGCCCAGGGATCATTACATCAGTTGATGGGAACTTCTTAGCTCTGTGCAGTTTGCTTTGGTGTGAGCACTCTTCTGAGTATCTGAGTGTTCCTACATCAGGTTGAGGAGACTGCGGAGATGTTTTTTGCTTGGATGCATTGCTCTGTTCCTCAGTTCTTGTGCCCCTCATACATCTTCCCATTTAATAACCTTTCTCCAGCTGTCCTGGCCAAGGGATAGGTGAACCATCTCATTACAGAGTTTGTTATCACTGCTCCAAGCATCAATTAGTAGTGAAGTAAGAGCACGGTGGTAGTAGTGGGATAACAGTGCTTTCACAAAATGAATCATTTTCATCTGCCCTCAGGGACATGAGGAATTGTCTCCAAAATGCTTCAGCCATAAGCTCAGAGAGATGGAATCACTGTTCACCACCACGGCAGCATGTTCTGCAGGAAGGAAATCACCTGCTTAGCCTGTGCTGCTGGATCTGCAGCGGTTAGTCAGGAGTGCCCTGAGTAAAGCAGAACAACAACAGAAGTGCCTCCGACAAACCCAGCCTCAAAATAAGGAGCAGGGATACAGAGCTGCAGCTTTATTTTCCAAATGAAAGTGAAGAGCCCTGTAGTTAAATTTCTGCATTTGAAGTAGTATTGGATGTGAAAGCTTGTGCAGATGAGTACAGGAGTCCGACTGACTGTCAGCTTTCATTTCTCAGTCAAAGGATGTTTCTCTATTCATGCAGTGTGGATCAGAGTGGTTGCCACCCGGGGGGCCACTCCACATCAGCCTGGGTATTCATGGCAGTGGGAGGGAGGGCTGTGCAGGAATGCTCTGGCTCAGCACGCGATGTGGGATGGTGCCAGCCGCTCTCCTGGGGGGAGCCTCTCAGCAATGACGTAGTAAAAATGGCAGAACTCGAGTGTAAATACCTGAAAGTTGCAATGTGGGGCATAGAAAGTGTGGGTGCTTGTGGATGGGGCTCTGGGTCACGCTGGCTTTGTGGCAGACCCCGGCAGGAGTGGTTGGTTCCCAGGAACGTGAACGTTCCAAGGTGAACGGGTTTCACGGGGCTTTCTGCACATCCCGGGCTGCTGTTTCTCAGCACCTCTGTTCCTTGTCTGTACAACAGGGACATGGACCTTGCTTCTCCATCCCTTGTCTCTTGTGTCTGTCCATATTGCATGCTGGTTGTGGCTGATGGTGTCTCTCACCATGTGTACAAATCCTACCTGATCTCCAGGAATACTGATAAAAGGACTAATCAAAGCCATCTCTGTATACCCAGTTGAGGCTGTGATCACATGGATTATCCTATGAGAGTCTGTTCTCTATGAAGAAACTGTCTTAGTTAAAGCAGGCAAACAAACCCCTGCAAAAAGATGATGTTCAAGAATGTAATGTGGTTATTTATCAATTTTGGTTCTTTTTCAGCAGACCTTGCAGAGAGTTCCCAAAAGCTGTCGACATAAATATGGTTATGGACCAGCAGCCAGCTCCAGTTCCCCCTCAAACCATAGAATAAATTAATTCTCTTTCAGTCCGTCTGGAACACAGTAAGGTGGTAAACAGAAGGAAACTGGATCCCATTTGCTGCTCTGTGGGGTTTTCTTTGGCTGGTTTTGTTCTTTTTTACAAAAAAAGATACATCCTAGCTGTATGTATATGTACTAACAAGTTTAAAAAAGACAAAAAGAATTATCCCCAATGTACTTCAATCAGATATGAGACCGGGGATTAAGAGGAGCTTTGGTCTCAGCTCATTAATTGTGCAGGCTAAGGATGTACAAGCAGTGTTTTTTTCGTATCTTACCTTCCCTGTGCTGTGGAGTGAAGGAGCCCCAAGCTACTGTATGTGGTAGGTATTGCAGACATTCTTTCATGTTTGTAACATACATAGAAATCTTGGGCAAATCATGCCTCAGAAGTGCCAAGTATCTTAGAATATTTCAGTGAAAAATTCAATTAATTGAAATTGTTTCTGTGATTTGGAAGGTGATGGTCTCAATTATGAGAAGAGATGAGTACAGGGTTCACAGAGTGCAGGTTACTAAACTATGTCAGTCCTTTGTTTCTTGCCAAGAATTTAGAACTGAATGTAAGCATACTTAAAAATCCATCAATTAATCAGAAGTGATAAAATATTTAGCAAGTATATTGTGGAGCACAGATCGTTCAGACGAATGCAAGAAACGTGCTGCCCATTTTTGGGTTTCTGTGCACTGCTGAGGTCGTGGGGAGCAGCCCCGTGCCAGGCTGGTCCTGCCCCAGCTCCTGTGGGGCAAGAATCCAAGCTGGGCTCTGGCTCTAGGCCATCTCCCCTCTCCCATGTGTAAAAAGCAACTGCTGCTCCCTTCCTGGTTCCAGTAATGCTCTTTCCCTTTTCACAGCAGAGAAAGCAGCTCAGCACAATAAACCTCATCCCCATCCCTGTAGGGCAGTGGCCCCTGGTGACCTGCCCTCCCTGGAGCTGCAGCACAGAGGCTGGATGGCTGTGCTGGTGAGGTGTGGGAGGAAGAGGCAGCCTGACCCGGAGAAGGGGGTTAATGCAGCTTTCCCAGGGAGTAGCTGGGATGGTCAGCCTGCTCCAGGTGTCACCCTATCTCGAGCTGCCCCTGATTGTCTCTTACCCTCTGCTTTTGCAGTGAACAATCATGTTCTGCAGCAAACCAGCATGTAGTTAGTTAATCTATAAAAGGGGAAAAATGATCTTTTTGATGTAAGATGTAGAGCAATAAAATAGTAAATACTATACATAGAAAAAAAATGATAGTACATAGATATAATAATAATAATAATAATAATGTATTCCTGTGTAGCATTAGGAATTTTCTTTAATTACTAACCTTTGTTGTGACCAGTCAGGAAAATTAAATAGCTGGTCCCTCTCACTACCGAGTAATGAGCTGCCTAATTATTAATTGCAGGAAAATTTTGTGATGGGCCAAATTCAAAAATTCTTTTGTGTTTTTACGAGTCACAGAGCAAGTGGGCGTTGATTACCGGGAGCGTGTCAGTCCTCGCAGTCCTAACAAGTTCCCTGGAAAGCGTTAGTCTTTCCCTAAGACTGGGCTTTGCCTCCTAAGCTCTTGGGGAATTGTGCAGCCTGTTGGCCAGAGCTGTCAGGATGCCCTGGTTTATTTGGGTATCAGTTGGCTCTATCCAGGCACCATCTGCTTGAAACCTGCTCCTGCAAGGGGAAGTTTGCACTTGAAATGCTGCTAGATCAGATCAACACATTGCTGTGCATCTTGATGGTTAAGTTCTTGGGAATCAGAAGGAAAAGTAGCAGGATATTTCATCTTTGGGTATAAATTTGAAGGTATATTAACAGTAGATTAATAATCTGAAAAAAAAAGAGCGTGTATGGGTTAAAATGCTGTACCACTTTTTCTCAGCACTCAAAAATATTTGTCTTTTATAATATGCTATCATAATTAACAAGGACATATCTGAGATTTAAAGACTGTCTTCTAGGATATGCTGACTGATGTGAATTAGCCAAAAGCAGCGAGATGAATCGTGCAGCTAACCCAATTAATCTTCTTTACTTTTTTGCTGCAGTGGTTTAAAATAAAACCCCCCAAACTTTCCCATGATCTTAAAGAAAAATGCTCCCACATCAGGGACTTCAGAAGGAAAACTCTTATTGTAAGCTCACAGCGGGACATCAACTCCCAGCAAGCCAGGAGGATAATACTATGGGCAAATTGAGCAAATGTCCTTGCCTCTCCAATCAGCCAGTATTTGAAGGGTATTATCCTTGCTAAACTTGTCATCCACTTTAAATGGAAGTTGGACTGCAAATGTACATACTCTGCTTAGAGTGACTTTTGAAGAGTTGCCTCTGCAGTTTAGAGGTTGGATTTAATTCTTAAAGACCTAACTTTGCTGCAGCTTTACTTAATCTCTGTTTATTTGCTTTGCCAATCTCTGCTTTATAATCTAGGTAGTGTGTAAGGAAACTACTAATAAATAAGTAAACAAGAAACATCTTGGAGGGAAAAAAGCTGTAAAGCTGAATGTCAAATCAGATTCAGGAAATTTCTTTCCTGAAGTAATCAGAAAGTAACTACTGTTACTGTATTTTGAGGAGCAGAAATAACCTTCTTGACATGGAGTAGAAAGGGTGATGTGCTGGAATATTCAGTGAAATTGTGGGTCATCCTCTCTAGCCAGGACATTCCACATAATTAAAGCTTGGATTGTGAAAGCTTCTGCTTGTTGTTGCTGTCAGTTGCCCATTTGACTCCTCTATTTTGTCCTATTATAGTCATTTCAAAGCTGGATAAGCCCAAATATTTTTTAGTCTCATAAATACCATTGCTTCCTCATCCAGAGACTTCATTACCTAAATCTCTTTCAACCATTAAATAGGAACTGCAGCCTTCAACAGGCTTAGCCAAGTCAACTGACACAGCGTAAGAGGCACATTTCCCCCTTTCAATATGTATATAATAAATCTGTCTCTACATATGTAAATATATACGTCATGTACATGATGTGAGTGGAGGAGGAACGTGTGGTGTGTGTGTGTGCAGACTGCTGAGACAGCCTGACCCTTTGATGTAGTTGCTGTAACAAACCAGGAGATTATTTCTCCATTGTCTTTTATTTCACCAATCTGTAGACATTTCCCTGAAACACAGGTGGAGATGTCTTCTAAAAAGCAAACCCACAACACAGAGCAGGGGTAGCAGCGGTGGTGGTGGCTCCTTATGGCTCATTTTGCATCTCTAGACTCTCTGCTCCATTTCTCTCCTAGCAAAACACATACATATTTGATGGGTTTGCATCAGGAATTCATCCCTTCTGCTCCGGTATGTGTGAAAGGCTGGCAGCTGGGGATTTCCACTGATGGCAGATCTTCCCACCTAGCTGTGCATCACAGATCAGCAGTTTAACATATCAGGGAGGTATTATGATTTAAAACTGCAGCTTTATGAACCAGAGGTGACTTAGTAAATTGCACAGTACCACAGTGCTCCTCAATTTCTAAGTAAAAACGAGATTCTCTGAAAGAACTGACTTAAAATGAGCTAAAGAATTTTAGCTGTTTAATTACTCAGCTTCATACCTAAAAACATGTCACTCTGGCTTTTGAATGTGTTGCCTTTAGCAAGCTGAATAGGATGAAAGCCCAAAGCTTTCAGAGGCTGCTGTAAGTGGAGCAAGTGGTTTACTGTGCTCTGTTCTCCTTAAGATCTAAAGGGAACAGTATCACGGCTTGGAATAGAGGTGGTGATATTTTGCCTTCCTGCAGCATCAGGTTTGATTTCTCCTTACTTTGTGTTCCATGGGTTGTTACACAGCTGTTGAACTTCATTCTGGAAATGGTCCTGTATCACTGGGAATTTCCAAAAGCAAATGGAGAGCTAAGAAAAGGGAAAAGACCAGTTCTATAGGACTAAGGTACCAGTAGAATGTCTTTGCCTAGTCTTTCTAATCAGACAGTAAAATAAATGTTAAAAACATGAGGCTTTCCTCCCTGGTAGGATGTAACTTAGTCTCCTACTGAAAGATCTCTGACAGAGCTCATGTATTAGTGAGTTTTTTTGTCACTCTTTGTATGTGAGCTAATTAATAATTTGGATGTTTTCAAACAGAAGCCTGACTAAAATCAATTGTGACACAAATTACTGCCTGGACTCTGCCTATCAAGAGATGAGCTTTCCTTGAAACCTAGCTCTGGCAAGGTTGTCTCTGGTGATTTGGATGGTCATAACGATCCTAATCTCCAGATATATTTCCATATTCTAAAGGAAGAGGTTCTTCTTCAGCATTTTCAAATCTTTGGATTTATACAGATGAGGAGTAACAAGGGACAGAAAGAAATTAAGAGGAAATGCTTGAAAAATGTCCTAGCTTTGGAGAAACAATCTCTCAATATTTCCAGGTGTCTCAGCAACAGACATGAAATATTAATTTTCTTTGGGATTTGGGAATTTGTGCTTTGTGGAGATTTGGAAAGATAATCTAACCTGACTGAAGCCTGGACCCGTGCATTGGTTGTGATAAATTCCCAAAGCAGCTAAAGGGGAAGTCCAGTTTTGAAAATGTACTAACAGTGAACAAAGAAATCATGTCTAAGTGCTGCACATTGTGTGTTTTTCTTCTCTTTAGGGAGGAAGAGTCCAGTGCTACTCTGGGAATCACATCAGACGTGGCACCTATAATGAGGGCTTTTGCCCATTAGTTTAATCTCATTTAAAAGGAAGAGAAGGGAAAAAAAACCCCATTATCAAAAATGCAGTACTTTTCATATCTCCTGCTGTAAGCTCAGCCCTGAGGCTAAATACAGTGTGTGTTGAAGGCAGGGCTGAGGCACTGGAGTTTCCACCTTGCTATACACCAGCTCTGCTGCTGCAGTGGTCTGTCAGTCTGGCTTGCGTGCCTGGGACAGTGTCAAGCAGATGCCATAGCACGGGTCACTCATTTCTTACTTTCTCATTGTCTGAGCAAGGCAGATGCATTTCAGATTGTGAATGACCATTTCCAGACCTCTATCAATATCTGTTAATAGAAGTAATGATATTATTATGTGAAACCAATGGCTCCCTAAAGCAACAGACAATAGGAGGTATCTACTCTGGTGTGTCTGACACGTTAACTGTATTGAGCCTTGTGAAAATACAGCCCAAGGGCAGTGCTGGAGTCCTACTGACCTAGAAATTGTAGCAGCTATCCTGTGACAAAGTCAGAAAGTACAGCACTGCACAGCAAAGGGCTTTGGGGTTTTAAAATAAAAAGTAATTGAAACAGACTTGCCCTCGGATGACCCGGCTCACTGTGTGTGTTTAGGAGTCCCTGTTGCTCCATGAGATAACACTTCCAGCCTCTGACTCTGGGGATGGAGAGAGGGAGGTTTGCAGCTGAGACAACGTCTCTGCTCTCTAGGAAACATTTTCAGTTGCTGTGCTTTTCCTTCCTCTGGCAAAGGGATGTATTAATCGTGTGACAAAATTTCACACTTGGTGCTGGTCAAAACAGGCTCAGTGTAATACAATTACTGCCGTTCAGGCAATCTTAAGGACTTTGTGAAGATACTGAATTCAGCTGTTGCATGCACTGGCTGAAACAGAGGTGCAGAAGGACACCTCAACCTGCATGTGTGACCTGCAGAGGAGAGGAGGGGCTGGCATTGTGCACCCCCAAGAGAGAAGGGGATTGGTGTCTGTTTGCCTGGTATTTTTCTCACTTGCAGGATGGGTGATGATTTCCTCATGCTCTGTGACAACACTGGCAATCAAATCCACGAAGGAAAGAAAAAAAGATAGTCTGATAATCCAGGTAATGATTTCTGAAAAAAATTCAGCACTGTGGACTTTGCTAGGGTGCTTTGAATAGAATGCAGTCCCTCAGACTGTGTTTTCTTAACCAGGTGTATACAGCTATTACAGCTGTTATTATAGCTATAGCTATTGCATTTATGATCTCTAAGCAACCACCAGAAACACACAATCCAGTATGGAAAATGAGTTTGTTACACGAAGTGGATTTTGAAGAATCTGAGTTAAAGAAGAGCTTGGTCTCTTGAATAAGACTGTTGAAAATATTCTTTCCAGGTAAAGTGTTGATGCCAGATGGCCTACTGAGAAATTAAAAGTTGCCTACCTGGTCAGGAATGAACCAACATTGGAGAGAATTACTGTGGGAGGCACTCTCACTGTCACAGTGCTTAAGCAGCTGAACAGCAAATGCATGCTGCTCAGTTACAGAGCTCTTAGTGCAGTGCAGAGTTTTGAGTGGGATTTTGTGGCTGGTCTTTTACAGTCGGCAAAATTATGCTCACTTCTCTGAAAAAAAATCGCTGAATCTGTAAGAGTCAGTGCTGTAGTGTAAGAAGTATAAGAATTATGGGTGGCTCAGGCAGTGCCTATTTTTCGACATCTCCCTGCAGGAACATGGGAATTCCAACATAATAAAATTTGTATTTCTTTTGGATCATCTTTAAATTTTTTTTTGAAACAAAGTTACCTTACTTAGATCCATGTACCCTGGATACATGATCGCTTCAAGCCCTCTGGATGACATCCCAGAACATTTTATCTTTCACTATTGCAAGAAAAGACTTTCATTTCTTTCATTGAAGATAATACTTGTACTGCAGCAGTTTGGGAATATTTATTTGATGGAGCCTATGTTTACGTGAGAGACCTTTGTTAATTTACTTCACAGCAGCTATAAAAGTGAGCTTCTTCTGCTGAATGCATAATGCTTTCACTTGGAAAAAAAAGCACTGGGATCCAGGAGCAACACTTGGTTTATAAAGGCAGGGCATTCCCTCTGAGCATCTCAGGTGCCAAAAGTGGCTGTCAGGCTCCACACATTCTGGCATAGTTTTCAGGATAAAATTAACTTCCATGTTTCTGTGCATTTGCAATGAGCTCCAGTGACAAATAGTTCCCTGTGACATTTAAGCAGGATTGTTGTCCTTTATAGTTAGACTCTTGGCTGAGAGCAAATAACTCAGTGTGCTGCCGTGGGGGTCTGTTGCTTCTAGAGTGTGTGGATTTTAACTATATTTAAAAAATTAGAGGAATCAGTTAATATTCAAAATTATTGTGTGTCTGTTCTCTGTAGACTGATGAAAGCACAGCCTTGACAGCCTTAGGTCTGAGTTTGTAAACTTGCAAGTGTTCCTGGGGGTCGACTCCATCCTCCAAAGTCCCAGGATTCAACACTGAGCTGAAAAACCCCAGCTTGCATTCCACCTTGGGATTGCTGAAAGGAAGTGCTGTAGCTCACTGGCAGTTGTATTTTATAAATATTGCACTGGGGTCATCTGTAGGCAAACATGTTGTAAAATATATGGCAAAGATTTAGAGATTTCCTGGCATTAATTTTGACATGTTCTTTTTTATTAGTCTTCATGCAGTTGTTTCTCAAGAGGTTGCTTCATTCATGCAGTACTAGTTTTCCATGGATACAGACTTAATTACACAAGGGCAGTGTAGGAAAGTTGTGTGCAACTTGCTCTTAGGAATTAGTTTTTCCTCCAAAATCCCTTTATAATCCTGGTTTCCTGCTCTTAGGCTTTGCATTCTCCATTTAGTTTGTGTACTAAGACTTACTGATGTGGATGGTCAAGAGGATGCATCAGTAGGTTTTATCTTTCTTTCAGTTCATGTTCATTGAGACCTAGGAGTTCAGCAAAAACATGGCTTGCCCTTTTGGATTTATTTGAAATAGGAATCAACTACTCAGCTTCAGAACAGGAGGAAACACAGTCAGTGTTTTGCCCCTTCAATGATATGAAAACTGATTCAGATGATTGTTTCTTGAGGGAAGGGGTGGTTTTCACCTCAGACTTTGGAGGTTGTTCTTGATGTGTGTTGAAGTGGCTGATGAGACCCTGCAACTGAAATGAAACTGAAGCATTGCACGAGGCAGTGTCTGCAATGGGAGCTACTCAACCCAGTAAGCAAAAATTACTTTGGGATTTTGGGGGGCGAGGTGTTAATTCAGTAGCCAGGTTCTCCTTGCTCATCATCACTTGTGGGAGTTCAGGTCCCCATGTCCATCAGTCTCATCTTCAGATTTAGAAACGTAGAGCATCCTGAGTTGGAAGTGACCTGTAAAGATCGAGTCCAGCTTGTGGGAGATGATCTGGTTTTTTGGTCACAGACTCATGGAATATTCTGAGTTGGAAGGGACCCTCAAGGATCATTGATTTGTGCTCGTGCAGGCTGTGTTTGTACTGATGAATAAGTGAACTTAGCCATGGTGCTGCCAGCTGTCCATCCCCCCTGTTAACCAGGTCCTGGGGCAGTTCATCCCTCTGATGTGCTGCGACAACATCCACCAAGGACCGGTTTTCCTTGGCTCCTTTCATCCTACTCTATCCTCTAGCACTGCCTCAACATGTCTTGAAGCCTCAGGCACCCCTTGATGCCACAACTGAGGGCACAAAACACACATCCCAATATTTCCTGCCATAAAACTTCCCAGCTGCAATGCAGTCGTCGCCTTATTTCAGGCACTTAATGGCCAGCGAACAATTCCTGCCCCTGTTTTATTTAGCTGTAGTCAAGGAGACTAGAAAGATTGGGATGTGATTCATGAGCAGAGATAAAGCTGGCAGGGTCTGGTTTTTCCTTGTCCCCAGGGAAACAGAAAGCAGCTTTAAGTGAATGGGCAATTTCTGCTCAAGATGGAAGTTCATTGGTACTTAAAAACGCAGCATTGCAGGTGCTGGGTACTGCCCCTCAATCCTGAGTTGCAGTCAGGGCTTCCCCTGTGGCCCTTTGCAGAGCAGCCATTGTCATGGCTTTTCCCAAATTGCAATCTATCATGACAGGCTCACACGGTTTTGGGCTGTTGGCAGTGATTCTACAAGCAGCCCACGACAAGCTGGGATTGGAAGAGCTCAAAATAGAAATAGGAGCTGATTGCTTTTAGCCTGTGCAAGCGATGTCAGGGAAATCTCACCTCTCTTTCCTTGCCTAGTGTCAGTGTGCTCTCTTGCCAGCTGCCTAGGAATTCCTGGGAGTAAGGACTTTGCGTGATGGGACTGAACTTGGCAGAGGCCCCCCAAATCCTCACTGTCCTTTCTCTGCTCTGTCAGACTCTGAAATGAGAGCGCTGCACTCTTCTGTTTGTCTGTGTGGAGCATCATTTTTAACTCTGGTAAAATAGAAGATATTCTGGTTGGTTCATAGTCTACTGTTTTGAGGGGATGTAAGCCTCTTCCACCCTTTCCTTCCTTCTGCAAGTTAGTAAGGGCATCAAACAAACTGCTTGAAGTGAGCCAGGCCCTTAGAAGGCAAAAGTCCTTGCTGGTGGCAGAGGTTTGAGCAGATCCTTGGGCTGAGCTGAGCTGGGTTAGTAAGCCTGATGTGGTATCTGTAGGCTGACTGCCTTGTCAGCAGGCTGCTGGTGGCTGTTCATCATTCCGAGGTTCCTGCTTTTGATGTGCAGAGGCTGGATGCTTTTCCCTCGTGCAGCCTGACGAGTCCAGTGCACTTTGTGAAAATGAAAGCATGTGCTTCCTGTTGGCCCAGAGACTCCCCTGATGAGTCAGAGGGTTTGCTGGGGAGCTGACAGACCAGTGCGTGCTCCTTGGATGTTTTCAGTTTGATTTCTGCCTGAACAGTCTTCCTGAATAATTGTTTACTTTTGAATTACAGGAACAGGCTTCAGCCTCCAAAAAGTAATAGAGAGAAGCAGGGTTTCTGGGAATTAACCAAGCATGTGCAGTCAAGTGTATTTTTCTTCCTAGTAGCATTTTTTAATTATGCTAGCACTTGGGGAATTTAATGCTTGTGAGAGCTACCAGGTTTGGAATCTGGAGACTGGATTGAAACATGCAGCATGAACAGCAGCAATGTTCTCTTCACATTCACTGACCTTGATGTAGAGCCAAGGGCTTATAGTTGGGTGCTCTTCACTTCCTACCCTTTTATCTGCATTTGTTGTGAGGTGCAGTTTTGCATTAAAAACTGAGTTTATCTTGAAGAAACTGTCAGTAGCCGTGTATTGTTCTGTCTTCTCCTTTAAATCTCCTGTCATTTATTTCGTGAGAGTGGATATTGTAGCTTCACTGTGGGAATTTTCCTTTAGTAAAATCAAGTCATCTGGTTTCTTACATATTGGTAATTGCCTTTTCGGTGTAGCAATACTGTGATAATTTAATTTTTTAAACATGGACGAAGAGGTCTGATAGCTACTTTTGTTATCAAGAAAGTAGACCCCATTTCCAGTTTCAGGCTAGTAATTTCCTCAGGTATCTCACTGCTGCATAACTTAAAGGAACTTTCAGTGATTCTGGATGGAATCACTTTTAATGAGAAATTAATTAATCTTTCTTTAAACCTTTGCAGCCTAGATATATGCAGTTGAACTGGCTGCCTTAGGGCTCCTTTTATAGTTAAAGAACAGAAATAAGCATTTTTGGGATGTGATTCACCTGAACTATTTTAGGTACACACCGTTGGATGATCTCAGTGTGCTGTAGCAGTGCTGTTTCTCCCCTTTGATGGCAAAGGGAGTTGTAGCTGGCTTTCAGCATAATCATATCTTCAAATAATCATTCCTTCTGTGTCCACCCTGTGTCCTAGATAGATTTGTGTTACATGCAAGGCAGTTTTTCTCAAGCTAACTTCTCAACTAATACAGCCTTCAAGTATCCTGGGCATATGTTGTTGTGCTTTGAAGATACAACAAGACTCGTGCTATTTTTTTTATTTGATGCTTTCACTTTCCTGCTTTTTACACTCATAATTGCTTCAGCAGTGGGATTATAGACCAACTCGGCCTGCCTTGTATGACTGAACCCTGCAAGTTCCTTCAAACCATTGAAATTCTAGAGTGGAATTGCCTTGGAAACAGCAACTAGAGAATGATGTGTAGAAACTACAGAAAAAAAGTAGAGAAAATGCCTTGTGCAGTTGAAAGAAATAGTCACATCAATCAAAAATATGGGAAGTAATTAAGCTTATGTAGTGCTTTTTTAGCTCTAGTGCCAGTTTTGCATAGTAACAGCTGATGGGAGGTGGGATGAAACTGTGTGTTCCCCAGGCTGTTGCGCTTTTCCTGTTCCATTAACCTGTCAGGTTCTCCTCAAGTAAAAAGAGTATTTTTAATAGAGCTGCCCAGCTGCTTGCCTGGAGGCTGGGCCATCAGACTCCCATTCTTTTCTAAGTAGACCTGAAGATGCTCCTACAAGTCTGAAACACTGTGCTTGGTCCAAGGAGGTGGCCCAACAACTGTACTCCAAAGTTTAGGGTTTGGTTTTTTAAAATCCATGTCTCATGCAGCTCTCTATTTGTTTTTTCGTAGAAGTGAACAGCTGTGCAGCTAGAAATGACAGGCAGCCTTCAAACTCTGTCCTGTAAAGACTAGTGAAGACAATCTGTGGATGGAGAGTAACTTAAGTGTTTGGTTTGGCTTTAAAAAACTGCATATCTTAATGATGATACTGTAAAATGGAACGAATTAGATAAGAAAATGTCTTCTATGCATGAATGCACAAGGAAAAAATGGCTTGCTTTTGATCTGTTGTTTTCCTAGCTGGACTGACAGCTGGCTGGAATTATGGGAGGTGCTGCATTGCCACTCTTAATTTCCTTCATCTGGAACGTACATAGACTTGTTTATACAGGGCCATCTTTCTTCTTTAAGCACAGTGGATATTTCTGCTCCATAGAGGGTGGTTCACTGTTACATCCCGAAGGCTATAAATGTATGCTACAGTCTGCAGCATATTGGCTAAACCCTGATTTAGTTGCTGGTGAGCAAGTCAGTTATCCATAATGTCCACATGAGACGCTGGATAACTGGCCCATATTCTAAAATGGGGAAAGAAATGAAATTAATACGATATTAATATGTGTATTATGTATAATATGTGATATTTATTATTAAATCCACTGGCTTAGGTCTGGGCTCAACTGCCTTTGGTGGAGCAAGGAAAGGCTGTACCTTACCTCACACTCACCAGGTGCCTGTGAGCAAGCCTGTATCACTCCTGTGACAGGCCTGCTTCTTTCAGCAGCTCCCTGGGGGTGAAAATGGTTAGTTTTGCCAGATTTGATCCTTATCTTTTGTTTGGACTGACCTTTGCTGTTGCATATTAGGAACAGAATTAGTTTTAGTCCAGCTGCATGCACTGAGGACAAAAGTCACACTCTCATTAGCCTGTAATCATCCACACATTGTTTCTGCTACCCCTCTGCATTTGAGCACATAGGTAAGCTTATGGAGCTCAGTGGGTTTTAGTGAAGATGTCAGTCCTAAACCAGAAAGCCTGTTTTTGTTTTAATTTCCTGGCTCAAGCACGAATCTCAGTGACTTTTGGATGGCGTGGAGCAGTATCCATTCTCTCTTTTTTTCTCTATTTAAAATTAACAGCTCCGTGCTATCGGCTTAATATAGTTCACTTTTTATCACTGCACAGTCCCAGAATGTCTTTGGGTGTTGTCAGCCACGAACACAGGAAATAATCCCTCATTAGGCTGAATTATCTAGACACAGCACAGGCTAGTGAGGCCAATGCAAATAGTTTTGTATTGACAAGGGCTTCCTGTTTAGTGCAAGAAAGTCAAGGCACCCGAGGTGAAACGGCAGCAGCAGATTCAAATTTCATCTCAACGGATGCAGGGAGGCGACATAAAACTCCCAGTCCAATAAAAGTAAAACACCAGCTTTTGGTCGCTGGCAAGACTTTCTCTTCAGAAGGGATTCCAGTAAGTCACTCTGCACATGGCACATAATATTTTCAGCCTATTGTGGTTTTTGAGAGAGGAAAAGTAACAGGTTTAAGTTGGAAGGGATTTTAGAGATCATCTAGTCCAACCCCTGCAGTGAGCAGGGACATCTTCAACTAGACCATGTTGCTCAGAGCCCCATCCAACTTGGCCTTGAACGTTTCCAGGGATGAGGCATCCACCACCTCTCTGGGAAACCTGTGCCAGTGTTTAATCACAAAAAGCATATTCTTCATATCTAATCTAAATCAGCCCCCTTTTAGTTTAAAACCATGAGCCCTTATGATGGGCTTCAAGATTTTTTTCTGCTTTTACTTCACAACACAGGCTGGACATTGGGAATTCAGTAAAAGTATGTTAAGAACATCTGCAAGGTGCAGTTAAAGAAAGATCGGGGTGTTTTGATCATGCTGTCATGTTTGGCAGAAGGGACAGTGGCCTTCTGTGAGTGAGCAGGCTGTGTGTGATAGAGTCTTTACACCCCTGAGGTTTAGACTTTGACAGTCAGGTGAGAGACACTTCTTACTCTCCTATTCTGTTGTTTAGGGATGCTACAATAAGTGTGTCTTTGATGTTTCTGTCTGTGTGTTAGAATTTTTTCTGTACAATTGGGTGCTAGAAAAATACTCCACATCATCTGTTTATTAAGGCTGTATCCATTTTTTTCACCACAAGCTGCTACCTCTCCAACTCCATGTAGTAACCTGAGAAAAGGGTATTCCTTACTGATGCTGAACATAAACCCAGTATGCATGAGCAAAACTATAGCGTTTGAGCATCTAATCCCATACGTATCCATAGATATCACTGCTATCCAAGCAATCTCTTTTTATTTTCTGGACTATTGCATTATTTATATGCTGTAGAAGTCTCCTGGACAAAAAAAAAATCCCACATGGCTAGATAGCAGCCCACTTTGGCTAAACCACCATGGTTTTGTTTAATACAAATTACTTCTATTATAAAGCCTGGGATTGTCCACGTGTTGTTCTGTTGCTGCTTAGTTCAAATTTATCTGTCCACCAGATCCTTGTGATCCCCCTTAAGGTACTTAGAGAGCACAAGAAGATCCCCCCTGTAGCCTTCTCATCTTCAAATACATACGCTTAAGCGCCTCATCCTGTCATCTTAGCAAAGGCCCTCCCTGTGTTTGGCCAGACTCCCGTCTCTCTTACGGATATTCCCCAGAATGTGTGTGTTGCTCGTATGAAGATAAGATGTGCCTAACTCCAGCTCATGCCCCAAAATGGCCATTTGTGATTTAGGAATCATCCTTTGCTGAGTTGCAGGAACCAGCACACTGTTCTTCCCCTGGAAGGGGCGTGCTCCGGGCTTGGCTCTCACGGCTGTCAGGGAGGAAGGGGAAGGCTTGCAAGAAGTGATGGTGGTGGTTCTGCTGGGCCACGTTGATGACAGTAATGGACTGACAGAGCGACTGCTCTGAACAGGATGCGAGGTCAGCAAACTTCTCAGCAGAGGCCTAGTTACAGCATGGAAGATAGCAGCTGAGAGCAATGGAAATAGCTGACTGTTCCCAAAATACATGGCTTGCACTGAGGGTGGTAGAGAGAAGCCACACTTTGGAAAAACTCAGGCAGTAAGTGTTTTCCATCCTGTTTTTTTCCAGCTTGAATGCAAAAATTACTGGTATTGAAACATTTCCTTGCTGTATTCATAGCCTAATGTTTGATTTACTTCCCTATTCACAAAAATTACTGGTATTGAAACATTTCTTTGCAATATTCTCAGCCTGATATTTGATTCACTTCACTATTCATGTCTGCCAGGAAGTGAAAATTTGGGCAAGCCTGGGTAAAATGTATTGAGAAATAAATGGGCAAACAGTGATGGAAAAACTGTAAAGGTGTGATTTGTATTATTGCTGGCTAGAAAGGAAAAAAAAATGTTAGCCCAACCTCGTGCTACTTGTTCCTGACAGCATGGCATGAGGATCAGAGACGTATCTGGAGATTAAGGAGCAAGGGCAAACAGCCTGGAGGTAGGAGAACACAAACCTGAGTGATCTGGTATACAGAACTGTGGGGTTGAGTTGAATATAGAAAAGAGAGTTCTGTGTTCAGTTGTGCCATTTTTAGTCCTTTCAGTGTCACAAGGCTACTCCTCAGCATAACGTCCAGTTTGAAAGTATAGTCTTTTTTTAAAAAAGGTTATAGCTTAGATTTTTTTGTCCTTTGGTTCTTGAGCCTTTTAAAAAATACCTTTTGCCTTTGAGGGAGAAAAGAATTGGTCCTGCACAATCTCATCTCCTTTGATGCCTCTCAGTCATGTTGATCCTGCACTTACCTGATGTTATAGCTAGATGTCAGCCTCAGATGTGAATCTGTCATTCACATTTATTTTTGCTCCTTATCTCTCTGTACAGTGGGACTGCTGAGATAGCATGAGAACTGGGACTTGCCTCCTTCACAAAAGCCTGACCTAGGGGTTTAATTATTGAAGTTAGCAGAGCCATTAGAAATTATTTTAAAAAGCCTGCTTTTAACAGGCTTGGAGGAGCATCTGTGCTCATGGTAAAGTTTGGCCTTCTGTTGACTTTTATGGTGGACTCCTTGTTTTGCAGGTAAAGCCTCTGCCCATAAAGCTCTGCTCACACCCTTTCTCCCAAAGCCTTCCCTCAGTAATGCAGCCTTAGTTGGTTCCAGGAGCTCGATACCAGCTCCACACAGGCCAATGTGGTGAGACACCAGGGCAAGGACAGAGTCAGGCCTGGGACAATGACAGCAGCCAGAGCTGGAAGAGGGTGATTCAGCTGTTCCGGTGACTCGTCACGGTGACCTGACAGCCTTGTCAAACAGCAGGTCACATTTTGGCAGATGGGAAGATGCATCAGCTAACAGAGACTCGTGAGTCATGGGCTGACTTAGGCTGGGAGCAGCACAGGGTCACAGCTCCAGGCCTGATTTGGGGTGGGGTGGCTGAGGTGAATCGGGAGAGGCTGGGCCACTGCAGTTCAGAGGAGCTGTTTTGGTTTAGGGCAGCACAGATGTTTCCTTTGCCTGTGCACGGCTCTCTCTGAACTGCAGCAGCTCAAGGCCTGGCTTATGGGAAGCTGGAATGACATGAGCATGGGGAATGGGGCACGCAGCTGGTCCTGGTGACTTTGTCAGTCCTGTCTCTGAGTCAGTGTCATGGGATGGGATGGACAATGCAGATTGTTACTGAGTTTTCAATAAGAATTTTGAAGACTTCAACGAGAAAATTGTAAATTATATCGTATATGGATTGTATATCCACTATTAAAAGCAAGCAGGCAAGCATAAAAGCTCTTGTCTTTCTGTGCTAGGCTTCAGAAGTGTCTGTCTAATGTTTATGTTGCCAGGAGCTTACTGCTACAGGCATTTAAATGCAAGTGGTTACCTGAGGGCTTACTAAGGTCTGGTCCCTATCTCTAACACAGTTCAATTTATCTGAATAATCTTTCAGCCCAATCTTCTCTTTCCAGGAAGGAGAGAAATTGAGAGAATTCTCTCCTGCAATTCACTGTGTTTCTTGCCTCACTTCAGTAGGTTTGAAGCAAAACCAGCTCGTCAATACATAGATTTGCAGGGTAGATGTGGTGATGTGCTCTAATATCAATGTCTTGAAAAGAAAGTGTCCTTGAATTACAGGTTCTCGAGCTTAAGGGAACTCATCACTAAACTGGGCTGAAGCTCTGTAGCTGCCTTTTCCCTTCCACTGAATTACTGGAGTGCCAGTGCTATCTTCTACATTGTAAGCAACAATAAAAATCGGGGTGACATCACACGTGCCTTTTGTTGCACTGTTCCTTCCCCTTAATTTCAACTACTTGCCTGCACAGAGATGATTTCCATTCCTGCTTTTGTTTCCTGCCAGACTCAGGACAAGGAAAAGCAGCAGGTGTAAACACAGAGCTGTCAGCAGAACAAACTCAGGGGCAGTATTTTGAATGCTTTAGGTGACTTGCTGTAGAAACAGGAATATTTTATTATGATTATTTTTGGTTTGGCAGGGATGTTTGTCTGTTCAGGGTTTTTTTTCCTGTTTTTTAAAAAAAGAGAGTTGCACTCCTGACTGCAAGACAAAAATCTAGGCTCTGTGGCTTAATTGCTAAAATCCTAAAATAATGTATGTTGGAAGGGTTGTGTGGAGGCCATCTGGGAGTGGGAGTGTGCGTGGGAGTGTACTGCACAGTGCCCTGCTCTGCACAGGTGGCAGGGACACAGGCAGTGCAGTCTGCTCGTGGCATTGCTGCCTCCTTCCCTCCCACCATGACTTTTGGCTAATTGGCACTGCTCCAGGGTGGCAGCAGCCAGACCTCTCTAGACCCCATAATTTAGGAATCTCAGCAGAAGTCAACCCTTCCATAACAGGTACAAAGGCTGTAGGACTTCTGTCACACCATCAGTCCATTCCTGCTGTATCCTCCTGAAGGATATCACAGAGAAGAACAATTACTTTACAGATACCGAGTCATCCTTGGGAAGCGCTTCCAGAAACTGAGCTAAAAAGACTAAAGGAAGCACAAAGGTTTTGATTTAGGTTTTCTGTACATCCTTATTCAAATCTGGAACTTAGTACCCAAGGATGTTGTCTCCCATTACCTGTATTTTAAAATACTTTATCCCAGGGGAAATAAATTACTCTTAGCTCTTGAGAGTGTCCAGCCAAATTTTGACTGTGAGGTGAGCTGACATGCCAGTGTTTTCTGGTTTTCTTCAGGAAATAAGTAGACCATACTTTGCCCATGAAGAATAGCTTTATGCCAGTAGTCACATTTTGCAGCATGTCCTTGTGCATCTCTTGCATGTTGTAGCAACTACATGATAGTTGCCACCCGTTTTGGATCTTCATTTACAGCAAAGACAACTACACAGAGTATAAACAGAAATAACCACTGGGATATCTGGGAAATAACTCTATTAAGTATGCAACCCGAAGTAATGTGAAAAAAACCAGGTTATTTCTCTCCCACTCAGTAGCTTCTTTCTTACTGGAAGTAATGAATGCAGACAATTCTCTGACAGAATGCTGAGGATTTTTAGTAATATGTAATAATATGGCAGGAGTTAAAAATGACAAGTGACTGCATTTAGTTTTCAGTGGAAATGCTTCAGATGTCTACTTTTGTAAGAGACTTTTGTAATGCTAACATTGCTCCTGAATAACATTCGCTGTGATGTCACAGGGCCAAGCTAGGACAATTAACAGAAGCTGTCCTGTTCTGCACAGTTCCCAAATAGTGGTGGGGTGCTTGACTCCATCTCTGATAGCCAAAGTGAAGTCAGGTGAGGGTGAGGGCAGTCCTTGGATACTACAAGTGGATGGCAAACGCAGGGAAGTGGGGGGCTTGGCAATGCCACTCTTACTTCTGAGTCACTAGTGAGCTAAAAATCTGGGCAGAGTGTGAGGGGGTGTATTGACATGGCAAATTGCTGTCACAACAGCTGCCTCTAATCTTATTTTCACGTATTTATAGTGCATAAGACAACATCTTCTCTCAAGTGAGCCCTCTCGCAGGCCCCTGGGCACAAAGGGACCGTTTTCTGTCGGCATCGTGCGGAGCAATGCTCTGATTACTCGGAGGGGATCGTTACTGCTGCCTCGCCAGGTTTTGCCCAGTGTGTCTTCAGGTTGGATTCGAGAGCTCTAATGGCCTTGATTACAGACTAATAACGAGCTTTGATGCTGTGCTTAAACCCGGAGTGGGAAGAATAGCAAACAGAGCAGGAGCTGAAATATGGGACCGCTGGGACAGCTTCCAGCTTCGACTTGTGATCTTTCTTTGTGCTCCCAGGCTTTACCCTGTCCATGACTCAATTACTTATTTTATACAAGTATGAAAGATTGCTCTAATGTGGCTGGTTCTTTGTTTCTGAGGGCTGTTTTCAGCCAATGTCCTTAGCAATTGGATTTGCTTCCACATTGTTATATCCAGAGCTGCCTTTTATTTGCTGTGATTATCTGCTCCCAGCACAGCTCTGCCACACAAAGGTTTGTGCCTGTGCGCACACATGTTGGAAACCGCTGCCCTTTGTGCTCTGGCTCGAGGTGGTAAAGCGTAATATGGAAAGGAGGAGGAACATTTTGTGGAATTTTTGGATCAAGGGAACAGAACTAAGTTTCCAAAGTCACAAACAGCTTTAGAGTTCCTGCACCCTCCTGTTTAAGGGGCAGGACATCAAAATACCGAGAGTAAAAGGAAAGATAAACAGTACCTTCCTTTATTTCTTCCTTCCCTAACAATGTTATCTGCATAACCCTCCCCACTTTTCATCTCATTTGTTTGGGGCTTGGTAGTGCCATAAACATGAACTCAAAACAGATAATAACATCAAAAGAGAAAGCTGTTATTTTAGATTGCTTTACAGATATTTTTATATATAACCTATTTATTATACTTTATTTATTTCTACTCTTCATTAGCTTGCTTACACATCCCAAAGGTTTTTTCCAATGGTTTTGTCTTTTCCATTTGTCAAACTTTGGCTCTCTATCCCCACTTCCAACTGCTCCCCTGTTGTGATTTATACAGGTTTGGGAATAATTCCAGCTGTTTTCTTTAGCTGCTGCTGCATCCATGTTTGTAAATCCCCAGGATATGTCAAAGAGCCCAAGTATGTAGACTAGCCTGCAGAACTGAGGCTAGCTGTGCCCTTCAGGAAATAAAAAATCAACTATTGTGCACTGGGGTTTTTAGTTTTGTCTTGCTCAGGAGCTGAAAACACAGATTCACAGAATATTCTGAGTTGGAAGGGACTCACAAGGATCACTGAGTCCAGCTCTTAAGTAAATGACCCATACAGGGATTGAACTCACAACCTTGGTGTTATCAACACCATGCTCTGACCAACTGAGCAAAACACAACCAATTTAAACTTTTTTTGTTTGTTTCCTTATTTCAATCAAGACTGGGAAAAGACAACACACTTAATAGTCTTTGTTCCTTGCTAGGAGTATAGATGCTGCCTTTGCCTTCCTTATTTTTGGATTTGCTCACATATCAGCTATGGCATCCCCACATCCCCTTCAGTGCAGAGGAACCTGGCTTTGGGTCACACAAATGTAGATCAGCATTAATTACATAGTGGAGAATACTACCATGCTTAAGTGAAATCTCTATCTGGTAACATCTCAGAATCTGGGGTCCTGCTAAGAGCTGTCACGTGCCCTGGACAGTGTGCAGACATTTTTATTTGGTTTTACAGTTCATAAAGAGAAAACGAAGAAATACATTTCCAAAGCAGCAACTAATTTTACTTGTTTCTATTTTGGGCAGCCTGATTTGAGGCATTTGCCAAGCTGTCAGGCCAGCTTGCCTACATTTGCAGGGGAGCTTGGCAGTGGCACTGGGCTCTCATCCCATATCCTTGACTTCCAGGGTCACAACTCTCCTGCAGTACAAGTGCTTTTCCTTTTTGCCGGAACTGGCCAGATCTGTGGTGCTCTGTTCCTGTTAGGAAGTTCAAGTTGAGTAAGTGTGGCTTGTGTCCTGACTACAGACCCTTCAAACACTTCCTGGCCGGTCACAAGGGCTGTCCTTGGGAAAGAGCAGCTTGCTCACCTTGCAGCGGGGCACTGGAGGTGGCGTGGAGCACGTCAGGGCCGTCACAACCACCGCGATGGAATTGTTGTGGAGATAGCAAAAGCCATCTGCTGTTTGTCCCCCCTGCCTGCTCGCTGTCCAGGGAGCCCGTGCCAGCCTCGCCTGCCAAGCCTGGCTGACAGGGTGCCAGGCTGTCACGTGGAGAGGGCCTGGCTGCCGTGGGGACTGGGCCACAGGCTTGGTGACCCATTTGCAGGTGACATTGTACGTGTGTGTGGAAAAGGCCTGGCTGTCAGCTGAGGGAGGGAAGCTGGGGAGAAGGGTGTGATGGGCGCTGGAGCGCGCCTGGTGCAGCTGCTGCCTCTGCAGCACGGAGGGGTGGTCCTGATAATGTGTTCTCACTCTCCTCAGATTACGGCTGCCAGAATTGGTCTTGTGCCTGCTCCTTCCCTGGAGAGAGAGAGCTGTGTGGGACTCATCCCAGCATCACTGTGCAGAGATGACCTTGCAGTTGCTGCTGTGCCTGTGGTGGGATGTTGAACCTCAGTGGTCTTTGTGGGTCCATTCCAGCTCAGGATATTTTGTGAACCTGTCTGTGCTGAAAGGGTTGGGGCAGGCTACAGGGGTGTTTGTGTGGAGCACTGGGATGGGGTGCATGGGCTGT
The DNA here is from genome assembly GCF_041296385.1 of Aphelocoma coerulescens. Classification (NCBI taxonomy): domain Eukaryota; kingdom Metazoa; phylum Chordata; class Aves; order Passeriformes; family Corvidae; genus Aphelocoma; species Aphelocoma coerulescens. The sequence goes on from NC_091019.1 coordinate 5,935,816, forward strand.
GTGCAGATGTGTTGATATCCCAGATGGCAAATAGTCACTGTAAATCTTCTGTGCAAGAGTCTGAAGTTCTTTGAAATACCACCAGGAAACAACATCAAGCTTGTTGAACAAACAAAGTGTTAAAAGAATATTAGGGTTGCCTAAATACTAAGGTTAAGAACCCAAAGTTTAGGAAATGCCAAATACAACATGTCCCAGATATTTGTTTTTTTTACATTTTGTTAGATAAAGCCTATTTGTCATGATGATACAGTTTTTAAGGGCGTGATCATATACTGTTTTTTCCAATGCTGGTCTTATAGAGCAGTGAATTAGCAACCAGTTATTTAATAGTGTGTTTAATTAAGAAAGAACAGTATGTGAGACTCTCAGCTTTATTTACTGTACTTAACTAAATTCCTCCCTAACGGCAAAATTTTTGTTTTCCTTCCCTCCTGACACCCTCATGGATTTTTCCTGGTGTGTGCTTCCCAGTGCACAGTGCTAATCAGTTTAATATCTGAATACTGTATTGGCAGTAATGTGCCTTCACCTCACCTCTGGATGAGGTTTGGTGGGTTATGGGGATGCTGTAATCTCTGTTACGTAAATAGGGGCCTGAAACACTGGGAAGGTTAAAATTAGTATTCTGTTAACTTCATGCATGAAATGTGAACCTGATTTTGGGGCATACACTGTGTAGTGTTTTACAGGTTCAGAGCTTCCATGTCCTAATGCTCTCTCTCTCCGTATCTGGGTGTTCATCCCAGTCCTGTTCCCATTGTTGGCTCTGCTCTTCACACCTTCCTCTTTAGAACCAGTTTCCATCTCCATGTCCTTCCATAATCCATGCTGTCAGCCCCACATACAGGTTTTCTCTTTGAGCCTTGTTATCCTCCCTGCTGCTTAGAATCCTCCTTTTGTTTCTTCTGGTCCCCCTTGGACTGGGGAGTGCTCAGTCCAGCTGTGGGCCTGGTCCCTCACTCATGGGAGCAGTGTGGTGTTCAGGAGCACAGACTCAGCAGACGTCAGCTGCTGAATTTAAGTGTTCTTATGGACCATGTGTAAGCAGAAGTGATTTTACAATCAGCTGTGTTGTGTGTGTTTTCATAAAAACCATGTTAAACTTATTTCTGGCACAAACCTAACTACCTTGCCCAATCCCGAGTTCCTTGTTCAAAGCTCTGGAGTGCCTGAGCTGTTGAAGCAAAGGTCACTGGTGCTTTTCTACCTTGGTTCTGGCATTTTGGTTAAAGCATTCCAAAATTTCCAGCCTGAGGTGGGCACTGGCACTGTGTGCTTCATACCAGAGTGTTAAGTTGCACAAAACGATCAGCAGCTGAGAACAAAGTATTGGAGTGAGGAGTCTCTCAGTGGGCTTTAAAAAGTTGATAATGATGTTTAGAAGAATGATATCTGCTATTTAGTTATTTCCTAATGAAGTTTGAACTTCCTGTGATCAAATGGGTGGCATAGGCACAGTCCTGCCTGTCCCAGCACTCCCAGTGTGTTTGGGCAGCAAGTGCTCGTGGTGGGCTTACAGTGATGAATTCTCATTGATCTTTGCTAATGCCAAGTTAAAGCTTTGGTATTTGCTAGTGCTCTGATTTTTTTACGGCATGCTAATTACTCCTTTGAATTGGAAATGCTTGTTCAGCACAGGGTAAGAGAGATTGGAATTGGTGATGCTGTGCTGCAAATAGTGTCAAACTTTTCCTGCTTATGTTGAAGTGCTGTTCTGGTTGTCTCAGGTCGAATTAGACATCACCACATTTTTTATTCAGCTCACAGTATGTGTGTGTGCACACATGCATATGCATACATAGCTGTAATTTTTTTATTGTTGTACTAACAGTAGTACTGTCCAGGAGAAATTTTTTTCCTAACATCATGGTAGAAACATCATGGTGATTTTGGAAATGGATGCAGCTGTCTGAAAATGTAAGAGAAGAGACAAAGTAGAAACATAAATATTTTGTGTCTGTGCAGAGAGACTAAAAGGTAATTAGCCAAGGGTAAATAAATGGCTTTGTTTTGAAAGACCCAAAATGGTGACCCAAAATGTTTTGAAAGGCTTTCTGAATGATGGCATTTCTGTGTTCAAAGTTCCAGTCCAGGAATCTCAGACAAAAGTGATAACTGTTGGCAGGGGAGAGCAGTGGAAAGTTATGCCTGCAATAGGAAATCATCTCACTTTTAAAAGTGAACGTTTCTATTTCAGGTTTTAATTTTGATAATTAGCAGTAGCAGTTCATCCTCAAATTGCTCTTCTAACAGTAGGTGGTCCAGAATTGCATGAGGTAACTTAATATGCCCTTTTTTTTCCTGAGTCTGTAATTGGAAAAAGACAGGAACAGCTAACTGCCATTAATTGCACAAGCTATTTACAGCACAGAAAAATTGGTTTCTCATTTGTATACATGCAGAACAGTGTTAGCACTGCTGCAAAGTGCTGCACTTCAGAGGTTTTGTTCTAATATTGAGTATCACATACTAATTCTTGTTGCTGAAGGTCTGCCTTGGCCTGTAGCTCACAATCACTTAGCCAGAGCATCTCTCCTGGTTCCCAGTTTGGTGTTAACGTATTCCCCAGGGCCTGCCTTTCTTCTGTGTCCTTGTATGTTCCTCTCACCTCTCCAGTGGATATGGCAGCTCCTTGTGTGGGATCTCTCATGGCTCACTGTGTTCCTGCCAGCCTTTCTGGTGCCCACAGACCTGTGGAAGATGCATGTCTCTCCTGGGTTTTGTTACACCAGCTCTTCCTGTGCTCTGCAGATGAAATGGGGATGCCTGAAGAGTCTGCTGAGAATGCAGCAGGTAGCCAAGGAACTTACTGAGATGTCCTGGTGCTGCAGGTTACACATATGTTGTACCTTAGGGTGAAAACATGCACTGTGGTTTACATTTGGTGTAGAAATCGCTGTTAATGCTGGCTAGGTTAATGTAAATTGCAAATCCTAGATGTAAGCATCTGTTCACATAATTCAGAGTGATAACACATTTGTGTTTGAGAGAGATGTGAGAGAAGAACTGAAAGGAAAATCACACTTAAACATGTGCTAACGTTTTATTCCTAAAATCTGATCCACTGGTTTCTTCTGCTGGCCCTCCTGCCTAAGCATTTCTTGTGATGGACCAGTTCATTGTTCATAGCTGATTTCCACTTTGGGTTCTTCCAGTAGATACTAATGGAATTTTAAAATTTTTATCTTTTATTTTATTTGGGAATAGTTGGGCTAATTCAGATTGAAAGGGCCTTCAGGAGGTCTTTAGTCTAACCTAATCAGAGCAGGGTCAACTGTGAGATCAGACCACAGTGCTCAAGGTTTTATCCAGTTGAGCCTTTCAGGAGTGACAAAATTGAATAGCTGGATGCCCAGTGATGTGTTTGTGAACAAAGATAAGGGGATACAGAGCTGGTTACAACTAAGGCTTGCCCCTGTTCTTCAGAAAGCCAGAGGTGCAAAGCTACGAGCTGTAATTGAAGGTGGAACAGATGTTACACGTGTATTGGAGCTTCACTGTGGATCCCTATCTAAAAAGATTTATAATTTCCCAGTTAATTTCCAGATGATCTTTTTTAACGTGCTGAGGTAGCAGATGTGTTTGTTGCATCCCACTCTTTAAAGTCATTTTAGGAAGTTAAACAGATGGATGCCTTTTGAATTCAGCAGCTGTAACAGCGTTGCTTCATGTGCCAACCAGGATGGAAGGAAACAGAGCAGCTGAGAAGTGCTTTGCCTGTGACAAGCTGACCCACTTGCCAACAGCCAGTAATGTGCTAATGTTGTGACAGGAATGATTGACTACACCTGCTTTTACAGTGGAATCAGTTGAGTTTCTAGACAGCTGGGCAAGCTTGAATACAGGTTGTTTTACTGCTGGAATAAACAAAGCTCATGTTAATTCTCATACAGGAGGTGATGATGTCTCAGAACACAGAAAATTATTCCATCATCTGTATGCCATTTATTTGAAAATAGGTTGTGTGTAACAGTGTCCTTGCCACTAAAATTTCAAGAGGAAATACGAAATTAAGAAAATTTCTCTCTCAGTGCTATGCCTTTGGCCTGTTGTTTGTTTTCCAGTGATAAACATCAGCCAGATCTTCCTTATGGCCATGGGGCATTCTGACACTGATACTTTCCCAAAGTATTCCAGACACTGAGAGCAGTGTTTTTAAAAATCATATGATACAGTGTGTAAAATAAATGCAATGCTGTCAGGTCTTTATACTGTAGCTTTAAACCATGTGAGTTCAGTACAGTGTCATGGGTAAAATTCAGGGTGGCAGGAGACCTGTCACCTTAAAAAAATAAAATTGGTTAAAAGTTGAAATATCAAAGCTGTTTAAGGCAACAAACATGTCATTAATCATTACACTGGGAACCTCCTTTGATTTGGTAAGAAACAAAATATTAAGACAGTGTTTATGAGTAGGTTTTTATGTCAGTTTTGGGTGGCAGATATTACAAATGCTTGAAAAAATCAGTGTTAGAACAGCAGGAGGGTTAGTTATCAGTTTGCTAATGGGAGAATGAGAGAACAAAGGAAATGTAAGGAAATTTGAGAAAGGAAGCTTGATCCTGCCTTGCGTGAGGCTGCGCAGTGGCCCTGCAGCACTTTAAATTTGATTATTCTGTGCTAGGTTAATAGAGAGATTAAAGAGTAACTGTTTCCTGTACATTTCCTTGTGAAGTGATCATTTAAGCTTTCTGGTTTAAAACTGAGTGTGATGTTTGGCAGGTGCAAGTAAACCTCTCCCTCAAATGAACATGTGATTTTTAAAAATAAAATGACTTATTACTTTCTGCTGGTTTTTTTTTTCCCCACAGTTTATGGGTTAGGTAGTCCTCATCAAATTCCCTTGCTGGATCATCACATTGGCGAGGGAGGTTGGTTTTGCAGATGTTGACTCTCAAGAATGTTCATGGCTGTTGGGTTGATGGTTGATTTATGTCTGTGTAAATCTGAAGAAGCTTCACTGAACTTTTTGATTTAAGAATTTCAGTAGAACCATTACCCCAAAATTTAGCTTATAAGGATGCACTTTTATTTTCCATAAACATCAACTCAGGACAAATCTTTCTTTAAAGGAGCTGTGGAGGTAGGCAGCATTCATGCCAGGGCATTGTGTTATGCACTTTTTGTGTTTCTTTTGATACCACTGTGAACAATCTGGGTTTGTAGATTATTTTTTTCTGGTACATGTTCAGAAATAGCTGGTGTTTGTAATACTGCAATTAGTAACCTTACATGGTGCATTGCAGGTGACTTCCAGCAGAGAACTGCTCCTGAATGGTTGGAATGGTTGCCCTGTTGGTTGCCCTGTAGAAATGCTCCCCCTTTTTTTTTTTTTTTTTTTTTTTTTTTTTTTTTTTTTTTTTGGATTCTAGGGAAGAGTGGCTGCCTGCAGGCTTGGGTTGTGAAGTGTACTTGGCAAAACCTGGAAGTGTAGGATGATATTCATCATTCCCTGATACCAGCTGGCAGTTGGTGAGCACCACAAGCTCTTCTTCCATGGCTCCAGAGCTGCACTGTGCAGCTGAACTGGATGCTTGGGCTCAGTAGGCAAGAGGATTTTTTAAAATACAAATTGATAGGAAATATGTGCTATGGGGAATGGAGATAATGTGCGTATATGATAGGATTGGAATCATTATGTAAAGAAGATTTGAATAAATACTTCAAATTTGGATGTTAGCTGTAGAGAAACTACATTGATTTAGGGCAAGTGAAAATCTGGTCCTTGCCACTTAGTTTGAGCAGTGATACTTTGCTCTTTACAAAATAGCTGAAGTTGCTTAATGGTAATCTGGCCAATTTGTGTTTGTTCAGAACTGCTGATGTGGGAGAGACTGATGGCAGCTGAGGCTGGGTTGGAATGCTTAAGCAGATCCAGCTGTAAAAAGGCTTTGAAATGCAGCCTTTTCTTCCAATCCACTTCTCAGATGGTTTCTACCTTTAGGCTCTGACAACTCTTCCAGATGATGGAGCAGGTGTATTTGAAGCGTGCCAGCAAGGTTACAGAAGGGGACTACCTGATGATGTGAGGTTGTTAGCTTGTAAGTGATGGCTATTTTTAACATGCCACTTCTTGAGAGGGTAGAGAGAATAGCAGCAGAGGAAAGAGAGCATTTTTTTAGGTCCTCTCCTTCCTATTTCCTCTTAACTTGATGGTTCTTAAAGTCAAGAGTAGTTTCTGGTATTTATATCATCATCATCATCATCACCTTTCTTCTGTGATATGCTCATTAGTCACAGATGTTTTCCTTGCTTTTCCAAACACACGAAGCCATGGGCAATGTCAAGTCAGGCATAAAATAATATAGGAGCCGGTACTATTAACCTTGTGGAAACAAAGGACACATGAATAGATTAAGAATACCCAGATGCACATCTCTGTTGGGAAGACGTGATTTGCAAGTCTCTTTCCAAAATGGTATTGCAGTATTTATTCCAGGTGCTGTTAGTGGCATGGAGAGATGATGTCCATTGTTATGGTCACAGACACTGAGATGTGCAAGTCGAGGTGAGCTATAGGTTGGCCTGACAGAGCTCCTCTGTTAGGATCATAAAGATTATTCATGTGTTTATGCTTTACACAGTGGTCACTGCTGTGACTACACCACAGACAAATAGTAAGCATCTAAATCTTACACCACCACAGAAAACATTAATTCAAAGAAGCTCTTGCATTCCTCATCCCTTTCTGTTCCTGATGAGTTGAAGTGCGAGGAATGAACTTTTCACACAACGTCAGAGAGATGGACCTTTCCAAAGCCCATCACAGAACCCCATAGCAGTGTGCGTCTCAAGACAGCTGAGGCCAGTTTTTATTAGATTGTGAGAAACTGATATGGCTACAAATCCAAAGGCAATGGGAGCATAATGAATTCAAAGCTGTGAGTGTGCATTTGCTATGATAATAGAAACTTAGGAAGCTATTGAGTGAAGCACTACTACAGGCTTACATTACAAAACCATGAAGCGTTCTGGTACAAAGTGGGATTAAATGTGAGCATTGTTCAGAAGATGCTAATTTAAAATGGGGCCATTTTTTGTCACTGTGCAAGAGCATCTGCCTCTATCACTGGTGCAGCCAGTGAACTTTCCTGTGTATTTTCTGAAAATGAGTGGAACAGATGTTCTTGTCCAGGTGGAACTTGGCTTGTGTATTTTTTAAAATTTGACACCATTATAAAATTAAATGGAATTAAACCCAGTGTGAATTAGAAGCATGTCAGGGGATTACAAATGGAATTTTAGATCAGAATTAGTGTAATGCAGACAAGATTCTGTCAAAAGAACTGGGAACAGAACCAAGGTTTCCTCCTCTTCTCACTGCTCTATATAAAGAACTCACATGTACAGATTATAATTGCTGTGGTGAGAGGATGCCAAATTATATAATGCTTCTATCCACATTCCTCTTTCTAATCTCTACTGTTCCCCTTGGGGGAACACAACAAAAAATTGTGGGGTTTACACCTTTACTCCTCTACACCTTTATGGGTTGTTTCATAGAATGGTAATGTAAATGTGCAGATGGGATCAGGCTTTTCCATATTTGATACTGACCAGGGACAAAAGATGGATGTGAATGTGCAAAATGCCTGCAGTACCAAAAATAGGTCCATATTTATTCCTGTCATAACTTCACTTAAGTTGATGGAGCTGTGCCAAAGCTGAACATGCCCACAGTCTATAGGACAGCTGCTTGGCAGTAGTAGAGCTTGATGAGAATGGGTTTGAGAGTACAATTAAGCCCTCTGATTCTGACAATGTGTGGTGACATTTTAGGGATATTCACCTCGGCTTGAAACGATTTTTCTGGGATATTGCAGGTACATCCTTAATGCTTAAAAGCCGAGGATAGTGTTGATCAAGGTATTTTCAAGCCTTGAGTTCAGTTCTATCAGCAGTTCTGAATCACCACACCAGCTAATGAGGTGTTCTAATTGATAGCATAATTCGACATGGTTTTTCCATTTAGGCTAATGTAACATTTGGCTTCGTTGAGGATGAATATTAACCACAAGTTGAAAGGAAGGTCTGATTCTCTGATCTTTTGCTACCTTTCGTCAAGCTTTTAATTTTACTTGCAATATCCACATGCAATCCATACAGGCATTTTCTTTCCACTTGGGTGTAGAGACCCTGTTCTGTTGTTAATTGGTAGTGCATGAGCTGTGGAGGCAGCTTCAATGGTTTCACTGTTCCAGAAACGTTCATCTCATTCATAAAGATCATCTGTTCAAAAGCAGTCAACCCTGGGCTTTTGTTCTGTTTACTGGCTTTGTTTTGGGCAATGTGCTGACTTGCCTACAAGCTCTTGAACTACAGGGCATTCAAATAGTTTCCTCTGATGTGTTAAGTTCTTGAGTTCACATGAGTCTGCTCACTAAAATTTTGAGAGTATTAAGCCAGTTCTCAACACCAGAGTCTTGGCACTTGAGTTGACACTACATGGTGCTGAGCAGCCACAGCTTGAGTCCAAAGCAGTGATACTTTCTGAGCTTCAAAATAAGCTGTGTAAGCCAAATCAGTAGGGTTTATTGTAGTTTCATTGTGTTGGTGGTTTTTTTTTTCTGACAGGGAAATAAAGTACTTGTTGATAGCATTTTTCCTTCCATATTCCCCCATTTGGGGAGTGGGTGGATGCTCCCTCGACTACAGGCAGATAAGGGGAGCGGGGGGGGGATTCAGGCAAAGGTACTCATCAGACTTAAAGATGTGAGGGAATTTCTCCGAGTCAGAGGCTTATCCAGCGTTTCTGGGAAGGAATGAAGCTCTTGTTTTTTTTGATAATTTGCCTCCTTTTTAAGATTACTTCTGGTTTAGACACAGAAATTTGGGTGATTCAAAACAGGGGAAGGGAAAACTGGTTGGGCTTTTCAAAGAAGATAAGAGACAGGTTCTCAGATCCCTTTGACTGTCCAAGAGAAGTAGTTTCTTTTAAAAATCCTAGCCTTAAAAACAGATTAAAATGAATTTTTATTTATTAAACAATAGCAACAACAAAAACAATTCAAAACCAAAACAAAACCAAAAATCCAGACAAGCCAAAGACAGACGAGAATTGATGTTGCCCATCTTTGCAGATAATGCCTGTAATGTGATGTAATTTATGATCTCATGGTGTGACTGCACTGCCACTGGATACAGCAGTTTGCATTTTAGTGCCATTATGCTGTGCTGTTTAGATATATACAGCAAAATCTGTGTAACATAAAAACTCCCCTGGGTTTTAGATGATAGAGGATTATTAGGTGCAAACTGAATCCATGAGAGAAGCAGTAACTCTAGGTCACTCTTCAAATGTGTTACCAGGAATTCACATTAAAGCTTTGGTGAAGAATGTGTCCATTTCACTGATTTGGCAGAACAGCTGTCAGGATCATAGACTGAGTGTATTCAGATGGCATCATCCTCAGTAGGCAGGACTGCACACTGAAAAATCAGTAAGATTCCCTTAAGTGTCCAAAGGAACTGTGGAATATTCAATCCACCATCATCAAAGGATCAGATTCCATAATTGTTAAAGGAGCAATGAAAGGAATCCTTTTCTTTTGGTCAAATTAACTTAGTGGCTGTTTTGGTATCCTGTAACCTAGCCAGTTTTCCAAGATAAAAACAGAACAACAAGAACTGGCAAGTTGGGCGCAGCAGGGATTGGTGGCCTGAACCTCATAAAACGTGTAAGTTTTAGAAGAACAGAATATAAAGCTGTCAGTTAGATCTTCTAATAGCTTTTAAACCTTACTGTATTTTATTACAGACCTAAAATTAGCCTGGTTTTCAGGCCTGGATCTTTTTCAAGATGTTCATACTGGAGCCCAACCTTCTCTTAGCCAGCAAGGCTGAGTTCTCAGCATGGAACAATGGAAATGGTGTTGGAGCATTTGACACATTTCTGCTCCAAGGACTACCAGTCCTCTCAGATGGTAAATGTACCTTCTTTATTGAATTGTAGGGTTTTGAAATTTTCTCAATAGCTGTGTTTAAGCTGACATTGTGCACAGTTATGACAGAACATTAGAAGATTTGTCTCGGTGGGATCTCAATGAGATGGATGAAGAGGGATGTGCATTCTTCCATCTGAAATTGGTGGATAAAGAGATTGAGGTGGAAGAAGTTACTTAAAAAACCAGCTACCATAAAATTTACCCTTTTGTAGTTTCTACAAAACAACCTGCAGAACTGGTACATGTGAAAGCAGATGTGCTGAAAAATCCCAGCAACAGCCAAAACTCAGCAGGTGAGCTTTATGTGTACTGTGGGAACTTGAATTACATTTTACATTGCAACGTTGAGAAAGAATAGTACTTTATAATAAGTAGAGCACAATTTCTGACTTTAGTCCTGCCATTTAGTCACTGTGTAACCTTGGGTCAGTCATTGAAGATGACATCTGCAGAAAGATCCAGCAATGCTGTCTTCATCCTGGACACACCTATAATACAATCCAAGAAATGCCTCAGTTTTCTATCTGAAAGAGTCTCAGATCTAAAAACCTGAGGTTTGCATCTTTAAAACCTCTTCAAAAGACAGTGTTAAATAGGCAGGTCCCAGCTCCCGTTGACATGAGTGATTGAGCATGATTGAGCCTTCCTTCCCCGAGCACTGCTCACAGCCTGGACGGAGCAGGGGCCGTGGGGCAGGGCTTCCTCTGTCCTACCGAGTAGCTTCACCCAGTGTGTATTTCAAATACTTCAAGTGTAGGTCCATTGCTTCTCTGGATGCCGCATCCCTGGAAGTGTTCAAGGCCAGGTTGGATGGGGATTTGAGCAACCTGGACTAGTGGAAGCTGTCCTGCCCATGGCAGGGGGGGTTGGAACTCAATGATCTTTAAGATCACTTCGAACCCAAACCACTCTCTCCTTGCTGGGATCACTCTTTCCACCCAGGCATTGGTTTAGGGGTTCAGTATTTGGGGAGTGGATGAGGTGAGAATAAGGAGCTGAAGGAAGCGGCCCTACTCAGGAAATAAAGCAACTAACTGGGACTGTGATGAGGTTGTGATTTAAATGCTCCTTTTGCTTCCATGTCTCATGTTGCTTTTGTGAATATTATTCTGAGGCACCCTCCCTATAGTCATAGAATTGTTAAGGTTGGAAAAGACCTCCAAGATCATCAAATCCAACTGTTAACCCAGCACTGCCATATTACCACTAAACCATGTCCCCAATATCCATGTGTTTTCTGAATACTTCCCTGAGCAGCCTGTTCCAATGCCTGACAATCCTTTCTGTGAAGAAATTTTTCCTAATATCTGATCTAAACCTCCCCTGGCACCACTTGGCCATTTCCTCTCCTCCTGTCACTTGTAACTTGGGAGCAGCGCCTGACTCCCACTGACTACAGTCTCCTTCCAGGGGGTTGTAGAGAGCCAGAAGGTCCCCCCTGAGCCTCCCTTTCTCCAGGCTGAGCCCCCCCCAACTCCCTCAGCCGCTCCTCATCAGACTTGTGCTCCATTCCCAGCTTCATTCCCTTCTCTGGACTCACTCCAGCCCCCTTTCTTGTAGTGAGGGATAAGTCAAAGCCTTTGCCTGCCCTTACAGACCTGCTGAAAATTGGGCACTGTGGCACTGCGTATCTTGGTGCTGAACCCCCCCATACATTTCTTGGTGCCTTGATTTGCACACTGATAATCTTCCACTGTCCAGGATGGTGCAGGTGTGTGCAGGAAGAGGAACATGTGCGGCTCTGAAATGTGTCAGGATGAACAGGAATGGGGGATCCGGGGGTTGTAACGGATCCTGGCATCCACAGAGCAGCGTGAGGAGGAACCTGCGACACTGAAAGGCTCCCCAAAGCCAAGTGTTGCTAAAATAGGGCCGGATTACTCACTGTGCTTATTCAAATTCCTGTTGATGCTGGCAGCGGCAGTTCTTCCCGAAAAGCCACGAACAATGAGTCACCTCCAGGTGTTTTGATTTGAATTTTTTTTTCTTTTTCAAATTTCAAAAAGAAACCGCTCCGTGTCGCGGCCCCCGGAGCATCCCTTCAGACCCTTCCGCCCCGCGGGTCTCCCTGCCCGCCGCGGGAGCCGAGGCCGCTCCTCCCCCTGCGGAGAGAGGGAGAGATTTCTTCGTTATTTATTTATTTTTTTTTGTTCCTGCTCGGAGCGGGCAGGACCAATCCGGGGCCCGCCCTGCCCGCTCGGAGCCGGCGGGGCCGGGCAGCCGCCGCCTCCCGCCCGGCTGGTCCCGGCCCCCCCGGGATGCGCCGAGCAGCGCCGGGCGGGAGCCCGCTCCACTGCGGGAGGGAGCATGAGCTGCCGGCTGCTTTCCCTTCCCTCTCACAGCTGAATCGCTTTTACTTTAAATTTTTTTTCTCTCCCTCCCCCCCAGCTTTTTATGCCCAGCACTGGGGGAGCCGGGAGATTTTGTGGCCACTGACATATTTTGATTTAAAATCGCTGTCAGTGGACGTTTCTCCTTCTGCTCCGGCATCGTTGTCCTGTTCACAGCTATTTAGGCTTAAGAAGCTTGATTCTCTAAGGCTCGTATCCAAGGGCATCAGTCATTAACACACTGAGCTACATCTGCTTCTTGGCTAAGACTGAAGAAAGACATCTTAAGCTGGAAATCCTGCTCGCTCACTCCCTAGTGCGTACGGAAGGGGAAGCATATGCAGCAGCAGGTTCCCTTTTTTTTGTTTTTTTTTTTTTTTTTTTAATTCCAAAGGCTGCCTCACTTTGGAGATGCAGTGACAAGATAATGGAGTGAAAGTCTCTCATTTCCAGGCAAGAAAATTGCAGGAGTCAGATAGAGAAAGGAAGGAGCAAGTTACAGAGCAGAAATAGGAAAGAGGACAGTGGTAAAGAACTGAAAATAAAATTAGAGGAAACAGGTGGAAGGCTGGCATAAAGCTGGGCAGTATTTTAGGCTGAAAGTGGTGTGGTTTTCTTTCTTTTTTTCTTTTTCCCTTTCCTTTTTTTTAAAGTTTTTTTAAAATTGGTTTTATTGTTGATTTTAAATTCTAAGCTGATTTTGGAGATCTCTGCAGTGACCAGGCTGCTTTAGAGTAGAACAGCTTCCCAGCGTGTCCTTTTCTCTCTCCCTGCCTGCTGTCTCTGCTGTTGCTGCTGCTGACAGAAACGTGTTAGGAGAGCAGAAAGAGAAAATGCCAGCCATCCTGGTAGCCTCCAAAATGAAATCGGGACTACCTAAACCCGTACACAGCGCTGCTCCAATCCTGCATGTCCCAACGGCCAGGACCATCCCACAGCCCTGTTACCTGAAGTTTGGGAACAAGGTGGAGGTGACGAAGCCATTGTATTCCAGCCAGATTCCTCTCAAATCTTCCAATGGACAAGAAAACGCAGGAGATGGCCTCCCAGCAAGGAAGAGTAGCTCGGTAGAAAATGGATTTGACACACAGGTTAGCAGGCACCAAATGCTGGGGAGGTGTATGTGAGAATTTATTTCTGTGCTGAGAGCATGCAGCAGGTTTTCTGGGGTAAATAGCAGTGTGAGAAGGGATGTGCATGTGTGTGTGTGTGCTAACATCTGTCTGCAGTGGTGGGATGTTTTATATTCCACATAGTGGCATGTGTAATTCTGTCAGCATGATGGAGCTGATGGTGGGGTGCCGAGGGATGGGGCTGCATGTGCTGCTTGCCTGTGCTACCTTCTCTGTTGCCTTTGCTTGAACTTGGGGGGATTTACAGGAGGGAGATGGTAGAGATGTTGTTTGTGGGGTGTGTTCTTTGTGTGCTTTCTGTAGGTGCTAAGTGGAAGGGCTGGCTCGTGTGCCTGGGCTGGGGGAGGATTGCTGGTTGTCATGAATGTGTTTTGTGTTCGGTCACATACTGTACCAGAGCACTAGTTGTGTGAACATTCTGTGTTTGTAGCTGTGTGGGGAGTGAATGGGAGGCAGTGCTTGATGCTAGATTATAATATGCATGTCATTCAGTGCAGCTAAATTAAACAGATTATGTAGGAAATGAACGCTTAAGTGGAATTGCCTGTGTAATGCTGTACGTGCATGACATCATAGATACAGCACATCATCAATACACATATTTCAGGTTTCCCTTTAACCTGTGTCAGTCTTCTAATGCATTTTTATACATGCTGCGTGCTGCATAGGGAGGAGAAGTGTATGTTCCTCAGCTGGTTTAATTTCTGTGGGCAGGGTGAGGTTGTCAGCATGGCTGGGACTGCCCTGCACTGCTGTGCCCCGGTCAGCTCCGCAGCAGCGTGGGCACAGCGTGTGTGTTACTGTGCTACGGAGGGAGCAGAGCAGATGGGCTGCTGCAGCAAGCACAATTGATTGCCGTGGTACAGAGATGGCTGTACAGCCCTGTGATGTATTTTGGCAACAGCCATATATGTTACATGCTGCTTCTGCCAATATCCGAGCCCGGTGGAAGGTGATACCATTATGCTGAGAGAGGGAAACGATGACTGATACTCTACCTGGTTTTTCCCTTCTTCGAGGAATAATGGATCATCCCTACCACCTAGATTCTGAAATCTGTGGCCTCCTAACCCTGTTCCCTCCAGACGAGTGTGCCTACTGATTGGGGCATGTTTGACCGCGTGCCCCGATTTCAGGATGTGCTGCACTTTCGTTGCTGGTAGACAGGGTGACGTACTGAGCTGTTCAGGCCAGACACATATGACTGGATCAGTTCCTGAGGGACTGAGAGCAGGAAAAGGAGACAGCCAAGCATCGATGCAGGGTAGTGGCAGCAGACAGACCAACCTGTGCATCACATCTTGCCCTTACAAGAGAATCAAGTGCTCTCTCTCACTTGTGCCTGAGTCTGTCCTTGTGATTATGAAAGGTCAGCAAAATCTCATTATCTGCTGCCCTTTCTCTCACACATGCCATGGTTTCTGCATAGAAATCTTCATTGCTGAAAAAGTGGTTGTTATTCAGAAACACTTTCTCATCTTGTAACAGATTATGCTCACAGAGATCCTGCCAGTGGGAGCTGTTTGCAGTAGTAAGGGCAACACTATGGTGGTTTTAACCCTTACAGTGATGTGGAACAAACCCCATGTTTTGTAGCATGATGATGAAAGGGTCTTGATGCTAACTTGTTATACTTGAACAGGGAGTGATTTTGGCTAAAGAAATGTCAGATAATTTTACATTTTTAATTACTTCAGCATCAGGAGAGATCTTAAGCTTTGTATTTTCAGTAGCCTCCTCTGGCTGGCAGTCTGAGCAGATGACCAGCACCTTTTAAGGTGTGAATCAGGGAGGCTTTTTTCACTGTCTATTGTCTTGAATAAACACAGTCATTTTTTTGTTGGTCTTACTGATCCAGCTTTGATCCTTCTGCCCACAAAAGTAATGCAGGGTTTTGCCATTTGGAATGCCAGTCGATATCTAGAGGGAGATTTTTCCAGATGTGTTGTATCAAGGGCACTGTTTGTTCCTTTTCCTGCTGTTCCTCCCTGTCAAGGGAGGAGGAACAGGATGGATGGACAGCTGCCAGGTGATATGTCAGCACTGAAGCACTTTTATCTTGGAAGACCTTCAGCTGCATTCAGGTATAGAAGTGCTTGCTGATAATGTGCCTGGTAAGGTTTAGTCTTGAACACTGCATCAGGTCTGGATATCTTGAGAATCTGAGGGTGATCACTTTGCTTCTCTGGGTGGTTTATCTGAAGCACCAATGTGACCCTCACCATTTTACTGTGCAGGCACCTGGCATCACCTGTGAGAGAGGGAAGTTATATTCTTAAAGTAGACTTCAGAGTCCACAAGTTGGACCAATGCCAATTGTTTTGACACCTATCATCTGTAGATCTTGGTCCCTGTGCAGAATTTTCAGCCCACAAGGAAGGGACATCATATCCTCCCTCCTGTGTGGGCGGAGGGAGAATGAGAGGGAGATTGTATCACTGGGATCAATTCTCTTGGTTCTGGGAATATTTCAAGGAGTTGTTCTAAATCCCATTGAAGTAGGTCCTTTTTGCACTACATAGTACAAAATTTAGGGGCTTATTTGATTGATTATTCTGGAGAAGAGGCTGTGCCTAGTGCATAGTCCAGAAGCCACCATGTGAGGGTACCAGACTATGTTCTCATGCTGGGTTAGCATGTTTCAAGCCACTTGCACACCACTGCAAAGCTTCATGAGCTTTTTCGGTGCCAGGTGGTACCTTTCTTGAACCTGATTCTTCAGGGAATATGAGTACTGCAGGTGGTATTCATTAAACTACCAATTAAAAAAAAAACTTGCTGAAAATAAAGATGTCCTGTTCTGCTCACAAATGTGGTATCAGTGAAAACTTCTAAATGTTTTGCTAATTTTGTTCCTCTTGATATGGTTTTACATGTGTAAGCTGGATTTTATAACTGGAAATTTCGTGCCTTAAGGCCTTATAAGGGCAGTGTGTTTTTTAAAATGCTGTGCAATTTATAAAAAGCATACTTCAGAGTATTTCAGAGGCACTTTCCAAAGAAAGGTCTGAGGGTTTTAGCATCAAGCCCATTGTAAATGCTAGTAGGAAATCTTAGGTCGATGAATCATGGCAGTATCATTCCTATTTTACTGTTACTGATATACACACTCTATTTTTCCATATTAAATCCCCTGTGTTGTGCACAACGGTAACTGACTGTTGCACTGGTGCTTATTTTGTCTAATTTGAAAACACCGCCAATAAATTGTACCCATCTTTAGAGAGAATTGTTTTGGAAATATTTAACTTAGTTACCAGAGAAACTTCCATCGAGTAGATAGCAAGATTGTGATCTCTCATCTACAAAATGGTATTTCTCAGTGATTCTGAAAAAGTCGGATGCATTTGGCTACTAAATTTGCATTAGTTATTTAAGAGAGAAGTCACTGCCAATTAGGAGTCTGTGGGCATGGTATGATTGTTCGTGCAGATGCAAGAAGGAAGATGCCATGCAGGCATGGAGTCTGCTGCCATGTTATTGTGAATGTCACTGAAGGAGATCGTGGATTTAATTACTGTGTTTATTGCTGCTAGGTTGTATTCTCCTGCTTCTTGATTTTTTTTCTCCAGAGAACCTAGAAGATAATCACTGTTTGTATCTGCAGTAACTGAAGCAGCACTAAAGGCACCAGGACCTTGCTAAATGGTTGGTCCCACCCTTCCACTAAAACACTTCAAGTTAAGAGACATCTGTTTAACCTGGGTTTAAAGTATGTATGTTCAGCAATTACCCGTAATTGTGCTTAGTTTGGCTGGGAGCGGTGGGGGTAGGAATTTGTATTTCTTTTCAAACTTCTTTGCAATACTCATTTGCTGAAAACCAGACAGTTGCTCTCTCCTGGTGGACCTGGCAGACAGGTGCTCACTTGGCTGTGATGTTCTCCTTCACTTTTCTCTTTCCCTGCACTAGGCAAAGCCTAGGATTTCTAGAACTCTTGCAACTTCTTGTGCTATCTACTGAACTTTTTCAGTCTCCCTAGACTTCTTTTTTTAAAGGAATTCAGTTTAAAACTGCTTAGATGTCATTGTCTGAAATCAAGCTATCTTGCTCAGCTAGATTTTTCTTCATATTGCTTTCCCAGTTTGTGAAGATCTTGTTGAGTTGGGCAGCCTGGATCTGGGGTGGTCTGGTTCTGAGGTGTTCTAGATGTCCCTGTTTTCTAGTCTTACACTAGATTTTTCTCCTAGTGATTTAGTTCTTCTTTCCTAATTTGTCAAGGTCATCTACATCTGGGGTGTGCTCCAAATGCATTTGCCACACCTGTCGAGGTTAAAAACATCTCTGTTTTTTTCCTCATTGCCCATTCTGTGGTCCAAGTAATGACAAGGGTATGGAAGCTCCGTTACAACTCCCCACAAATAAATCTAGTGGATAGCCATTCCCAGGTTGGTGGCACGCTGCTGGCATGTTCCAGGGAGTTTTTCAGTCAGCTGTGCACTGCTCTCAAACTGATTAACCTAATAGGTTCCTCCAGTTTTTTTCCACACTTCAAATTTAGGCTCACATCAACTGATGAGCACACGTGCCCCATGATCTGCTGGCTATCAGTTTCTCTTCTCTGCCTCACTCCCCTTGTGCTCATGCCATTAGCAATCCAAATGAAGCCACATAATTCAGATACTAGTAATTACTTTTCTATATTTTAATTAACTTTACCAGGAGCTGTTTAAACCTCTGTATCACTGTCTTGCTAATGTGAAGCTTCATAGAGAGAAAGATTAATGGAGTATATTGCAGAGAAATGATGCCTTCCCTTCTCACATGCATTAGCCATTTTTGTGTGTTATCCTGGGTTTCACAGTTCTAATGCTGAACCAGCTTGCAGAAGGGACAGGGATCAAGCAAATCTTTATCTGGACCCAGTCTAAAGTCAGATGAACATCGATTGGTTTCAGTGCCATCGCGTGAGCTGCCTCAGTGGTGTGAAATTTGGTCTTGCTACGACTGCTGAGCTAATTATAAACGCAATTATGAGAAATGTGGTCAATCATACTGATAACTTTCACATAAAAGATCGCTTTTTGCAATCGGAAGAAACCAAATGGGGTCGTGTTTAGGATGTGAACAAAGGATAGATTTTACTGCAGTTGTGAGAAGCTAAGAAAAGCTATAGATTCAGGCTATCAAAATACATAAGCACAAAATAAATGTGCAATTGGTACTAATGAGCTTGTTCATATGATTATAGTTATGTACCTAAGTACATTCCTACAAAAAGGCCTGTGCTGTATCTTCCTTTATGCTGGACTCTTTTTTTACACACTGTAAGCAATCTGAGGCTATCAAGTAGCCAAATTCTTCTTCTAGTTATGATTACAGTGGGTTTGATATATTTTTAGATACATAATGAAAAATATTTCATTGTTGGGAGGTTGCTCCAGATGAAGTGTTCCCAGACAGATAACAAGGAAACAATTCCAAAGTTGTTTTATTGTGATGAGTAACATGGATTTTTCAGTGTTTTGTCTTTTCATATAAAGAGCTGCCTTTTCCAAAGCCCTGCATTTGAACAACAAGTGTAACATTGCACTATAAATTCTGGAGATTCCTTAATCATTGGGTTTTCATTTAGAATATGCAAACGGTTACTTGCACTCACAGTTCCATTTATTTTTTTTATCATACTGGAAAATATGGGGTTTTTTTCCCCTCTTACTTTTGACAGTCTATCTAACTATCTGGCTTGAAAATTTGAATATGCTTAACCTAAGAGCACCCCTCAGAGGTAGGGATATCGTTCTTATTTTACAGCGAACATTTATTAAATGGGTGTCTGAGGCACAAAGAAATTTAGCCAAGGTCAGAAAGTCTGCAGTTCTCTAGAAGATTACTAGCTAGTCCCCTGGTACTAGATTATCTTTCTCCTTTGCTGCTACTTGTTAACAGCTCAAAATGCTCATGCATATGGTGTCCGTGTGTTCTCCTTCTGTCCTTGAAACTGTTGTCTTACTCCATGAAGTTGAATTTCTTAAGTGAACACTCTCACTTTCTTTGTCCCTGTTTTAGCAAGTGATTTTTATCACCTTCTGCTGTGACACTTGATGCATAGTGACACCCAAGCAGAAAGAGGTACAAGGATATTAGTAGAGGAGAACAACAGATACTGCTTTTGAAATCTGCTGGCACTGAACCTGAGCTTTAGTTCTCAAAAAGAAAAAAAAAATCCAATTGTAAAGGGGTCTGGTAATCATGAACCTTTCCCAAGTTTCAAGTGTCTGAGAAATACCAAAAGAAATAAAATTGTGAGACCAACACCACTTGTGCTCTTTTTGCCTATCCAGAGGGTATCAGAAAAGAAAGCCTTTATTGATTGAGATAGCATGGATTAAGTTCTGGGTTTTGGAAATTAAGGGTAATTGGTATTGGCTGGCTTTAATTTCCTTTTAAGAGTCCTTTGAGAAAGATTGTCTACTCTGTAATTTCACTGTCCAGATTGTCTCACCAGTAGGTTTAAATCTCTGAATAATTTGTAGAGTATTTTAATGCTTCTAGCCTACAAGTTCCCTGTTCTTACCAAAGTGTAAGAAATTAAGGAGGTACTTAAAACAATAATTATTTTGCTTGAACTTTCCAAATTTGCAACAGAATAAATATCGTTAAGTGCTGTTTAAGAAGATACATTTGTGAATTAAGCAATAGCTGGGCCTTTAATGAAAGGATGTGTGTTCTGCTCTTGACCTTTTTTCCTATTTGTTTTTTTGCTTCTTGAAGCCTTGGAGCTAAACCTTCTACTTTTTATTTTGGTATAAATCAAGAGATGCTCTTAAAACTTTAACCCATTAATCTATTTTTTCCTTGCAGCAAACTGTAGAATCTCATTCTTCTGAGAAATTCACCTGGCTAAAAATACCCTGCTTTAGTGTTATTTTTAGAAACATCTATATTTGAAGTATATAAATGGTTAGATATTATGTGTATTATTAGACATGAACTGTTGGTACATTTTGTAACAGGAAGCTGCTGGTTTTCCATTCACCAATAACTGGAATTCAGTCAAACACTTGGCACTTAGTTGTATGCCTCTAATTTTATCTGTAAATTGTTTTTTCTGAAATAGTTTGTGGAAACAGTCTCAGTTTCTTCAGTTTTGCAAAGCATAGGCATGGAAATAACTGCTAAAACTTAAAACAAATAAACCACCTATTAAAATAAATGAGAAAACAGGTCACTTCTTATTTTAAAATAGGCTGAGATCTGAAGTTTTATTCTCATTCCACCTTTTTTTTGCCTCTTGAAAGTATTTTTGGGTGTGTTATCCTTGGATTATTTTTCATTTTAATTTTGGGTTATTTTAGAATTGGAAGCAATGTGTGGGAAAACAATGCCTGAAAGGAAAAAAATACCCAAATTCTGTATTTGAAAATGCACTTTTACCAGGACTTTTTCCCCTGTGCATGTTGAGTTTTGGACTGTCATATCATCATATTTTGACAATGTCTTGTTTACTTGCATTTTTTTAGCCTGTGTTCATCTCTTGGACTTTTCCTTAAGTCCTTTCCCCTGTGTGTTTTATTTTGTCTCTACAGCTGTGGCTACAAGTTGCCGTATCCTTTTTTTCACGGTTGGAAGGAGTCCCTAATTGTCTTTATTTTACCTAACATGTCACTGATATTGATCCATTTCTTCTGTCTTGTCCTTTATGTAATGACAGCCATGATATAATCCAAAAGTGCCTTGGCATTACTGGGCTGTGAAGCCTTCTTGGAGAAAGCCAGAGATGTTTGTCTTACCTGCTGAACAAAGTGACCTAGTTATACACATCCAGGCTTTCTCATGAAAAATGCAATCCATAAATAAATAAAAACCCTAAACCAGCCCTTGACAGGCTGGCTTACTCTCTGGCTGCTGCAGTAGCTTTTCTCAGTGCTGGGGTCTTGTTGGCTTGGTTCCACTTTCTCCAAACCAAAGGGTTGAACCAACTTCCCTGATCATTTCCATGTTCTCCCTCATCTCCCAAATAACACTGTACGAGCTGACAAGGCCTTTGAGCCAAAGCAGCTAGACTTTTCAGAGTGTTTAGGAAGAACATCTTCTAGAACAGCTGTCTGAGGACACCCATGCTTTGCTCTTGGGAGAAGTGGAAGAGGTGTGTGATAGGCTGGCATTCTAATTTTATGTATTTTATGCCTCATGGAGTGACATTCTCAGTTGTGAAGACTGTTGTAGTTGTACCTTTTTGTGTCATGCAATGAGAGGATCTTCCCTGATAGGATTGCTTATCTTCTGCTGGAAATGCTGACCAGAAATTATTACATTGTCTTTTTCTGCCATCTGTTAATTCTATATACTTGGTAGAACAAAATGAATACCCTGGTGGGATTTCATGTTGCTGATCTAGCTTGTGTGACATTTTATGGTGAGTATGGGTACTGAGACTTTGTTACACTTGTATATTTTGAAACAAATATTTAGAAGCAGATTCCTGTTTTCTTTAGCCATCTCCACTTGAGCCATGCCCACTGTTGGAAACTACAGGTAACTTCAGTACTGACATTTTGATCCACAATGATCAATGGGCAACTTCGATTGCAGCTGAAGGAGACAATAATTAGTGGATCAGTCTGGTGAGACGAATTTGATTCCACTTTAAATTATTCTCCATTTGCCAGAGCCCTATGGATATTTAAGTCTTCAAAAGCGGTCAAAAAATGTCACATGTTGTTTCAAGATCAAATGTGCATTGACCATTTTATGCAATAGCTTAGACTTTTGCTTTTCTTGCTCAATAACCAGGGGTCAGTCTGCTTCTCAGGACAGCCACATGTATTCCAGACTTGTCTGGGGCTTAACTGGGATGGATTATTTTGGGAAGGAGTATTTTTGGCATTGCTGCATCTTACTCCTCCGGGATGGGCTGGGGAGCACACAGGGGTCTGATCCTCCATGGTAATGTGCCAGATGGGCACTGCCAAAGAAAGCTGGCAGAAAGGTGCCAGGTCCTCTAGCACGGAGCTGGAAAGTGGAGGCAGCAGCATCCTGTTCATCCCTACAGAGCCTCTCCAGGGGAATTGTAATGAATTTGCTTTATTTCACTGAATCAAACCGCTTTCTGCTTTTCAAGAGGGAAGAGCAGTGGTTGCCTAGGATCCTGTTTCCAAGCAGTCAGATACCAACTTCCCACATTGCAGCAATGTAGATTTTCCTTTCCTGCCTGTAAGATGCCTTTTGGCCTTTCCCTGGTAGGGTTTGGACCACGTGGGGTGATGGGTGGTGCAGCCACCAAGATGCAATGTTGTGTGGTGGGATGTTGTGGGTCACCACCACTGGTAAGTTGGTTTACCAGGTTGGATTAGCAAGGCAGTTTACCTTAGACACAAGAATTAATTCCACCTTCCCCTTGTTGAGCAGGTCAACAAGGAACCTGAAATAATAATTTTTAAAAGTCTGTGTAGCTCCTAGACTTCTTTTAATGGCAGATCCTTCACTCTCCTTTCAGCATTTCAGCTTTGTGCTGAAACTTAATCTCTTGGTCACAACAGTGTGAACTAAGGAAGATTTAGCCCTCTTTATTGCCTCCTGAGTGCTCTCAGGTTCAGCAGAAGAGGGTTTTGTGTTGAATAAATACAGATTTTCATCTGTTCCCTTTACAGTCTGAGAAATATCCACTGCTGTTGGACATGATGGAGGGGACTGATGCCACCCTTGGCTGCTGTGTCAGCATTTCTGAGCTGATGACCCGTCAGATCCACTCAGTGTTTATTGTGCAGCATTAAGCAAAGAGAGATTTGAAATTTCAGTGTTCCACTGGCAAATAATTGAATTTTAAATAATTTTTCAGTGGTTCTTAGTAGCATATAAAAATGGATTTTCAACGGATAAGAGCCCCAGGCTTTCCATGCTCATGGGTGCGTTTTGGTCATGCAGACAATACCTGTGGTGGAAGGAGGCTCTTGCAAACCATCTTGTGAATAGCTGCAGCATCATTTAGAGCCACTACCCACCCTGCCTCCTCCTCTCCTCCCTGACAGCAGCTGAAATGGCAGGGCTTGATTTGGCCAGTACTTTGCATCATTTGCAGTAATGCTGCTGAATGCTGGGCTGGAATGGGTAGGAGCTCAGCTAATTTGCATGATTTAAAATGCCAGCTCGGTTTAATGTAGAGCAGCTGGTATATGCTTAACTCCTTCAGGAGAAAACTTAATACCAGCAGATCGCATTATCCAGGGCTACGCTACACATCTTGATTTATTTATTAATTTATCCCTTCTCCTCGCTGCTTCCTCGAGCGTTTGTAAAGATCACTTGTGCGCGGCTGGCGAAGGGCTCTGCTCGCTGCTGATATTTCTGTATCTTGCAGAGTTCACAAAGCAATTGGTCCCACTGTGTGACAAATACTTGTTGCAACTCCTGAGCATCCACTTACACACTGACCTTAGCTGATAGGACTCTAAATTAAGATGTGTCATGGTGAAGGGTGGTGAGATTAGTTGGAAGAGGGACAGGTGTAGAGGCCTGGATTATGGGGATTACTGCATGCTCAATTTCTTAAGGTTAAATTTCAAGGTTGAAAATGGCTAATTCCACAATTACGGAATTAGGATATGCTGTGCCATTCCTCTGGGTGCTGTGCCGGCAGCCAGAGTCACCTTGTGAGGGAAGGAGGACTTGGAGGATCAAAGAATTCCTTTGCTCCCCTGAAATAATTAGCATAACCTCGGTGAGAGGATGGAGGGAGCATAATCTTTTAATACCAACCTTTCTCAAAATTGACCTTGTCACAGGCAGATTCAGCCTCTCACAGAGAAACAGATGTGTGGTAGAGTCACTCTTACTGCATCAGAAATGCTGGCACAGTATATCATCCTCTGCCAAAATTCTCTTTGCCTTTCCCTGGGTGATCAGTTGCTTATGCCAAAGACTTTGAACATGCCTTTGGGTGAGCTGTGGGATACTGATGGACTTTACAGAATCAGGGCTTCCTTAAGGCACTTAAAATGGAGCTTTCTCTTCCTCTGGACATTATTCTGTCAAGCTTGAGCTAAGTTTTCTCATGAAACAACAGTTCCAAATGGTCACTTTTGAAGACCTTCATCAGTTTCAAGTGCAAGCCATTAAGCTGGTAGATAAAGCATGTGTTAGGTTCTTTTGACACGGGTGGGTCCTTAAGGGTTGCATCTCAAATTTGAGCATTTCTATTACCCCTTGTAAATCTTTGTGCCAGACAATACCATGTAGTTACTCGCTTGATATCAGTGCTGTGTTTGGTGGATGGGACAGGAAAGTCATGTGGTACAAGAGAAAGGACAAGTCTTCCCTAATGAAAACTGATTATTGTCTTTTTTGTTGTGAAAGGGAAACCTATAAGAAGATGACCTCCCATAACCTTCTTCCATGAATGTAGGCAAGATAAATTGTCCTTGGTGATGAAATACTTCATTCTTTCATCTTGTGTTGTCCCTGTGTAAGATCATTAGCATGCCTGCATGCTGTGGAAGATTACAGCCCTGCATTATATAAGCAAATCATTTATGTTGTAGTGTATGCATACTGCAACCAGGTTGAACATCTGAATGTTTTTGATGTATAATATGCAATTAAATTCAGCCATCTGAGAAAAAGCCTTTACTCTTGCAGGCCAAAAATATAGTTAAGCAACATGTATCCATCCTTTAAACAGACAGAAACCATTCTGTGAGACAGTTTAGAAGGTTCCTTTCTAGCTGAGGTAGAGCAGTGTGGTTTAGTAATTGGTTGTCAGGCACCAGGTCAAAACTTGGAACAAACGAGGCTATTTGTGTTTATCAAGTCTGATTCCAGGCTTCTGGAACAGGAGCAAATCAGCCAACTTTTCATATATACTGTGTGTGAGAGCTGTCTGTGAATTTGTACATCCTCAACAACCATGTCACTTGGGTGCCTCAATTATTGTTTGTTTTCTTTTTATAGCTAAGGGATAAGTTTATTTATTTTAATGCTTTGCCATTGGTTAATACAAACTTTTCAAGGATCCAAGCTTGACCTCTAATGCTTATTATTTCATTCCTTGCTATTTTCCACCACAGATATTTTTATTTTGCTGTTTTTAGGACTTTTCCAGCTGGCCAGAAGGTTAGGAAAGCCAATTCCACCAGACTGGACATGCTGTGAAAAAGCTTGAAGAAATGATAAAACTAGTCCTTATGGCACCCTCATTTTGAGCCTTTCTGCCAGGAAGGGTTTCAGTCCTAAAGGGCAGGGAAAAGGTGCAGGGTGAGTCTGTGAGCCACAGGCCATCAGCATCATTGTCACCTCCTTGCTGCCTGCTGCAGTTTGCCACCAGCAGCTCCCTTATCTCACAGGTGTTCTGCAGAGATAAATCCATTATAAATCCAAGCGGCTCAGGTAAAGTGATACCTGGAGCCATGAATTCCCTTAAATAGCTAACTGTGGGACTTCTAAACCTTCATGCATGTGTGATCTGTTTTTTTCTTATTGATCATTCTTCTTAAGGGAATACTTGAATCAAAGCAAGAGATACTCGATTTAAAGTTCTTTCCGGTAATGATTTAAGGATTTTAATAAAACCTGTGAAATAGAAGTCACACTGATCAGAGAAGATTCTCAGCCATAAACAGATATCATTACTTTTGGCTGTGCCTTCTGAAAACAGCAATTTATCCTTTATTGCTGAAAATAATTTAGAGAAGATGAGAATTGAAGAGCTGCACACGCTATTTCAAATTATAATGAGGAGTTTGTGGGCTGTGGTTTTCCATCTGCACTCTGCTTCCATGCCATCTGCCCACGAGGAGAAAATCATCAGCTGAGAAAACAGGAAGATGTCCTGCATTTAGGCAGCCACAGAACCACCAGTTACACATGAAACCTTGTGAGATTTGTAATGGAACCTGAGCCTGTGATACTACTGCTCTGAAAAGGAAAAGAGGAGTGTAAAAAAAGCCCGTTGAGATTTTGGAGGATGGAAAAAGAAGATTTTAAGCCCCATGAAATGCATGATTGACCACGTTAGTAGAAGCGAGGAATCTGCAGAGTGTTAATTTGTGGTATGTAAAACAGATCAGAACTATCTGTGAAGGCTGAGATTATGCTAATTTATGCAGTCCACATTGCTACTGCAGTTTAAAAATAGCTTCTTTTCTAGAGATCTAGAGCTACTGCATGTTGGCTTTGCATTTAGCTCTGCAAATTTTACCACTTTGAACACAGAACAAAGCCTGACTTATGTGGTCTTTTTATCACAGAATCACAGAATAGTTAAGGTTGGAAGGGACCTCTGGAGATCATCCAGTCCAACCCCCTGCCAAGGCAGGGTCACCGAGAGCAGATTACACAGGAAGGTGTCCTGGTGGGTTTTGAGTACTTCCAGAGGAGGAGACTCCATGACCTCCCTGGGCAGCCTGTTCAACAGAACCACAGAATATGCTGAGTTGGAAGGAACCCGCAAGGATCATCAAGTCCTTCTCCTGGCCCTGCGTAGGACATTCCCAAGAATTCCACCCTGTGCCTGAGAGCACTGTCCAATTGCTTCTTGAACTCTGCCAGGCTTGGTGCTGTGATCAGTGCCCTTAGGAGCCTGTTCCAATGCCCAACCACCCTCTGAGTGAAGAACATTTTCCTGATATCCAACCTAAACCTCCCCTGACACAACTTCAGGCCATTCCCTCAGGTCCTGTCATCTGTCACAGAGCAGAGATCAGTGCCTGCCCCTCCTCTTCCCCTCATGATGAAGTTGTGACTGTGATGAGGTCTCTCCTCAGTCTCCTCCAGGCTGAACAGATCCAGTGCCCTCACTGCTCCTCACACGGCTTCCCCTCAAGGCCCTTCACAATCCTTGTGGCCTCCTCTGGATGGTCTCTAACAGCTTAATGTCTTTTTTATATTGTGGCACCCAAAACTGCCCCAGCACTCCAGGTGAGGCCGCTCCAGCTCAGAGCAGAGCAGGACAATCGCCTCCCTTGCCCAGCTGGTGATGCTGTGCCTGCTGCACGCCAGGACAGGGTTGGCCCTCCTGGCTCCAGGGCACTGCTGACCCATATTCAACTTGCCATCGACCAGAACCCCCAGATCCCTTTCTGTGGCACTGCCTTCCCATTCCCCAGTGTCTTATTCCCCAGCCTGTCTGTACATCCAGGGTTGCCCCATCCCAGGTGCAGAATCTGGCCCTTTCCCTTGTTGAATTCCATGTGGCTGGTGATTGCCCAGTCCTCTAGTCTGTCGAGATCTCTCTGCAGGGCCTCCCTGCAGGCTCCTCCCAGTTTTGTATCATCTGCAAATTTGCTTAGTATTCCTTTGAATCCTGCACCCAAGTCATTAATGAAGATGTTGAAAAGCACAGGGCCTAAGATGGTGTGCTGCAGAACCCCATTAGTGACAGTCTGATTCCACCCCATTCACTGTCACCCTTTGCACCCGACCCACGAGCCGGTTGCTCACCCATCACGATGTGTTTATCAGCTCTGTGCTGGACATTTTGTCCAGAAGGTCACTCTGAGAGACAGTACTGAAACCTTTTCTGAAATCCCAAGAGATTACATCAACTGGTTTCCCTTGACCAACCAGGTGAGTTACCTTGTCATAAAAGGAAACTAGTTTTGATAAGCAGGAGTTTCCTCTCAGGAAGCTCTTACCATGCTCTCTGGAGTGGTACAGTGCTTGTTGGCCAACAAAAGGGTGTTTCCCTTTTCGTGGGGCTCTGGCTGGTTCTACCTCATCCATTCAAGAGGCTGAAAGGGAAATGTTGGGTCTCTGCCTTAGGAATGGCACAGAAGTACTAGTGGATGCTGTAACAGCTGTGGTGTTAGGCCTGAGGCTGAATGCCCAAAATAATTAAATCAAAGTGTGTTTTGAGTTTTTGGTATCTGGTTTTGTTTTGCAGAGCTTGACACCTCTTGCTCACATGTGTGGTGCCTTGGAGTACCTTGGAGAGGTATTTGGCTCTTCTTCTGCCACTCCACATGTCATTGTTTTGGGTGCTTAAGGGATGTAAGGAACGAAAAGGCAGGGGGGGAACCTCCATGTACTAGTTGTGATTAAAACCAATTTTCAGGTTGTCATTTGAACTACATTTCCAATGAGTGTGGGTGAAAATGAGAAATAAGAAATGTATTGCAGCTGGAGTCAGTGGCTAATTTCATATTCTGATTTTGTGTTTTAAATTCTGAAGGAGCTAGAATGAATTTTGCAGTTCAAGTCATAATTTAGCTTTATGAATAGAATTACAGACAATGCTGGAGCTGAAATTAAAGACCAAAGCAATTTGGGACAAAAAGTCCTAGTGTGTAACTTGCATTTGAGCAGCTGTTCCTCTGACAAGAGGATGCTGTGGGTTTTGACTCCCAGAAGATAAATCCATCCTAAGCATGAACACACTCTGTTTTAGAAGTCTACAGTGATGGGTGGAAGCCAAGAGAATCTAATTCCCCTTCCTCTTTTTCTTCTACCACCTTCAGTTACATTTCCTTTCCCAGTGTTGGGATGAGACTTTTGATTAAAAAGCTCATTTAACAGAAGATTGTAGTAGAGAACAGTGGTTACAATGCGAGTTATTCCAGGTTTTACTTTAGGGTTGTATAAAATGGTTTTTGACTTAGGTCAGTGGGTTAACCCTTGCAGGCCAGAAGTATGGCTGTTGAGGAGGGAATGCTGATCTCTGGTGCTGGAGGTGGAAGTTCCTGGTGGTCTGAGGTAATTGAACACTCAGGACTGTAGGACTGGAAAGCAGGTGTAGGTCAGTGACTCATTTTTGCTTACCTTATTGTAATTCCAACTAGGATACTGGTGAGGTCAGATCAGAGATGCAACTTTATCTATGAATTTACCTAGGATTATATTCTTCCTACAGCTCCATTAAAAAAGACCCCACAGATCTGTTTACCTGACTGCTGAGAAGTTTAGAAACTGTAGTCCTGGGATACTGGATGAAGCCAGATTGCTCTTTGATTTACAGCATCATTCAGTGTGGTGTCTGCAACTTATGTTTGCAATGGCAATTAATTTCCATACACCAAGCCACCTCTGCCTCTTGACTGAACTTTAAATAGCTGGTAAAGCAAGACTATACAGTCCTAACTCACTTATATAAAGAACTCAGTGAAATCTGAGAAATATAAGCCACTTTCTGGATCTAGCTTTCTGTGCAAATCCAGACCTGGTGTACTTCTCTTATTCTCAGGTTATCAAAAAGTGGTTTTTTTTCTCCTGCTTTTCCATATATCATGTGGTTTGGGGCATATATGCAGTGTTTGGATAGGGAATGAGTGGAGCCTTGCATACTGTTCCCTCTTAGAGCCAAAATACATCGAAGGGGTGTCAGTTTGCAGAAATCAAGTGAATGTGATGGATATCTGCATGAGGCAGCTACGCCGTCAGCGCAAGAAGAGTGGGATTTGCCAGATTGGAAGTGTCATTCACGGGTTCTTGGGAACTGCTTAGGTTGGACCCAGTCTTTGGACTATCTCATGAAGCAGGAGTAGCTGTGGGGGTCCTTTTTATTACAGATGCTTAGTTTAAGTTTAAGAAAGCTCGGCGTAGGGCTGGCTGATTCTGTGATAAAAAGCGAGTGAAAGGAGAAAGGGTGCTGCTGGCATGCTGTGGGATGGGTTAGCTGGGCTGCTATTGCCACCTGGTGGTGTTGGACAGAACCAAAGCACACCTCATTTTCCTTTGCTTTCCCGGATGAGTTGCATGGGATTAAGTTGCCATTGGGTATGGATTAGATTTATTATGGATATGCTTTTATTATAGATAATTCTTTAAATGTCGGAAGAAAATCTGCAGTATTTTATGACCATCATTTATTTTGGGCATAGACGATGTTGTGAAAAATAAATAATTGAACCTTTCTTTGAGCATTGTCAGATTCTGAATTGCCAGACACCAGTACTGGTGTGGCTGGAAACTCATACAGTAAGTATGGCTGATGAATCCAGAATCTGCCTTTTCTGGTACAAAAATGGAACAGGAGGTAATGGGGTGTCCTCCCAGCCTCGGAGTGTCTCCATCAGACACACTGTGACCTGGTGGCATCTGAGTGCAGAGCTAATGAACATCTCTGAACTGCTCCAGCAGGGTCCAGCCACTGCATTACCAGGGCAAATTTGATTACCATAGGTGATTAGTGTCTTATCTTGCTGAAATTAGTGGATCATTATCAAATGATGACTTTTTGCACGTAACGTGGCTTAATTGTCCTTTCATTATAAAGAGTTTTATTGCAATCCTTTTAGCAGGGGAATACAGATTAAGTTGTAGTTACCAAGAAAAAAAACGAGATCACTGTTCAGCCCCTCCTGTTCAGTGACAAAGTCCACACTCTGTAGCTTAATCTGTAGGTTCTCTGTCTCTGCAAGACATCTGCATCTGCTGGAGCATTTCAAAGCTTTAAAATATTTTTGTAGTGAAGTACTGGCATAGGTTATTTGCTGTGAATCTTGCAGGCAGCACTTTGGAGCTAAGATCAGCTTTGTCATGTATGGAAATTTGTTCTGACAAATTTCCAGTGGTAGGGGTCTGACCTAAAAGTCTCTTTCCCTCTGTTGTAGCAGCCATGAACTGTGCCACAAAACCCTCTGTTTTGGGGAAAAAATGTAACCCATTAAAAGTCACAAGCATTTGCTTGGAATTACGGCTGAGAAATTTCCATTGTGTTGTCAGGTGTGGAAGTTTTCCCCTGGAAGTGTTCAAGGCCAGGTTGGATGGGGCTTTGAGCAACCTGGTCTAGTGGAAGTCATCCCTGCCCATGGCAAGGGGGGTTGGAACTCAATGATCTTTAAGGTCCCTTCCAACCCAAACCATGATCCTTCATAATGAAAGAAAAATAATTTTAATGGAGGAAGAAATATTTCTGAAGCAGCTATACTGTCTTTATATCTATGATCTTTGGATTTGCAGTTAATATGGCAAATTTAACAGGACCTGAAAAGTAAAAAATGGTGCCCTTGTGTGCAAAGTCCCTTCCCTCACGAATATCAAGTGTTAATTTTACTTGGCTTTTCAAGCCACCTTCACACTGTATTTTTGACTGCAGGAGAACTATTCTGACCAGAAAGTGCAGTTATTTTGTGGCATACTGTTCTGTATTGTTATTAAGGCTTGTTAGATTTCTGGGCTTGTTAGCAGTAATCATAATTTTGCCTAGAAGCAGTTAAACCAGCAGGAAGCAGAACAGTTTTTGTTAGTCACTTGTTAACAATTTCAGTTATTAATATTCCCTGAAACGGAAGCCAGACCTTACTTCTCACGTGTGATGGTTGGTTTGCTTTTTCTTTTTTTCTGGTTCATATGTGCTTAATCCTCACAGTACTTGGAAAATGAGTTGGATCACGGTGGTAGGAATGCTGCTTACAGTGATCCCAGATTGTAATGTGCAGTGAAATGGGATGAAAGGAAATACATTGATTTTTTTTCTGTGGTTCTGCCAGCACACCAGAAGGTCTTTGAAGATCATTGTTCTTCCCAGTCCTCCAGTATGCCTTCTTTGCTCTCCTTCATCCCAGGTTCTGCTCCCCCTGGAAGGTGGTGGCACAAAGGTGGTTGCTGGAGCTGGTTCAGGATGGGGTTTTAGGTGGGTTTTACTGCCCCAGTGAGTGTGGGCCTTCTCAGGTGGGCAGCGAGTAGAGTGCAGGCACCCCTGGCACAAGTAAGAGTCACCCTGGTGCTACAGGGCCGTGCTCAGAGGATGCTGCAAGGAGAGGGGTTTAGCTGAGCTGGCTCTTAGTGACAGGTAAAAGAAGATTGAAATGAACCTAATTAGGGACACTTTTGTTGGGCTTGCCCTTTAGATAAAACTACTCAATGAACCTTCATAAGGGAACAGTATCTGACTGAATGTTTCAGATGCAGACAAAGCCTGCATTCCCCAGCTCAGGCAATCTGACTTGTACTGCTCAATTTAGCCAAAGAAATCCCCACTTTTTATTGTCCAGGAATGCTCTGTGTCTGTGGCAGAAGTACAATGCACTCCCAAACCGTATGAATAGGACACACAATTTTTCAAAGGCATTCTCAGGCAGATGTCTCTTTTTACCTCGCTCTCTTCCCTCCTCTTCTCCTTCCCGTTCTTGGGACTTGGATGAACCAAACCTCAAAGTTTCCAAGGCAAAGGTCAGTGGAACGCTGCTTCTTTTGAGCCAAGTGCTTGGAGAGTAAACCAAGCAGCATTAATAATATTTATCTGCAGAGGAAAACTAATAATAGCTTGCTCTCAGGTTTATTTCTTTTTCCTACTCACACTAGTGAAGAGCTGGAACAGTAGCAGCAGAGAGTCATCTTGGTTTTTTTCTGTTGGCCTGTGATTTAAACTCTCTGTAGCCCAACTAGAGGCTGGAAACCAATCTTATTTTTAGAGGCTTATTGCCTCTGGAAATAACACTGTGCTCACAACTACCACATTTTAGGGTATTCAAAGCATAGTTTGATGCTTTTTAAAATCTCTAAATAGCTTAAAAGCAGTATTAGAATCTCCTCTTTGGGGCATGGCCTGACACCAGTGAAAGAATGCTTAATAAAAATGAGAAATGTTTAATTTCATATAATCAAACGGGTCTGAGTCTTTTATACCTTGCAGCTTATGTCATTGCTAGTTACATGAGCTGAATATTAAGGTGAAATGCTAAATTACATGGCCAAACTTAAAGGCAAAGAAGAGTCAGATCCCATAAATCTTAATTGGAATTTTTTTTTTGTTTAGTCATCATATTAAGGTACGTTGAGAACAGGCCAGCAATAATTTTTAGTACTGAGATAGAAGCTAATTAGACACACAGGTGATAGGAAATGGTGCAAGTAGGGGGAAAAATTGCCTGGTGTTCTAATACAATTTTATAACTGAAACCCTGTAAACTGTTTAAGTGAATCCCAGACAAAATGCTGATGTTATGTTCTTAGGGAGGCACCTCAAATTGAGGCTGATAACTGAGTTATCTTAATAAATGCTAATTATTTTGTTCAAGTCAGACTGGGCTGCAGGTCATAGTCTAGATTGGGCCAATCTGGAGAGCAAATTAAAATAACATGCACTTCTTTGCCCCACCGTGAGAATATAGTCTGATTCTTAGAGTGATTTGAATAGTAGTAAAACTCTTTTTGACATTTATGGGGTAAGGATGTGCTCTGTTCATTAGTGCAATATAAGGTGAACTCAGCAAAATGCTTCTGGTTGTTTACGGTGGGGCATGCTGTAGCTTCTTTTTATTTATTCATATTTTCTATTTATCTCATATTTTGAGATACAGAAGAATAACAGTGCCAGTAAGCCATGGGAGTAATCCTTAGTGATGATAATATGTGGGGGAATAATATTAAATTAAAAACCTATATTCATAGCTCTGCACTATTTTACTAATCCATCAAAAACACAAACCAAGTTTTGTAGCAGAATTTTTGTGTTTATTTTCAAGCAAGTGATAATCCCTTTAGAATACTAGAAGCATTAATTGTATATCAACTCCAGGGACTAGAAAATCTTTTCTTAGATAAAACTTGTTTTCAGGACCCCGTACCGTAGGCAGCTCATCATTCGTTTATCCTTTAGAGGAATCTGTCTTTTAATGTAGTAGGAATGTGTTGAGATTTGGCTGTCTGTATCCAGCATCGTGAATAAGAAGTTGCATTTCTATTTGATACAGCCTAGAGCAGTCTTTCATGATAAATATCAGCATCTTCATTTCTTTTTTCGTCATTAGTATTTCTGTTTCTGTCCTCAATTTCAGAGTACAAGGACACAGTATCTAAGTAATATTTTTGGTTGACTTTTAGACTGCTGCAAACTCTTTTGAGCTTGAACGGATCTTGATTTTTTTTTTTTCCCCTAACTGACAAGATTGATGATGTGGCAGAATGAAAATTGAGAGAAAAGTTGAAAGCAAGTGGAAAGGATAATATT
Organism: Aphelocoma coerulescens; assembly: GCF_041296385.1. NCBI lineage: Eukaryota > Metazoa > Chordata > Aves > Passeriformes > Corvidae > Aphelocoma > Aphelocoma coerulescens. The sequence goes on from NC_091019.1 coordinate 5,970,050, forward strand.
TGAAATAATTAAAAGAAAAAAGAGAGAAAAGCAGGCAAATTTTAAGGAAAAATTGTTTTCCAGTCGATGGACTTAATATTTTATATCTTTTTTTTTTTTTTTTAAATGAACTTGGAGAATAGAGAGAAACATGAAGTAAGCTGCTTCTTGTTACTTCTGCTATTATCAAAGAGTAGAACAGCAAGAAAAGTTCCAGCTGCCCACAAGTGCAGTGAGCCAAGTGGAGGCTGGCAGAGGAGGTGAGGGGAAAGCAGCTGGAAGGGAGGTACAAAAGAGCAGAAGTAGCCCAGACAACTGGAGAAGTTTTTGCTCTAACAGGCTGATCTTTTAAGATGTTGGAAAACTGTGGAAGGGCGCACTACAGTGTGCTCCACTACACTTTGAAACTCAGTTGTTGCACATGTTGTATGCACGTTTCCACCCCGCTTTTATCTTTTGAGTTCAAGAGATTATCAAAGGAGACATGCATTGTACTCTGTCATTAAGGCTCTAATGATTTAATTCCTTGTATCTTTGTTTTGTAATGTCAAATTAGTGCTGCTCTGGCTGCAGCCTGTCATTCCCCTCTGACATGCACAAGGAGTGTTATTCTGTGAAAACCTGAAGAATCGGTGCATTCAACTCAGAAGACTCTGAGTAAGCAGGGGAAGAAGAATTACTTCTTGTTGTGTATGATCATATCAAGTATTTGTGTTTTTCAGAACAGTGTTCCCTGTATTAAAAACAAACAACAACAAAAACCCCCAAAAGACACAAAACAAACAACAAACGAGTGTTTCTCAGTTTCTCACTATATTTAATTTCTTAGCTCAGGTTGAAGGTTCACCGAGGGTACAGAACTCTTATGGGAACTTCTAAAAATCAGTTTTGTTGGGCTGCTGAATGAAATGTGAATTTATTGAGGAGAGAGAGGAGAGCCTTGTTGGGCATCCAACTTGGGTACCTGGGCATCCCTAGCACAGGACCAGGGTTTTTCCTCTGTTTCCACATGCCCATTAATTTAGGGTGTGTGGGCTTTCAAAACCAACTGTTGCTGTGCAGTTGCTGGGAATGTGCCTTGCTCTAGTCACAAGCCTGCACTAAGAGCTTTTCTTCATCATGTAACTTGCCATTTTGGGTAAGAGATGAGACCTACTCCAACACTGCTGTCCCTGGTGGTGTGGGTTCCTGACCAGCTCTTCCAGAGTAAGAAGTATTTATCATGAAAATACTAGACTGCATTTCATAACCTGTGTTTGTATCTCCAAACTGCTGCCTTGGGGAACTGATTATGGCTGATAACTGAAAGGGAAATGATGCATCCCTGAAGTCATCTGTGTCGTAGAGGCTGGGGAAGGGGCCACACAGAAGGTGGTTCTGTGGGACTGGCAGCAGCTCCCTTCCATCTCTTGGTTGAGCAGGAAAAGCAAGGGGAGCTGTGCAAGGCTGCCCACAGTGATACCAGCCTCTGACTCAGAGCCATGCCATGAGCAAAGCAGGGAAGCTTTCAAAGCTGATGCTCTAATAAACAACCAAAAACTAATGGGATGGCCCTTATTAATCCATTAACACTGTTCCATGCCATTGTCAACAAACTCAAAACAAGCCTGGGCATTGTATTTACTTGTTTAGAGTTGAAAGGCAGGTTCAGAAGGCAGTGCTGGAAACCTAAGTGTGAGGAGAACAGCTACATCCAGAATCTTCTGTGGACACTGGAAATACTTCTTTGAAATCAAGTTAGTTGGGAAGACCTGATTATGGCACTTCCACCAGTAGTAGGTTAACTGCAACTTTTACAGGCAAGCTTCTCAATGGATTCAACTCTAAATAGAGCCATAGGATGGCCTGGGTTGGAAGGCACCTTAAAGATCATCTTGTTCCAACCTTTCACCAGACCAGGTTGCTCCAAGCCCTGCCCAACCTGGCTGTGGACACTTCCAGGGATGGGGCAACCACAGCTTCTCTGGGCAACCTGTGCCAGAGCCTCACCACCCTCACAGTAACAAATTTCTTCCTTAATATCCAGTCTAAACCTCCTCTCAGTTTGAAGTCATTCCCTAGTGTAATGTAAAAAGTCTCTCTCCATCTGTCTTGTACTCTCCGTTCAGGTACTGGAAGCTCACCCCTAATAAAGTCATTATATATTTCAATATTTCTTTATTTGTATGCATATGTAATTTCATAATAAAAATTTCAACTCAGATCTACCATATAGGCTCTTTGGGTCACAGTTTTGTACTCTTGAATTAGCAACCATTTCATTTAAGAGTGAAGTGTAAAGAGTTTGGCAAAAGGATCTGGTGGATACCAGTTGTTATCACTGTTCCAGGTGGCTGATCAAGTCTGTGAGTAACAGCTATTTTTAAATTAAATCTTGGTATGTGTTCTTTTGTGGGACAGGTTTCAGAACTTATGGTGAGAGATCCTTTGTTAGCACTGAGCAGCTTTGTCTGCAGGCTAATTGAATCATTTTTTTCATACTATTCTGCATCTGCTTAAGTAGAATTGCTTAGTTAATTTTAAATTGTTGCTGTTCAGGGCAGTTGGCAAAGACTCAGCAGAAACAGAGCAAATAACATTTTCCTGTCTGTATTTTAGTCTGCCTATTAAAATAATATGACTCAAGGATTAGTCTCAAATTTAGTAAGCCAATCTATTTTTGTTTGATATCAATATTATTATTTTTTACATGTTGGGAAACTGGGGAAGGGCATGTCAGGTCACAGAGTGGGGAGTGTGGGCTGGGATTATGTTTAGAAGTTTTAATCCGAAGACAGCACTGCCCTACGATTTTTGGAGGAGGACCCATAGGTTTCCTAGGCAAAGCTAATCCCTGTATTATTGTCCTTTTTAGACCTTTGGACTGTGGGACCAGGGTGGCTGGAAGAGCTCCTTTCAGTGACCATTTGGGCACTTGTGTCCCTCAGACCACAGTGAGAATTTACTGCTCTCCATCAACTGGGTGGCCTTGTTAATATTGTCAGCATTGCTTAACCAGTGGGTATTCAGTGTACTGGTATTTTTGTTACTTTATTTAGCAGCTTTTTTCCCCCAACACATTGTGTTCTGAATCAAGAATTTAATATTTTTTTTAAAATTCCCCAGACCCCAGCTATTTCTTGGTGCAGTGGTGAGCTGTTGAGTACCCAGCAGACTGGGACTTGGGATGGAGCACAGGAAGCTTTCCACTACTTGTATATTCCTTGGAATCCTTGAAGACTGCTATATGTTACATGGGGCTGCTGCCAGGAGTCAGGTGATAGTACAGATTCGAGGTCGACAGGAACAGATCTGTAGCTGACTGATACACTTCAGTGGGGAACTTAGCAATAACCTTTGATGATAAAGTAAGACACCAATAAATGTGATAATTCACTCTGACTTCCTCCATAAAACAATCCACATGACTTCTGCTGATTTGCTTTTATTTTTTAGATTAGTTCATGTTATGATCTCATATTTGCCCTTACTCTTCTCTGACAAATGAAATGGAGCTGTTTGAATCTTGTCTCGTGATACGCATTTTTCAGTCCTTAAGTCATTCTCGCGGCTCCTCTCTGAAGCCTCTCCAAAGGTTAAACCTGTTGAGCTGTTTTACACAAACAGCATTAAACCCAGCAGGTGATAAAGGCTGTTCATGTTTGATAACCTGTGCAAGTATTGCATCACCCCTATAACCAGGGCACAAACCCTGGCATCCTATGGCGCATCACGCCTGTGATGCCCTTTCCAGGTGCACTGAGCTCATGGAGAGTCCTTTGCTCTGAGACATTCTTGAGTTCTCCTTGTTACAAGGTTGCATTTGCTGTGTTTACACCTTTTCATAGTTCTAGTCAGTGTGGATGAGCTTCTTCAGCCTTGATCTTACTCTTTTTTTACCATTTATTTTTCCCATTACTGTTGTGCCACCAACAAATTTTGTAGCCCCTTCTAGGGCTTCCTCAGAAAAGTAGGGCTGAAAATGATTCCTGTAAAACACAGTCAAGCTGCTTATTTTCTTAAAGATAATTTCCCAGTTATCATGTATTTTTAAACCAGTTAACTCCTTTTCAGTCCACCAGATGTTTGCTTGGTTGATTTGTCATTATTCTGGTTTTCACCATGCCAGGTGAAAATGAGGCAAGAGCCTCCTCACAGAATCACATCTATGTTATCACTTTCGTAAGCTCCTGTGAACTCAGCAGAAAATACCAGTTTAACAAGACATGTTTTCCAGAGAAAGGATGCTCATTTGCCAGTAATAATACTGTCTGCTTCAGCTGTTGATTAATTGAGTTTCTATCTCTCTTTGTACTGCTGTCTGGGCCTGGTGGGAGGTTGTGACTATCAAGGCCATCTCACTCTCTTTGATCTTGTACCTAGCACAAGCTGTCTCTCTGTCCTCCAGAACCTCCTAACAACTGCTGAAAATCAAGTTGCAGTTCCTTCACTGGGTCTTCTAATGGTCCTACTCAATGCAAGGCATCTCATCTGCTGGTTTAGAAAATGTTGAATTCAGAGGCTGCTGCTCAACACCATTTTGAAGGCTTTTTTGGAATGGAAATTGTTTATCATCTGTTAGGATTCCATGAGCTAGGCTCCTGTTCCCTCCCACATCATGCTTAGCAAAATGTTGTTATTGACAAGTTCAAGATTTCTAAGATTTTTTCTAGATTTTGATCTGTAGATATTTCCATTTTATAATGCATGAAAGGAAGACTTATGTGCTTGTTGTCATATAGCAAAAATAAGTAAAACCCCAGCTTTCAGTGAACAGAAAATTACAGTATTTTTGACCAAAATGCATTGAAAAGCAGTAATAAAATTTTCTAATATGCTTTCTTTTCCAGATTAAAAACAAACAAACAAACAAAAAACCCCAAACAAAACAAACCAACAAAATATTGATGTGTTTAAAAAGCAAAAGTAATGGGTAAGTACAGGAGTGTGGCTTTCTTTAATGACTGCAGAGCAAGCTGTTAACACACATATTTTTCATAGGCAAACAATGAATTATTAGTGAACGGATTTCCCCAAGCTTTCTTTATAGTAAATGTTGCACAGACAATGACTGTGTTCACTGAGTTCATTCACAATGTCTCCAACACCTGTTTCCTCCTGTTTTTTCCAGCAGTTTTATTTGGAAAGCATTGGGTGCTGGAATGATGTCTCGTTAGAGCACGGGGTTTGCTGGGGACACGTGTTTCTGTGTCATTGAAGACTTGCTGGTGAATAACAAGTGCATTGTTCAGCACTTTAATAGGGAAGTTTAGATGCCCATTAGGGCTGTTAGTAATGTCCTTTCCCGAAGGTTCAACTTAATATTGACCCCATGTCATCATGTATGTGTTGCTGAAGTTCATAATAAAGCCTTAAAGAGCTTGGATGCTTTATGGTTTTAAAGGATTCAAATACAAGCAAATATCTGGTCCTTGTTCTCTTTTGAAATTGGGCATTGTATGGGAAAGGCATCTCCTGGATCTGTCAGCAAAGCCGGGGCACAGCAACTGGGGAGGAATTCCCGCTGCGGTGCTGCCGGGGGGCAAGAGGTCATGCATGGATTTTACCAGCTTCAGTCCTAACCTTATCTCATTCACTGTGTTGTGGGAGCCTAAAAGGGAGATAGGAGGATGAAAGGCAGCTCCAAAGTCTTACTTTTTAATGGAAGAAATAAATTCCAGTTACACCTGGCAACGCTATCAGAACTTGAGGGATCTTCATCCCAAATGAAGGCTGGCTTAGGAAAATCCATCAAACAAAAGCGTCTAAAAGCAACACAGATTTTAGTTAAGGATATTAATTAGCTTAGAAAGTGATTGGGAGGCACTTTACGCTTTAACCTCAGGAGCTTTGCTTTATTAGTATTTCAGGCTGATTCCGTGTGAGTGTTTCTGTCCACATTCAGCGTGCTCAGCTGGCTCATACAGGGATAAAATGAGAAAATACTCAGGCCTGAGCCACACTTCAGTTAATGTAAAAACAGGCAGCAAACTGTAGTCAAAGAAACAAGACTGGTTGGCTGAAGAGTCCTTCCATCCATATCTGGTCTTTTAATCTGCCTAACTTGCTGGGGCAGTTTGGCTCTACTTTGTTCCCTGGGTCCCAAAAATGGAGTTTTTTCTTGTGATGGTAGACAAAAATCTGCCATTTTCTGAGGCCTCTCCTTTGTTTCTTACAATTCCTGATTTTGGCACGAGGTTGAGTGTTGAATGAAAATATTTGGCTGTTCAAACTGGCAGAGCAGATCATCAACAACCTTTTAAGAGGCTTAGGAGGTGTCTGAGGCAACGCTGACTTGTGCTGTGGGTTGTCTTGGCCCTTTGTACGGGCTGTAATCCTGCAAGTGTAAAGCTCCACTTGTCTTAGTTTTTTGCCTGAAGTTGGCGTGTTTTTTGGAAGCAGAACACCATCGTGTCATGATATTTAGGCAGGTGCCAGCAGATCGATGGGAAGCCCTTGCGATGCTCCCACTGTGCCGGCAGCAGGGAAGGGACAAACTCAAGCTCAGCGAGGAGCGCGCACTGCAGGCACTGGCGGCTCCTCCAAGGTGCTGCTAAGATGCTCTTGGAAAATCCTTTTGGCATCACACCCAGGCTTCTCCCTCGCAGTGCACGCATTCATTCCCTCATTCATGAGTCTGTCAGCAGGTTATTGTCTCAGCCTGTGACCCTCCTGAAGACCATACATCTTATGTTCAAGCCCTCAAATGGGCTGTGACCTTCCCCTCTTTTGAGTGTTGTAGGAATGACCTTTCAGCAGGGTACTTGCTTACGTAGAGGGCTGGCTGGGAAGATTTGGCTGTGCTAGGGCTTTGGTCCACGTTGGCCTGAAGGGAAAGAACAAGAGTTCTTTATTCTCAGAAGAGGATTCAGATTTTACTTCTGTGGTTCAAAGGTAAGCTGTATGCATGAAGTCTTTAAATGCTTTCAACATGCAGCTCTTTCTCTATGCATAGCTATTCAAGCTACCAGACTTGGTGGGGCAATTCTTTTTACAGTGCAGGAATATGGTTGTTTGTTTCAGTAATTATTCTGTCTTCTTTATCACTTAGAATAATAAATTAGAACAAGAGAACAATTACAGACTGAGGGAATTAAATCTAAGTTGTGGAAGCATAGCTGTTAGGGAAAAGACCTCAGTAAGAAGGCACATGTGTTTTTTCTTTTGGAAAAGGGTATTTACAGAATTTCAAATGCCAATTTACTGATTTATTGTTATTTCTTCACCAACATACTGAGTGGGTACATGAAGCAGCCTTGCTAGTAAAATCATACAATAGGGCAATTTTCAGATAAGAAAGTGATCAGTTTGCATACAATTTGATCCTTTAAAAAATATTTTAATATATTTTTATTGGATTATTAAAGGATTTCATTATTAGAAAATGATGTTGAACAGTTCATGGGTTATGCCTCCCCTCCTGCAGCCAGCGAAGTTATCTTTTTGTGAATCAAAATTTATGTTTGGAGAGCGGGTGAGAAAATGGTGGCCTGGGGAATTCCTTCAAATGTGTTTTAATTCCCCATATTTCCCTGGCCTGGCAAAACCAAAGCTACCAAAGGAACCACCCCCCAGGCCCAGGCTTGGAGAGCTGCTGGGACACTGCTTATGGAGCTGCTGCTGGAGCTGCTGTGGTCTTCTTATCCCCCATGGGCCGCTGCCTTTTTCAGGTGTAGCACCTTCTCCAGAGCAGAAGGGAGACGAGCTACAGCCAAGTGCGTGGTTCCCACTGGTGATTTCATAGGACCTCGGGCAAGAGCAGGCATGAATCTTCCCAGAGCTGAGTATCTTGTCTGGACTGCTGTGCTGGGCAAGGTGCTTCAGGGGAACAGAGGAGCTGTTGCAGAGGGGTGCAAGAGAGCACCTGTGGAATAGCCCGGCATTTACAAAGACCTTTAATAGCTTTATCTTAAATACAACGTGGCAAACTGTGATATTTGTTGCCATTAAATACAGCTCTTCTGCATATTAAAAGTACTAATTATTCTAAACACTCTCACTATTCTCTTGTTTATGTTTCCGAAGCCGATCTGCGATGCACCACCTGTTGAATCATTTTTAAGGCAGAATATTCTTCCCTTTCTCTCAGGGCAAGCCCGGTCCTTTCCCACCCCAGCAGATTCAGTATAAACCCAATTCTAAATGGAAGCAGCTCAGATCGTGCCCAATGCCTATACAACACGGCAGCTTCAGAACCTGTGTGCTTTTAACAGAGCCAGGCTGTCAAAATGGGGAGAAGCCGCTGTAATTTGCAGTTTTGCTTTAAAACGTGCCCGGTGCCCTTAAGCATCTTGCTAAAACGCGGCTTGGCACTCGATTAATTTCTGCCTTCGAGTGTTTTCTCGGCTGTTTTCCCTCCGTTCCCCGTGTGCCCCCGCCCCTGTGCCAAACCCCTCCCCGGGCCGGGCCGGGGGTCACCCCCGCCCCGAGGGGTGCGAGGATCCTCCCCCAGCGGGGCCGAGGGACCGCCCGGCCCCGCCGTGCCCGGCCCCGTGTCCCCGGCATGGCCGGACCCCGACCCCGCCAGCCGCAGCCGGCGGCACTCGCGGCCAGCCCGGGGGCGCGGCAGGTGCCGGCGGGACCATGAGCGTGATGCTGTGGCGCTGGGAGCAGAACAACAGCACCATGAAGCTGGTAAGCACCTCGCGGAGAACGCGGGACAGCCACTGATGGAGGGAGAATTGCCCTTGCACCGTTCTCATTAGCGAGCAGGGGTACCTGGGGTGGCAGGGCTGATGCTGGACCGATGTGCTCTCCAAGTGGATGCTGTTTTGCTATGGAGTCGCAGCCGGATTTGTTACTCTTTTAATTCGTATTTTGGGTTTGTTTAGGTCAGTCTGCGTCTTGTTTCATCTCTGTAGTTAAGCTCATTTATAGCTAAGGACCGAAGCATCAGTAATGTGTGTAGCCCTCTCCCCTTATCTTCCTTTATTTATTGTCTTTATTCTCATTGTTTTCTTCTTCTTGGAAGCAATTTGCTCTCTTTCAGTTTTGCTGGAATAATTTTGTCGACTGGGAGCATTTGGAGTTTTGTCTGCTCAACAGTTTTTGTTTTTAAATTCCCCCTCCCCGTTCCCCCCCATCCCCTTTCCTGTCTTCTCCCTTACTGAAATGTAAAAAGACCCCTGCACCCTGTAAGTAAAAAGTGTGTGGCTGCTCCATTCCTGCAGCATAAATGAGCTCAGGAAGCCTACATATCTGCCTGTCTGCTTGAATTACTGTCTGTACCAAGATATAAACTCTGATCAAAACTTAGAGAGACTTCTCGTCAGCAGCTATTTTTAAAGCTATTTGATGTAAAGAATCTCAAGACAGTGGCTGTCTGAGATAGCTTTAAATTTGTTTTCCCTGTCTCTCTGGAAGATTATTTAAACAAAGAAAATTACAATTCTATCCAGTTTTTAGAGAAAAGATTTATTTTCCTGAGAAATTTATAATAAAACCCTAGTATTTGCTACAGGTCTAATCCTTTAGCCTTTATGTGTGAACACTCTGTTGAAAGTCCATGTGGGAGTTAAAGGTTCCCAGCACCTCTTCCTATCACGCTCTGCAATCAAAGAAATTTATAGTGCGGCTGCTAATGTAACAATCTCTGTTTTTACATACTTTCCTCGCCAGGAATGAGGTGATAAACACGCGTTCGTGAAGGAGTATTCAGCTCTGGATACAACAGCAGCCCTTCACGTGGGATCGGATAGTTTCGGATATTTCACGCATGAGTAGCCCCTGGAATAATGAATTTGTGAGCTGGCAGTAGAAGTTGGCGGCTTTGTGTGGGGGTTGCCCAAGCCTAGTTCCAGCTGAAGCCAAGTATTTTGGGAGGGAGGTTAAAGTGAGTCCTTTCTCTCGCTTTTCACATGCAAAGAGCCCTTCAGGAAGCAGAGAGAGCTTATGTACACAGGTGTATTGCAAAGTCTTTGCATATACATTGGCCTTTAAACCAGCCCCCAGTGGGCTGCCCAAGCAGCACCAGCACCTGTGAGAACTGAGCTATGAAATCAAGCAGAGAAAAGGAGAGGTGAGAAATCAGATAGCTGGTAGTGTCCAAGGCACAACGAAATCCAAGTGATGCTCAGAGTGGAAGTGCTGGATTTACCCACTCCTTGGGCAGGAGGAAAAAAGATAAAATCCTTCACCCCATACCCTGCTCCTGACCCACCTTCCCTGCCAAGCAGCAGGCGTTTATTGCCCCTACAATTAGGGAATTACGGAGGTTGTCCCCGTGGGGCTGCCTCCTGCCTGGCGTGGTTTGCTGGGTGCTGGAGCAGGGAGGGCCATGGGTGCCCCTCAGTCTCGGGGGGCCTGGTAGGGTTCCGCCTAAAGCCCTGGGATGAGCTCAGCTTTGTGCAGAGCTCTTCCAGAGGCCTTGGCTGGTCTGTCTTGATAAAGTGGATCAAACAAAGACAGTTTTTATAGATGTGTGTGTGTGCATATATATATATATATATATGTATATATAATTAAAGAAAAAAATCCTCAGCTAATTGAGTGTCAGAGTAAATACCTCAGACGTTGCCCTCCTGCTTTTTTTCTTCCTCGTTCTTCTTTTGGCCCAGTGAGGTTTCTGTGGAAAAAAGAATGGGAAAATGCTTGCCAGTCATTGCTTAGGGTGAGCTGATTGTGGCTACTATGCCAACAAAAGCCAAATACATTCTGCTGAGAGTTTTGGGTGGTGATGGCAAGAATCACTTTGTGGTTGAAATTGTAAGATTCGGAGTGTGGAAGCTTAGGGGTTTTTTCAGATTTGTAGTATAGGGCTGTTCTGGCATCCAGGGATAAATCTATCTGCCTGCTGTTATCACGGAGTCCCCAAATATCAGATCCTGCAAGACTTACTCTGATAAGTTTGTGAAAATTGTGATGTTGCCATAAGAGTGCAATGTGAAATAAGTAACTCTTCGTGTTGGTAACTCCTTTTCCCATTAGATTGTCCTTGAATAATTTTGGGGGATGGTGGCCTAATTTTTGTCACATACAATACATTCAGCTGTGATCTTGTCATCTTGAATTAGCTGCAAAATACAAGGTTGCTTTCATTGTTGATGTATTTCCTGGGCAATCATGACAGGTTTCTTGCTAGTCTCTCTGGAGCATATTGATGTTATTACTGGACATTCAGAGGAGTGGCCAGACAGTAACTAAGATAATTTTTTTGCTGAATAGACTGTGTCCACTTTCTAAGGTATTGCCAACTCTTGGGAGAAAAAAACAAATTGTGTAGCTTGCTCCTATTCATGGTGAGTGACTTGTGCACGGCTGATAAACGTAATTATTTTGACCCTAGAGTTCCTTATTCCTGGGCTTCTAAAAACAGATATTTAATTCTGATTTTATTTCCATTTTATATTTGAGACTAACAATATTTCAGCGTGGAGTGTAACACCTCCCTCGCTCTTACTTTTTGTTTAACTGTTCTGAGTCAGCATCACACCTTATGCAAACACCCTTTTCTAATGTAATCAAAACAAGGATCGTTCCCACTCACTGTTTTATGGCTTTGAGAATTCAAAAGAGGTAAGGTATTGTTTTTGTGATGATTGAAGGTTGTAAAAAGCATGTGATCCTTTTTCTTTATGGCAAGTTCAAATTGTTCCATACATATCCTACAAGCCCCCTGGCCTTGCAGCATGTGTATAGTCGTATACAAATATGAGAATGTTTCAGCCTTTTACAAGGTTTTTCCTACAATTGCATCAGTAGAAACATGTTAACTAACCTGTCTGTATGTAACTGGCAGCAGATAACCTTTCCAGGGTGGGTTTTCTTTTGTGGTTTGGTTGGTTCTTGGTTGGTTGGGTTTGGTTTTCTGGTTTTTTTTTTTTTGTGTTTGTTTGTTTAGTTTTTTGAGCCTGTAAGAAACTAATGTGTGAAAACCCTACATATGTCTTCTCAAGATGAAACATTCTGTGTCTGACATGGAGTAATAAATGACCCCAGGATAAGCCTGTATTGAAAGGTTTGTTTCTTTGAATGGAGTAAAAGAAACTTGACTGAAGAGCCACAGTAATGTCAGCAGAGGCTGTAGCATTTTATTGTGAAATGTATACCATAATAGTGTTTCAAAAACAGGTTTCAGATGCACAAACATTTAAGCTTTTTAGGATTTTGTTTAATGTAGTTTACTGATAACTATTTTTTTTTTTTTTGGCAGAGTGTAGCTTTTGTCTTTTCTCATTTGGGATCAGACTTACGGGTTTACAGAGCTAGAGACGAAGACTGCTCAGCTTTTCCTGTCACCTTTAGTCTTTCTGTTTTCAGTTTGTAAAATTTGAATGGTACTTACTATTAAGCAGATACAATCATTTTATGCCTTCTCTATCCCTATAATTATTTTCTGCTTTGATTTTAAAATGTTGAGTAATATGAGAGAAAAGAAACGTGCGTGTCTTTGCATGAGCACTTCTATATAGGCACCTATAACTTATGAGCTGGACCAGATTCTCATTTCCACAGCAATGGATGGGCTCTGGGTGTGGATGTACCTTACTGTTCCCATCCTTGCCCTTGCTCCATAGGAGACCCTGAGATGCAAGGAGTGGGAAAATTGCTCCTGCTGAAGGTCAGGAGGTGCAGAAGGAGTTGGGCCATGTCCATATGGACTGGGGAAGGAGGAATGCCTCCTGCTCTGCATCCCCCCCCCGAATGTGTGCCAGGGGGTGAGTGGTGCCAGCTCCGTCTGTACCTGAGGCTTGCAGAAGTTAATGGGCCCTAGGCTGGGTAAACCATTGGATCTTTAAAACATGTTCTTGCAAAAAATAGGGAAAAAAATAATTCTTGTAAAATAGCTAATTCAAAATATTCTCTGTGAAAAGAGTGTTAAAAGGTTTATCTCTATGTATAAAATTTCAGTCCTGGTTTACGCATGACTTCTATTAAACATTTCCCTTTAATGCTCTTATCTGTGTGTGCCTTCTGGGCTGGTGTGGAGCATACAGCAAAGGGAACATACTTATTTGGAAGGAACACTTCATTCTGGAAGAGATTTTCAAGTGCTTAACTTGAAAACTGAGAGAGAAGAATTGACTGGGCTGATAAGAGATTTGCAAAGTTATGATTTGATAGGCCTGTTTTTGCTAGCTGACTTAGCAATACTTTTCATTAAGTAAGGGAAAGAATTCCTGCAGTTCCTTAAGCTTTTGCCATCTGTATTAGTGCTTATAAGCAGTTTATTGGAATCGTCACAGCATTATCTTGCAGCTGATTATTGACTTGATGTTGGAGTCAGATCACAGCCTGTTACCTAGCTTTTCCAAGCCAAAAAGTGTGGAACCTCAGCCAGTTGTTAGATGTCTAGATCGAAGGCTTAGTTGCTGGCACTCTACAGTAAAGATTAAAATAAATAGCAAAGTATAAGTCAGTGTTTCATAGGTTAAGATATGTCTGAAAAAGGCTGTTGCATGTAATCATACATTCCCCACACTTGTATTTAATCACACAGCTGAGGAAATGTTCTTTTGACACAGAAGCCTGTGAGCAGACTGTGTTGAAAGAGCACACACATCTTTCTTCTGAGGATCAGTCAGGAGAGGACAACACAATTGTGAGCTGCAGCACCATAAGGCTGTGCAAAAGGCAGACCTGTTCCTGGCAGCTATCAGGAAAGGTGCTTTCAGCAGAGATAAGGAGGTGTGAAAGCAGTGAAACTACCAGGAGGCAGCTGAAACCTCACCCAGAATATGATACACAGTTGTGGTATCATTTATGAAAGATCAGTGCAAAGGAAACAAGGGCTGTTGGGCTGACCAAGAGAGAGAAAAATCTGTTTTCTTAGCACTCCTAACCAGAGAAAAAAGGACAATCTGGGCATATGAGTATTCTGTGTAAAGACATCAAAATACAGCAGGGTGCTTCTAATCACCACAGCAGGGACTGAAACCAACCCTCTTTTGAAGAGGGAAGCCTCAGCACACCTTCTAGGAGACACTTGGATCATTTCTGACAGCACTTGTATCACACAATTAAATTCCCAGATATGGGTACTGTGTGTGTGCATACACATGCCAGGGACAACCCACCACAGTGTGTATTTTTCTGCACAATATATAGATATTTGAATATTATAAAAATTTAAATATCTAAAATTGTATTAGTTATTTGTTTTAAGGAGTTGATGTCATTACAGAAATCAAAGTAAGTAGAAAACAATCGCATGAAAATTATTTAATATGCGTATTCAGATGTTTATATCTCAAGATAAATAAACACCATCTTGTAACTGCTTTGTTACAAACTATACATGTCACATTTCAGTGCAGATATTACTAAAAAAACCCTTATATAAGGAGTTTCAGAAATGCAAATTTAAAAATGTATGTGGATGCTGTGTGTTGCTTGGTTTAGGCTTTCTGAAGTATTCCAGATTAATCTGTTTGTCTGTCCTAATTTAGAATTCAGGTGTAGAGGTTTGAGCCTCATTTAATTCTGTTCTGTGATTATGGCAGTAAACAGACTGGAAAGGGATTTGAGGTAGGTGATCCTTCAAAAAGCATTCCTGTTCTGGTACAGGATGCATTTTGGGATTGCAGCTTGATTTTAGTTTATTTACTTCTTTCCCACGTAGGACACTGAGGAAAGATTAAAAATTCCATATGCTTTTCTAAAAACCTTACTATTTTTTTACTCCCAGTTGCGTGTGGTTTTGTGCTAAGTCTTGCTCTTACTGTGGAGCACAGAGGCATAGATGCAGATGGTATTTAATAGCTTGTGAGGTAGAGGGTTTATTGTTTTAATCAATGTCAGACTTTACTGTTACAGTGAACTGATTAATGTAACAATTTCACCCTTTCCATGAGTATAAAATCTGAATACCACTTGGCTTTCTTTCTCTTGTTCTTGGTGGAAAGATGTCCCTGAATTCTGCTCCAGCCTCATCTGCTCTGACTCACAGCCTGTTCGAGTGCTTTTGGGGGGTTGTTGCCAGCATGTCTGTCTGTTGGCTGCTCTGCTCCTCCTCCCCAGTGTTCTGTGAAGTTCAAATAAACCAAATTCTAAGAGTTTTCTTTTGCAAGACTTTCTCCAAATTTCCTGGGTCATTTTCTGTACCATTTCTAGTCTGAACTCCTCCTTCTTGAACACAGGTGGCAAGAACTGTACCAGATCTTTCAGGTGAAGTCTTACCAGGTCATTGTATGTTGTACAAGGGTTTTAATATGTCTTTAATTAAAAAATTTTGCACGTGAGTAAGCATTAAGTCTCTCATGCAACCAGAACTTGCCTTCTTTTATTAGCAGGTAGTTCATGATTAGGGCCGTCATGGTGAGGCTGTGACTGCTCAGGTGTTTTCTGTGTTACCTTTCTGTCTGAAAAGTCTTGCTTCAAATACTCTTGTTTATTGTCATCGTGGATCTGCTTTTTCATTTTGAAATGACAAACGTAAATTCCTTATAGATTATCTGTGCAGTTACTAATTTTATTATAATGATCCTAATCTTGTTGTCTAAGAGTCATGACCCTACGTAACTTTTGTCAGGGCGAGTACTGTGAAAGTGAAGGAGAGAGAGTGATTTTGGTGTGGAATGGTTTAACGGGTGTTCTGAACTAAACAATAGTTGTATATCTTCTTATATCTGTAGCTTTTGCAATGAAGCACTAGAGAGCTTCTAGAGCTCTCCTGAGTATTCGGTGTCAAGTGGTGGAGTGGTGTCACTGCTCTGGCATCTCAGCCTTGTGCCCGAACTGGAATGTGATAATGATCACCTGTGAAACAGTTGGGCATTGTAAGGCAAGAAGGCAAGCTGATTTTCTCTTCTCTGCTCTGCATTCAGAGATTTGCCACACAGGCTGTTTCCTTTTTTAAGAAATCTTTAGAGGTCTTTTTATTTTTATTTTTTTTTAATGACCAAAATGCAGGTAAATAACCTGGGATCAGAATTTGACACCAGTGGATTCAATACAGGGCATGTGGAAAGACCAGCACTTTCAAAGGCTTTCCTGACTTTGGCTTGGTTTTGGCAGAGGCTTCCAAAACCATGCAGGTGCTACTTTGTTCTCCTGTGATACATGCCTTAGTATTCAGAAGGTAGAAATATTTGTTGTTTGATTTTGGTTTAAGACATTGCAGTGGAAAATATTCATTAGGAGAGGGTCTGCAATACAGGATACTGAAATTTATGAGGATGAGATGTCTGTGGGGAGCAATTAGTCTGTTCTGGCCTTCTGTAAAAACGTTTCCATGACTAAATATGGATTTAGGAGGCAAATTTGTGCCCTTTTGAAAAACTTTATTTAAATCTTGAGTAGGTTCCCTATTTTAATTTACTGGGATCACAGCCAAGTTGTATGAGGTGCTGCTGAAACTTAAAGTGGCAGCTCCTGTCCTGGAGGTGTCTAGTATAAACATGTCTAAGAATTATTACCTAAATAAGACAGGGAATGGGAGGGGTGACAGGCATAGGGAGAAGTAATGAGATTTACTCAGTGCTGAAAAAGTGCTTTTCAAGGAATAGAAGGAAATACACCTGCCACTCTGGGCACCTTAGTCTCTTGTAAATATGATTCTTTTCCTGTCATTTCAACACCCTGTGTTTAAAATACTGCAAATATTGCCTGGTTGGCTTTTTCCTTTGCTGAGAGAGAATGGATGTATTTAATCAGGTTCCTTGCCCTCACATCCACATCCAGTTCTATCTCTGTCCCCATATAACCTGTCCTTAGCTGATTAACAGCTCCAGCACAGAATGGCCCTTGCTGCCAGGGGAGAAAGCCTTCGGGTTTCTCACTTCCTTTAATGCATTTATATTGCATGGTATGGGACTTTTCCATTCTGGAGTCATCATTTGCTGGACCAGTCCCATTTCTACTCCTGCCCACAGCAAGGCTGAAGAAGGTGTGTGTGCGCTGGGGGATGGCATGTGCTGGGTGCTGATGGAACAAGCTGAAACCATTGTTTTGGGAGAAGCAAGTGTAAAAATGCTGCTGATTGTTGGGTCATTTTGGGACCTACCTGTTCTGCTGTGCCCAGGTAATCTTCCCATGAGCTGTGGGGCCTTTGCTGCCTTGCACTGGGGATCACATCCTCCCTTGGTGTACCTGGGGCGTGTGTGGTGGCTCCACGAAGCAGGCAAGAAATTTAATAGTCTTGAGTGGGTGCTTGGGAGGCCTTCCTGAAAGATTATACACTTTGTACACAAATGGAAGTACACAGAAATACACTGAGGGTCTCTTTGAGCTGAAGAGAAAATGCTTAATAATAATGCTTAATAATTTAGTTTGTACTCAGAGGTAATCAGTACCTTTAATCCAAACTGTGTGAAAGCAATAGCTTACTTTTTATGATGTACTTAATGTTAGGCTGACTATTCATCCACAAGCAAATATTTTTATTTCATAAAATAAAGATCCTTTGATGTCATTTTGAAGGCAGAGTGATTGACTATGTGTGTTTAACAATAATGTGAATGAGGCCATGTGTTGGGTTCAATTTGGTGTCAGCTGTTCATTGCTGATCTTTGACTGGTTAATTTAATGTTCTCTGACATTTGCTCAACAAGGTTTTTTGCTGTTTTGGTTTTTTTCTTTTTTGCTGACAAGTGATTGCCAATGAATTGACTGATGAGAGAATAAGGGAGTCTCAAGGTGGTGTAAAGCAGCAAAGAGATACATTTGGGAGCCATGGATCATTTGTTGAATACAGGAAAGGAGAGGGAAATTTTTAACCTCGTGTAAAAGTTATGGTTTATTACTTTGTTAGACATCTGCTTTCCTGATGCTAATTGTGTTTAATCCTTCTTGGGGGTGGAGTCCGGTCTCAGGGCTACTCAGTACTTTTATGAGGCCTGCCAATCTTAGCTGCCCTCTTGGAAGTATCAGGCTGTTAATCTGATCTTTGGGTTATTTGCTTTTTGAGACAAGCATCTGCAGAGAAATGGGAGAACAAAAATGTTGTCGGTGCAGAGCAGGTGTCCATGAAGAGTGTGCAAAGCCCTCCCTTACCCTTATCCCTTACCCCAAGCATGTCACATCCTGGTTTATATAAAGAGTAAACATAAAGAGTCACACTAAATAGACACAAGTGTTTAAAACACTACAAAAACACATTTAGACTATCAGAATACTTTAACGTGCTATTTACTACTAGTTATACCAAAAAAAGGAAAAATGGATGGTGTAGGAATACAGGAACAGATGTGCTAAATGCAGCTGTATTGTCTGTAAATGCTCAGTTCAGAACTTATTGCTGAGAGCTTGCTTTCTGCATTAGTGATTTGCAAAACACTGGACAAATGT
Source organism: Aphelocoma coerulescens (assembly GCF_041296385.1). NCBI lineage: Eukaryota > Metazoa > Chordata > Aves > Passeriformes > Corvidae > Aphelocoma > Aphelocoma coerulescens. The sequence continues at coordinate 5,988,233 of NC_091019.1, forward strand.
CAGCATACAGAACTGCACAGACTTTGTCCCTTAGTCAATGGTCAGGTCTGATGCAGGATACAAACATCAGCAGTATTCCATGCTATGTTTTATACCACACAGACTCTTGAGGTTTTTTGCTTGTTTGTTTTTGTGCAATCACAATATCTCAGTATCTAAGATTGCTCATTTTTCAAGTAATCCTGATTTTTACCAGTAGCTTAAGCTGGTTCATGCTCAATAATTATTTCTTTGGCCAACTGTGTTGTAGTTGTAGTAGTAGTAGTAGTAGTAGTACATTTTTCCCTTATGCACTAATAAAATGAGGTTTGAGGACCTCATGCCAAAATATCCATCGTTCAAATCCTCTAGGAGCTTCTGAATCATAGGAGAGAGATCTGTATCTTTTGAAGGCATTACTGTTCCAACTTATTAGTATTCTTTACAGTGTGTGCTGGGAAATGTTAGTTCCTGGTGTTTTTATGCTCTCTTCAGAAATACCTCTGCATGTCATTCTGAATGAACCTGTGGACTTCTCATGTTTTAACAGCTAAATTGTGCTCTGATTTGCTTGGTTTCTTCTTGGGGATCTCTCAGATAGCGTTGCGGCGAGAGTGGATGAGTTGGCAGTAATTTCCGTAAGGGTTCATTTTTCCCAACGCCTACTGTAGATATAAATTTGCCCTGTGGAGCAGAGCAGCTGCTGCCTTTGCCAGCTCCAATATAGTTCAGTAAGATGTTTTCTCTTTATTGGCCTTTGTGTCAGAGTCACTCTGGTGGGGACAAGCCTGCACTCCTTTGATTCATGCCTGGAAGTGTCACTCACCTCCTTAACATGATGTCCATGTTTGAGAGCGATGGAACGGGCCCAGAACCACTCACTAATTGTCAGCTGCCTGGATCTGTCCTCCTGATGTTCACAGGGCATGACCAGCCTGTATTCCTTGGAAGGATTTGTCATTTTGCTGAGGCTGCTGTGCGTGTTCTAGTGCCAGATGCAGCCACAGGTGAAAGGCTAATGCCAAGCAGTCTTGCTCTTCAAGAATCCAGCAGTGATGGCTCAGGAGAAAACCTGCTGGAGGTATCTGGGAAGGTTATTTGTAGAGATAAAAACGAGTAATTCGTAACCTCCAATCATTGTGGGATTGCATAAACAAAATTTTCAATGAAAGTGTTGCCAAAAGTATAAAACAAACGCTGCAAAAATTACAGTAGTAGGAAATTCAGCAACAGAATTGCCACTGTTCAAAAAACAACAAAACCAAACAAAAAAAACCACCCACAAAACCAGAAAAAACACAAACAAACAACCAACCCCAAATCCAAGTGGTGAACTGCTTTTTCTTTCACTTCGTTCTAATAGTAGTTTTAGTTTTAATTCACAACTCAACCATTTGCTCACAGCCTAATTAATTTATTACAATTTCAACTTTTAGATGATTCTCTTAACCTGTCTTTTGCAAAAAATGGCCTGTAACCTAAAATCTTAATGTAGTGCTACATCAGCTGTTGCAATTTTCTTGTTTTCCCTTTTTTTTTGCCCATTTCTAAAGCTTCAAGGTTGTACAGCTTGAACTGTAGTTAACAGAGAACTGGGCAAGGAATGCCGTAAATATCAGTTGTTTGATCAGGAAAATGGGCAGCCAGTCCTGATAGCTCTTTTTTCTTTTTTTCCTCTCCTCGTATCAGTGGTTAATTTCTGAATCAAAATTTTTATATGGGTGCATAAGTCACTTTTTTTCCCTTCTTCTTCTTTTTTTAAACTGGCAACATGCTCTTTGTTCTGCATTCCTCCAACCCTTGCTCCAGGCAGAAAAGAATAACTGATGTTGCTGATGTCCCACTGATGTTTCTGTGCCGGTAGGCTCTGTCCTCCGAATGATTACCAGTAAATTGCTCTGATTTTATCTGCAGCTAAGCCACTGCTCTTATCTGATGTTACTTTAAACCATGCTTAGTTTCATACATAGATGGGCTTTCATCTGCATCCTGTGGGAACATTTGACCACATCTAATAGCATGGATCAAAGTGAATGTTCTCATCTGAAGGAAAAATAAGCATTTACCAAGTTAAAAAAAAAAAAAAAAAGTTTGATGTCAAATGTTTGATTTCTCTGGATCCCAGTAAAATGACCACAAGGATTAGTTGCAGGAGTTTACTACCTGTAAATTCCATATAGTTTTTCTTCTCACTAAACCTTTTACTCAGCTAATTTTAGCAACATAAGTTTGCTGGAGTAACACTTTCCTAGGTGTAGGTATTGAGGCAAAAGCAGAAAAGCAGGACTAAATGGAAAACTAAATGCAGGATGTCAAACAGAGAAAGGGATTGTGTAGGTGTGTGTAAAATTACATTGGAATTTGAGTGATGGAAGCCCCAGTGAGGATAGGCTGCTGTCATTGCCTTGTGCTTTTGGAATTTTCCAGAGCTTGTAGGTCTTTTGATCAACCTCCTTCCTGACATGTAATTGTTGAAGGACTATTAATAATAATAGAAGTATTTCAACCACCTGCATTTTAAAAAGGGATGTATGAAGAAAAATCACAAGGAACTGGTAATAGTCTTAGCCTGGTGTAGGTCATGCTGTTCAAGACTTGGAAATTCCCATTAAATATCTTTATGTTAAAACTCTTACTGCAGGAAATAGATGAAACCTACAGTTGATCTGCCTTATGACAGTTCTATTAAAGGACTGTGCTATATATATATTTCTCAAGAAAGCTTCAGGAGCAGTGCAAAAGTTGTTCCTTTTGCTTGAATGATTTTTTCAGGAAGGTACTGGAGGCCTTTAAGTGGCCGATGACTGTGTGAGGAGACTCCCAGACAGAGATGCCCAAACCTCCTGTACTTGTGGGAATTGTGCATATACTGTCATTTCTTGATCAACCATAAAATATACTTTTAAATTATTAATCCTAGTCTGCTGTAAGTTTTACTTTACTGGATTTTTTTTTTTTTCAATGTAGAAGGAGGTGTTAAAAGTTCAGTATCAGAATTTTTAGCAAAACCCCACAACATTGATTTTGATTACCAGATCCATGAAAGTACAGGCTGGTGTCACTTTAGTGAACCTCTCTAATTAGGAGCATAGGATTTGCCATCAGAGATCAGGCCAGTGGTTTACTGAGTCTATGAGCATCCTGCCTGCAGCAGTGCCCACACCAGCTGGCTCTGATAGAAGTAGCATCCCCCCCCCCTCCTTCCCCAGCAAGGCATAAGGTCAGTGGGAAATGAAGAAGCAGAATTTTCCTCTTGTATCATGCAGGGGATCATTCTTCATGCCAAAGACAGCGAATTGGTAACTGAGGTCTTGGCCAGCCTGTCTGTACGTCGCCTTTAGGGATAAAATTACTACTTTTTTAATGTAGTGCTAAGCTAAACTTAGGTACAGAAGTTTGCTCTCTCCCATTAGGAGGGGTATTTCTTAATTATTTATAAATATACAAGTACATTTCACTGAAAAGGTCTTTGTGACACAGACTGTAGTGGAGAAGGGGGAACTAAAATTTTTTCTACAACATCTGTGCTCTAGAGCTTTTTTTCCTATATTCCCTTAGTCTGCATCATAACTGGGGACACTGCCCTTCTCTGTCCCTTTAAATCTGATCTAGTGCCAAATGTGTAGCTTTAACTATTGCCAATTTTCTTCTACCTAATTGGCATATAGATCATGATGCAGAAAGCACTCCCAGCCTTTTAAATGGAAGCAGGAGGAACTAAGCTGGAAGCAGGGTCAGCATTGACAATTTAATCTAATTTAGAAAGTTATCAGCCAGTAGAAGATTCAGTTAGATTTGTATCTGTGAAACAGATGGCCAACTGCAGACCATTAGATTAGGTTTGTTATGTTTGTGGAAATTAATTCAGCACTTTATTTTTTTGTTTGGGGAAGGAAAAAAAGAAACAACTTGTGTTATAAGCGCTTAGCAGGAACAATTTATAAAGATGACCTTATTTCCTGTAAAATATGGCAAACCCCTCATGGTCCCAGCTATGCAGAAAGCTTTTTGCTGTAGCCTGATTTCTGGGCTGTGTGGCAATATAGTGAATAACATAACAAAACCAAAAATGCTTCCACCTATGCATAAATGGTTGTTGGTATATTCAAATGCAAGAATTTTACTTCCAAGATCTCATTAACAAAACATTTAGGGCCAGACACCTGTGTGGGCTGCATCCCCCCATCTGTATGTTGATACAAATATATACAAGTATTTCCTTTTTCCCTACTGAAAGGTGAGGACCAGATTTTAAAAATAGTGGAGAGATGGCACTCGTTTAGGTTTTTAAAAAGTAACTGAAATTTTCTGAAGGATTGTTTATTTTGGTGGCTAGGAGGAAGATGAGCTCTTGGGATAATGTGGCTCTAATGGAAGATGCTGTATCCTTCTGAGATTCTTAGTCTTTTTGTGCGTCTTTGGGATGGAGTCTTTGCCACACAAATTAATGCTCAGCTGTCACAAAATATTATTCACTATCTTAAAATGCAGCTTAAAATAAAAATAGGCCTTCCAAAAGTAGGTCACACCTAAGATTTGTCTAGCCAACTGTCCCATTTCTGACAGTGCCCAAGAGCAGGAGGAGCATTAGAAATATGGGTAGAATATACAAAAAGTCTTTGGAAAGGGAATTGGCTCCTTCTTATTCTTACTCTTACGATCAATAAGCTTTAGAAATAATGGAATTAATATGTAATTCTTTAACTACCAACTTCATAATTCCTGATCAGAGGAGTTAAATGTGAGCTCAGCAACTGAGACTTGAGTACGTGCTTGAAAAAATCTTATGGTCAAGTCCTTGCTCAAGTTTGGGTCTTGTTTCCTCCTTTCTTCATTCCTCCCATCTCCAGATTCTGCATTGATCTTGCTTGGCAGATGAATAGGTTGTTGGCCTTCCTAACTCAGTTGCAGTGATTTCTCATCCATGTGTTGGTTGCCTGTTGCTTTATGTCGTTCCAAGTGTCGGAGAGCGCTGCCTCTCACCAGCTTCTGGCAGCTTCAGAGGCATTGCCTCTTGTGAAAAGCCTTGGACACTGAACTGAATTACATTTTACAGAGTGAGGAAGGTAGTGCAGATGACTCAATCTTTTTTCAGTGGCATTAGACACTGTGTTCACGGGAGAGGAGGATGTTTGGCTGGTGACTTCAGTGTTGATATGGACTGAGCCTACCCAGTCCCTGGATTTGAAGTCTCATTTTTGTCCATCAAGCACTGAGCAGACCCAAAAGGGAATGTTGGCTGGTCCTTCTTGGCTAAAAGAGGGCTAGGGTTTTGGTGTGAGACCAAGGCCAATTTCTGTAATTCCCTAATCCCCACAGCAAACTGATTTTGTTAAAAATTAAGAAAAGCTTTTGCAATGTTTCCTGGCCTCACTGTTTGGATCAGATAACTTTCATCTTCATTCACTGCTAGCAGTTGAAAGGGTTTAGTATCATGTGCCTTAGAAACCAATTATACTTTTACTTGGAGTTGCTTCACAGTTGTGAATGTTGTTTTGATGAATTAATCCTCTAAGCAATCAAGAGAAAATGGAATAGAGGAGTGAGTTTGTGCTTAAAATGCTGCATGGCAAATTGAGTTCCATTTCCAGCCCTCTTCAGATTATTATCTTTTGGAACCTTTTCCTTGCCCTTTGTTTCTCAGAGTCCAATCCAGCAGTGATAGTTCATCTGTTTTGATCCCTCCTGCGGCCATGGCTTTCTGCCCAGAGGAGATGATACTGCAAACACACAGATTTGTGACCCCAGGTGAAAAATACCAATGAAATTACAGCAGCTGTTTGGAACAGTCTCTCATACCTTTTCCAAACAGAGAAAATGAGTCTGTCTTTATTAGAGAAGTTTAGAAGACTTGCTTACTGTCACAAACCAAGTGTGCCAAGGCTACATGGTGGCTTGGGAACTGATCCCACTGAGTGTTGGGTGCTTATAACAGAACCTCTAAGGCTGTAGCAGCCTGGAGTTAGATCCTTCTCCCATCTTCAGTGGTCAGGAAACTTCAGTGGTGGAGGAAACACGTGCAAACTTCCCCACTTCTCACACTCAGGCTGGTGCATTAGCAGAGCTCCCAGCACAGTCCTGAGCACATCAGAGCCTCGGTCCTCTGAGCTGTTTGGGTAAAGCAGCTACTTCGTGTCACAGTGCATCGCGTTCTCCTCAAACTCCATCAAAGCCCCGCTCGTCCTCCCCCTCCCCAAAACAAACACCCACCTCTGCCAGGGTGAGGGGGCTTTGCTGGGGGGAGAGCTGATGTGGAGACACTGTGGCTCCCAGGCTGTTTGCTTTTCATGGAGCAGTTGAAAGAGCCGCACGGATTTGACTCTGGCAGGAGTGTGCCTTTTGAAAAATCAACAGTGAAAATGTCAGCCATCTATCCTTCAGCTTGGCAACAGGGGAGGTGAAGCAGCCTTTGCTTCTCACCTTGGCAACATCGGCTGTGTTATTTCTTTTTAATATAAAGAATTCCAGCCAAGCATCTTACAAGTGCCAATTCTCTGTATTTTTAAGGAATGCTAGCAACAGTGGTCAGACCATGGAATTAGGGCTGACTTGCACATGGTGGGGTCTTGCCAGAGGGCAGGCAGCCCTTGCTGCACCAGGCTATGTGTGTCCATTCCAGGTCTCATTCAGCCTGATGCTTTTTAGCTTGTGTTTGTGAGACAAAACGTTCAAATATTGTGAATGCTCCAAAGTTATAAAAACGGGTGTACCTGGCGTTTTTTGTTGTGCAAAATCTTGGGTTTCCTTTCAGAGCATAAATTTCCATAGATGTTAGGATCATTTACATGAAGAGAGTTGTCTCTATAATAGGTGGAAAGTCTCCTGATTGTGTAAAAAACCCCAAAAAACCCAAAACAACAACAAAACAAATAGTCAAACAAAACCCCAACAATTTCTTTAATTATTCTTTTCATGCCTATGGTGTCCAACACAAAAGACCTGCTGAACTTTATTCTTGCTATAAATAGCTTTGATAAGATAAAATATACTGATCCTGTTTGAAATTGATGCCAAACATTGGAACTCTGTGTTAGAGACAGTAGTAAGAGAAGGGAGCAGTGGGGGTGTAAGGGAAGAGCTGCAGGAGGAGTGGGAGTTGTAAAGTGTGACTGTGTCAGAAATCTGAGCACTGTGCATGCGTGTCTTCGGCTAAAATTAACCACCCAAGCTTCACATGCCAGCATATATATAATCATTTAACTGTGGACCCCTTGAGAAGGAAGAGCAAGCTGGACTCAAGCAGAATATATTCACGTTAAATATGCCAATAAGTAGTATGACCTTCCAGGTCCCTGTTCGTGGGAGAAGTAAATTTTCCTGTGACCATTATAAAACAGTAAGCAGCTCTTGGCTCCTCGATCATGGCACTGGTGCTGTTGAACAGTAACTAACTTCAGCCTTAGAAGTATTGGGTTTGTTTTGGTTTTTTGTTTTTTTTTTCCCTTTCTTCTGCAGCTTCTTAGGATTTTCTGTGGTTTCTCTTTGGAGTAGATATGTATCACCTTTCCAGATAAGCCCTTTTCTGTCGCTATTTGTGCGTGGTAGTAGATGTAAATGGGTTTGTCTTGTGTATGAGAACTGTGATATTTGAAAATAACTTGCTGTGCACTTCAGGTGACTTTTTAGAAAACACTGAAAAAAAATAGTGCATTTGTTGCTTTTGTTCTCTGAGGTAGATTATAATTTGTTGGCGTGAGATGAATTCAATTGTTTCACTGTGGCCAAATGTGACTTGGAATGGGTTTTGCTGATCAGCTCAGCAAACTAAACTATTTCACTTTGGGATATGCAAAGGAATCGGTGCAGGTGTGAATGCAATCTCATTTTATTCAGGACTTCATGGGGTTTTTTGCAAGGGGGAACAAGAGAGCGGCCACCTGCTTGGCCGTGGTGTGTGGCTCCAGCTTGACAGGGGTTTGTATATGGCAAATGTGGATAATGGGAGCATTGAGAGCGCAGCGTGCCGGATGCCAGCACAATCACTGTCCTTGCTTCACCTTCGAGGCTGGTGCAGAGCAAAATGCTCCTCTGGTGAGGAATATTGAGCCCTCTGTGTAGGCAGCACCTGTCAGTAACAGGGTTCAGAAACTTTACAACGGGGCGGGGGGAAAAAGGAATTCTCTCTCTTCTCCTCTTTTATATTAAATATAGTAAAATATTCAGTAGGGTAAGAGTAGGAAAGGTGCCAGCTGGGCAATTGAAAGCATGATGCTTGTTTAGTATCCATCAAAGATTTGCTCTAAACAAACTCAGTGCCTGCTCTGAAGTGTGGACAGTCCAAGGCTCTATTCCTGGAAAGGTTGCAAGCCTCCTAAAATTGACACATATGCTTGGCTCTGTGTGCTGTGAGCCAGCCCATTGCTTTTGAATAGTAGTCATATGCATGAGAAAAGCCCCCCTCAGTTGGGAATAAGGCTTTAAAGAGAGAGAAAGAAATAGTCCCAGTGGTGTTTAAATTACCCATTTCTCTATTTAACTTTCAAAGGCTAATTAATATACACAAGTGTCCAGTAAAATGTAATATTCAGAAGAATATCCCCCACCAACTGAGTAATAATTCAAAGCAGTTGCAACAAACACTTGCACATCTGAGTAGAATAAATAATTTGGTTGAGTTGCCTTAAGAAATGAAAAAAAGAACCAGAGTTACCTCTGTTTCCCCAGAAATGTGGGAACCAAATGGGAATTACAGATGGTTACAGCTCAGTTCTCAGTAGTTGATGATAATTCAGAAGTTCCAGCCCTTTAGGTAATGGAGAGTACTGGCATCACATTAGACGTTAATTAGTAGGTATATGTGCATATGTGTGTGACAGCTGTTTTTAGGGGATTGCAAATCATAGAACCAGAGCGTGGTTTGGATTGGAAGGGACCTTAAAGATTATCTCATTCCAACCCCCTGCCATGGGCAGGGGCACCCACCTTCCTCTAGACCAGGTTGCTCAAAGCCCATCCAACCTGGCCTGTTCTCCGTACAGTGACATTCCAGGAAGGTAATTTTGCTGTCTCACCTGCCCGCTGGAAGGAATCCACTTGCAATTCAGCCCATCACTGCTTCAGTCTTTGGAGTTTCTGGTGGTTTCCTCCCTTTATTTGCTGGCTTTGGTGCCAAGGTGCTCGGTAGGATTCAGTAGACAAAGCTCCAGGCCCCCATCCTGGCTTTTAGGATGTTTCCAGTGTCTTGGAGTAGAGAGAAGTGATTCACTGCTTGCCTCCTTTCCTTCTGAGCTGGGATCACTGGGGGCTCAAGGGCACCCCTAAGGACCCTATATATTTGCTTTGGCTTCTACTGTCCACATACCCTCAGCTGTATCCTTAAAGAGAAGGAGCAGACAGAACTCTTTGCTCAAAGCCCACTAATACCTTTAAATTATCACAGAGACATGTGGGCACACGTTATCTGTCCTCTGGCCTGCTTTTTAAGCCTTTGTTTTGTTTTGTTTTGTTTTGTTTTGTTTTGTTTTGTTAGAACTTGTATTGGGGGAATAAACCACGAAGCAGTCTTTTTGGATAGCAGTGCAAAGCTTCATTCATTCTGGAAGAGTCAGCACTATCCTTGTGCTATGATTTGTGTCATGGTACAGATGTATGATAGAGACTTCTGTAGGATTCAAGAAGCATGTAGGGGCAACTAAGGCCACAAATTGTAAGAAATCTTTCAAAAAGGGTCTGTGACAAATGCTGTTAAACTTGATTTTAAATTTTTTTTCACCACGTGCTTCCTTGTTGTCCTTTTGGCAGTAACTCAGCGAAATATTGTCAGGGCTATAATCTCTGTGCACTTTCAAAATAGCCATTATCCTTCCTGTGCTCCCTTGGAGCCAGAGATGCTTCAGAGGGATGAGTTCTTCAGCTAAACCTTTGGCTTTAGCTGTTCAGCTCTGAGCTTTGCAGTGTGGTATCTGTTAATGAGATCACTCTGTTGGACTGTAGCATGGATCAGCATGGGACTGCAATTAGTGTTACCGGTCAAAAATTGGGATTTCGTGACTCCACATGTGCAAGCCCCATGACATTGGGCAGCAGTGAGTATCTCGTGGGCTTTTCCAAAACCCCGTAGTGTTGTAAGGGCTGCAGGCATTCCCCTTTGGATCATCTCAGTATGGGATGGCTATTTTTAGGTTTTGGAGTGGTTTTTGTTTTCCCTGTGAACTTCAGCAGGCAGTGTGGTGTGGTTAGCAGCAGCACAGGCACTGCATTGTAGTGGCTGTTCTGGAATGGGAGTTCATCGATGTGACTAACCCTGCTATTCAATCATGAAAAAAGCCTTGCTCTGCTCTAATTATGCTCCATGATGTCAAAAAGATGTTCTTCAGCTGTTACCAAATTCATGAGAGCCTGATTCATGGTAATTATTTGGAGAAAACAATCGGAGTCTGATTAGTTCAGAACTGACATGGTAAGGGAAAAGGAAAGAAAGATTTGAAAATTTACTTGGGCGTTGATTATAATTAGATTTTGTGTGTGTGTGTGTGTGTGTGTGTGTGGAAATGAGTAAAAGGAAGAGATTCAGGCATATTTTCTACTTCAGTAGAAGAGAGACACTCTTTTCAAGTACTTTCATGTGAATCCTTTCCTTTTCATGAGTGTATTTCAGAATACTGACTCAGAGGCAAAAGCATCAGGTAGTTTCCATTTAAAGGAGACCCTGGAGTGCATGATAATACCTGACACCTTAACCTAATTGCAGTCCCACAGATATACTGGGTCTCTAAAGGATCTTCCTGGATTCATTGCTCCCATGACTTTATTCATGGTCTGTATCCTGGTTTTGCTGGTCACTTCTGCTCCCCAGCCTTCTTCAAGTGTTTGGGGGTGGCTGTGTGGGCTTGAACAAACAACCAATTCTGCAAAAGGCACCTTTTGTACTGATGCAGTGTTCAGATGCAGGGCAGGTGGGCTGAGGTGTGCTGGGCTGTGGTGGATGTGTTCTCTCAGTACAGCCAGAAATGTTACAAGAGGCTTCGAGTGCCAGGAAATTTCAGGGGTCTCCTAGCTGGAAAGCAAGATTCCTCTCTCATCCGAAATGTGCTTTAAAGAAGTAGGTGTGAGGCTAAGGAAAGGGGAGTGGGGAGAAACCTCACTGAATTTCAAAATTCTTCAATCTTATTGATGGAAGACAGTGTTCAGGCCTTTTTCTTTACAGACAGCTTTCAAAATCTTTCGAATTTGGATTCTTTTTTTCTCCAGACCTCACTGTTTTTTGCACTACTTTTTAGTGTTTCAGCTGTGACTCATAATGTACTGAATATTTCCAAAATTGATACTTAACTGTAACACTCTTAATTCAAATCTGGTGGATCAAAGGGGGAGAGAAAAAGAGAGAAGAAAAAAAGTCTTTCACATATGTTTTTAATTTGTTCCCAGATGATTGGATTCCTAAGATCATACACTACAGAGAAAAAAAGCTACCAAACAGCTGAGTCCACCTTTAACAAAAGCTGGGACTTAGACCCGAGTTAAACATTAGCCTGACTTGGACACAAAGACCTGCTTTTGGTGATAATGCCCAAATCACCATGTTCACTGGATTTTTGTAGCTAGAGTAATGAAGCTGCCTCCAGTGATTTTCATACTGTGTGGAATCACTGAAAAGTTTTAAAAGCCTGTGCTGGTGTGTAGAATAAGGCAATATCTCCTGGGTTGTAGTGGGTTGAATATTTCATATCACAAGATTTTTATATTTTAATTAGAGTGGTAATTTTCATATGAATATTGAAATGTGACTTCGTACCCATTTGCTAAAAATACCTGAAGAGCACTCATAATGGATGTGCAGAGATAGGAAAATTGAAAGTTTCTCAGCAGTGTTTTCTTTTATTATTGTTTTTCCAATTATTTGCCTGGGTTTGAACATTTGAAAACACTGTGTGCTTTGAAATGTATTTCATGTGTCTAGAAATAGCAGCCATTGTGCAATTACATTTTTTTTCACTTGTTTGTATGGAAAAGGAAAAGAAACATTAGAAGTCTATTTGTGTAGTACATTACAAAGACTTGCAACAAACAGGTTTTGAAAACATCCTGGAAAGTTTCAATGATTTGCTTAATACATGCCATAAAAATCAGTGGTGACCATGAGGAGCTACGACAATAAGCCTGGGTAATACTGCATCCCTAAGAATGCTTCAGAGCTTGTAAATATACAGCCCAGTCAGTTAAGAAATAATAATTTGCATGTTATGCATATTGCAAGATATTGTTGTACAGTAACATTTTTAAGAGAAGCACAGGTTTATTATATCTGTGTTTTCCTGTGAAGTGCTTTCCTCATCAAGTAGTGGAATTAAATAATATTCCACACCCTTAAATACCCCAGAAACAAATATTTCCTCCATACTGGTATGCATTTAATAATAAGCATAAAAGCTTTGCTTGTATTTCTGATACCAAACACAGGCTGACTTCAGCACCCAAAGTGGGGTTTACAAGAATAATTTGCTGTCAGAGGGAGTTTCTTTATGTGTTATCATAGGCAGTGAATCAGACAGCAGGTATTTGGGGTTTTTCAAGCTGTCTCCTTTACCAGGAGGATTTAAGGGAGTTGAGGGATTTCTTTGATGCAGTTCTGTTTATTTCCAGGGTATGCATGTAAGATCTAGTGTTCCTGGGTGCAACAGGAATTAGGGCAGTAGGAAGCAGGTACAGGATAGCAGTTTTGCAACGCCAGCCATGCATTCTCACGCTGTTATTTGACTTAAAAATCAATCCTAACTAGCTCTCAAGGTCTTGCTGTTGCTGTGATTTCAGGCTCTGCCAGGAGAGATCTGCTCCTGTTTTTACTCTAGGGCTGATCCAAGGATTTGTCTGACTGCATGATCATCTGCATCATGGAAGTGATCCAGGATGGAACTGATGCATCAAAGTATAACCTTAAATTTTCTGAAAGTCCTTCAGTGATAAATTAGGACATTCATCACAGCCCTCTCATTAAAGGAAACGTGGTTATTGTGTTTTTTAAGTTCCTTGTCAGCTGAATTGCAGGGATGGCGTGGGGGGGGTGGACCCTTGCACTTGCAAAGTAAATAGTTTACAACCTGTTTCCTCGTATGTCTTCACTCCTAGATAAGAAAGCTAAAACCATGTGGCAGAAAAGTAGGTTAAGTCAATCCTAGTTCCTTGAAGTCGTTGAATCTTTTAAAGTGTTTTCCTGTTATGGAAAATGTTTTCTTGTAAAAGGAGCTAAAGGAACACAATGTCTGGTTTGTGCAGCGTGGGTTCTTTGCCGCTTTTATTGGTCAGCTGGGGAAATCACTCATGTACTCAGCCTTTATTTCATTGAGATGTTTTTCAGTTCTGTGGGGCTTTTTTGTCACGGAGGTGTTCCAGTGTGTTTTTCTGTTCAAGTCCATGATGCTGTTGGCGTAGGAAGTGGATAAATGGTGGAAAATAGGGGCATATCTGTCAGATATTAAGTGATTTGTTCATGGCTGCTACCAGTTGTGTTTTACAGGTTTTAAAAAAAATACAAATGAAGACTTTGCAACAAAAGTAGCTCTAGTCAAAACCTCTGTTCTTCTTTTTATCACATTAACATTGAAGCATCAAGTGCAAGAGGAATGTGAAATTACAATCCGTGTATTATATCCAGGTTCCTCTGTCTTGTGGCAAATACTTGCCCCCTAGACTTGGCAGTTGGCTTTTGATTGCCATGAAGGAGGACATCCTCACCACGTTGGAAATGCAAGGCTTGAGATGCTTCTGAAACGAGTAGCTGTGGGTCAGTAATTGAGAGGATCTGTGCTGACCAGCCCTGGGGCCCCCAGGGTAAGAAGGATGTGGATCTACTGGAGCAAGTGCAGAGGAGGTCCATGAAGATGATCAGAGGGCTGCAGCGCCTCTCCTAAAGCTGGAGTTGTTCAACCTGGAGAGCCACCCCTCTCCTTGGGCTCTTGTCTTTCCATCTATCAGTAGCTGTGAAGGAAAGCAGTATTTCCTGGGCAGTGCACAGGGAGGGCTTTCCCTGGCCTTCTGGGCACTGGATGCTCTTGTTCCCTCTGGGACAGTGACTCTCACACTGGTGTTGAGGCATTTGTCATCCGCTTGTAGGGTCTGTGGAGGGTTGGGATGGCTCATGTTCTAGGAAGCACGTTGAATCTACACCTGCTTACTGATAGACTGGACTGGGGTGAATGTGTTTCCAATATTCTAGACACTCTTGAGGGTAGGGGTGAACATTAATATTTAGATATTTAAAAGGTAAAATCCTGATATTTATTGTTTTTACCCTATTTCTTTGGAACATAATAGGTAATTTTAAAGAAATCTTAATTTTGAATATTGTCCTATGTAAAGAATACTGTTGTTTAATTCATAAGCAGAAATTTCCAATGAAGCAATTTAGCTTCTTTTTGATAACCTAGCATGAAAAATTTTTATAAGTTTTCTGCGAACTTGAAGAAGTCATGCTGGCATATGATGAGCAGTACTTAGTGCAAATTAAAGAGAGATTTTTGGCTGCTTGTTGTGCTTAGTTTTCAGGTAATACATTGTGAAATAAATCCCAACAGCCGGAAGTTTTCATAACAGATTAAAAGCAATTTAATAGGCCTGTTTAACCTGTGAGATAGAATTTGTTAGAATTGTTGGATATTTAGGACCTTTAAAGATTTCTTTGGTAATACAATAAAGGAGTTTCCTCACAATGAAGCTGCTATATGGCTAATACCTATCTGAAGTGTTTTTTGGGAGAAGAGCCTTTAAAACTTTCTCAGTAACAGGTATGAAGAAAAAATGTCAAAGGGAAAATGCAAAAAAAAAGTGCTTGGGTGGAAACTGAAGTCCCTTGCACACGCTGCTGCTGTAGAATATTCCGCTGACCTCCTGATGGTCCATTCAAGCTGTAACATGTTCAGGAGTTTGCTATCAACTGCCATGAGCTTTGATGTCAGGTTGCTGAATAGAAAAATCCATACTGCAGTAAGCTGAACACTTGATCTGCGCAAGGCCTTGAATTTTAATGCTGTTGACTTGTTTCAAAGAGTAAAAAAAAAGCAGTGATCTGAAATCAGCCTTTCGGATGCCGAGAGAAACAAAGAATTCTCGTTTTTCAGGTTGTGTTATGAGTAACAGTTCATTTTTGTTTGTCTGTCTCCTAACAGATTTATACAGATTGGGCTAATCACTATCTAGCAAAATCTGGTCACAAGAGATTGATAAAGGATCTACAGCAAGATGTGACTGATGGAGTCCTGCTAGCTGAAATAATCCAGGTTGTAGGTGAGTGACTTTCTGTGTTTGTGCCAAGTATCCACCAGCTCGCTCAGACAATCCCTGCTTTTATCTTCTACACAAACACAGTGTGTGGGGGGGGAATCTATCAAACTGCATGGAATTATGTAGATCATTTTCCTTCAGAGACTTTGCTGATTAATTTGAAAAAGCCTTGTCTTTAAGCATAGTGGAAAAATATTGGATGTTGCTGATAAAATCCCCTGACACAGCAGTATTACTCCACATGGCTGAATGTTAAAAAAAACAACTCATGAGATTTTTTTTCCTGCTAGGATGCTGTTAGCCTTCACTATTCCTAATACCTCCTGGGTACTGGTCTGAATATAATTCACAATGATATTGCCTCCTGTATTGAACCTCCTGCCTCCAGTTGGATTTGGGAGATCCATGTATACAGCTGGGAAAGGAGAAGGAGTGTAATTTTTATGTGGCAGGAAAAGAAATCTTTCATAATGAGTTTTCAGATGAGGAAAATCACAATAGGATGAATGTCAAGTGCAGGCTCAGTTATTTTATCCAAAGCCTTTGGTTCTCTTAAATTAGTGCATTAGTGTTTTTAGACAATGAAAGTTCTGAACAATTTTCTCCGTGTAGAGCTGCGCATTGTCCCTCTTCCCTTGGGCCTGGATCCTTCATTAGTTCCTTCAGAGGCTCATCCATCTGGTCCTGGGGATGCCACAAAACACACGCATGGGCCGGTGGAGATTGATGGAATGGGAAAGCCCGATAATGGGAATTAGGACAACCATTGTTAGGAGCAGGCTGACAGATTTGAGATGCAAATTAAGAAGCCAGCAATGAATGAACAGGACATCAGTGCCTGCATATTTGTGTGTGTTTGAGATGCTGTAAGGGAGCTAGTTCCTGCCTCTAAGGTATGGATCTGCAAGCCCTGTTCTGAAATGACCCTGTGAAGCATCTTCCAGTGCTTCTGGAAGATTCTGCTGGGATATGTTAAAAAAGATTTTGTCTCTCTGTTGGAGAGCAACATTATATCTCTGTAGCATTGTAGACCTGCTGTGCAGTTACAGAGGTGTAAAAACAGGCCATGAATTAATTGGTGGTGTGTTGACAGGTATTCACTGTGAACAGTGCTCTGTCCTATATCCGTTTCCTTTAATAGGAAAGATTGTTGGAAACCCAGGAGCAGTTAGGTGTTGATTCCTTTCATGCCTATCTAGCTATCCTGCCTTAACACTGTTGTAAGAAGAATATGTGTGCAAGAATACCACCGTCAAAATGTGGACTTGGCTATTTCTACCAAATATTTAAATGTATTTCTTTGAGTATTGACTTGTGAAAACCCTTATGAAATTCAAATTATTCCTTCTAAAATACATAACCAATTATTGCTTTGATCACTTTTGGTTTTTTTTTTTTTTTTTGGTCATTTTATAGCTGCCTTTTGGCTAATATTTAAGATAAGGTCTGCAAGGTTTCAAAGTTGAGGTATGAGGGGAAGAATTTCTTTTTCAAGGAACATTTTTCATGTGAAAGAAAGGTCATATTTAAACATTCTCAATTTAATCCTCCAAATTAACAGTGAAGAAAAGTAATTTGTATCTGCTGTGTATGGCTTTAGGCAGCTGCATCTCATTGTCACAAAGATGGGGAGGGCTTTCACACCCAGAAGCAGTTTTATCTGTAGCCTGAAAAATCCAAGCTTTTTTCCTAACTACACAGTAAGAAAGCTTTGATATGCAGTGCAGGAAAGGGGGTTTTTTAATGTTATGGTGTGCTATGTGTAAAAGCAGCTATTTGCAAGTCAATTAAAATGTATTCACAGCATCCTGGTTCATTTCAGTTCAAAATTTATGAGCCTGTAAAAGAGTGTGTAAGTAATATATGCCTTAGTAGTGCCATATAAACATAGTAGCTGTATTGAAACCCATGAATGCAGGTACACTTGGAGGCTACTTGGAGATATCTCTGTAGATGTGTTCCAAACAATAGACAGCTCATTCATAAGTTCATTAGTCTCCTTTCAAGTAATTATAATAGTGCCAATTTATAGTAATACAGCTCTCAATTTTTAAAAGTGTTATAAATTTAGTTGATGGAGATACTGCATGGTACTAAAGTGAGAGATAGTGAATATTACAAGATGGGTGCCCAGGACTTGGAAAATGGGATTTAATGAATTCATCTTTGTTTCTGTATGACCAAATCCGAGATGGCATTCCTGGAAGCAATGTGTGCTCTTCACGTGTAGAGGCTGATGGACCACTCTGGGGAGTGCACTGTGGATTTAGCTGCAGTCTCTTCCAGATTAGCATCAGTTTTTAGTTGCATTGCTGTGGGATAAAGGTGTACTGTGACATGGATGTGTAAAATGGGACCTACCAGGCAAGAGTGAAGTTGTCTTACTGCTTTGTTTCTCATGGCTATGACTGCTACTGGAATATCGTGCCAGATGCAATCCTCCTAACTGAGGGAAGCCATGAGGTGGGATGGAGTGATGGAGTTCTGACTGGTGTCCTGAGAATACATGGGACTGCTACAAAATACGGCTTTAATGCATGAATCAAATGGGATGTGAGCACCTGCCTTTATTACAGTGAAAAAACTGTGGGAAACTGAACTTTGGTTGTAACTGGTTCTTCAGACTCAAACACAGTCATGTCAGCATCCAAGGCTGAAAGCTGAAACTGAGCAAACTCAGACTCTGAGGCAAACATTATCCACCTCAGGGATTTAATTATTTCACGCTGACCTTAAAGCTGGAAACTGTGTTCTTCTGCAGGTTGGGGTAGCGTGTAAGCCATGGTCAAGAATCTTGAAAAGTTGTTTCATGGTTTGTGCTTTACAAAAGGAAAAAAAAAATTGTTAGAGTTATTGATCATAAATTTCCCATTTGGATTTAAAACCTGTATTTACTCTCCAAGCAAAAACAACTGCCATGCTAACATCTCTGTATGTAGTGCTCGCTTTGCCACCCAGCAGTGACTCAGCTTCCAGAGCTTACATCTTTTTTGTAGTTTAAAGGAATTCCCTGTCACCATACAAGAAGTTGTCAGAGCAGTTGGCTTCTGCCCCAGCTGTCTCTGGAGGCATGACCCAGTAGAGACCTCCAGCTGCTTTTTTTTTCTTTTTGTGGCTCTCAGTGTTTCACACGTTCACTTGGACTGGACAGCTACAATCCAAAACCCCTTTACCGAGCTGGCAGCAAGTGCTCAGGAAATCACTGGAATAAATGCCCTTGGTTTAGTTTTTTTGCCTTATTGCCTCTTATTTTTTGATTTTCAGCAAATGAAAAGATTGAAGACATCAATGGCTGCCCAAAAAATAGGTCTCAAATGGTAAGTAGTAAAGTGGTCTGTTGTTTGTGTGTGCGTGGCTGAGTGATAGTGTGGGAGTTCAATGTCTGAGACTTTTAATAACAGTTTTTAATTAAAATTTTACAGTAGTGAGACTAAAAGTATAGTCTTCAGAACATTAATATTACAGTTCTTGCCCCATTATACTCCACAGTAGTTGAGTTAGGCCTTATAATTTATCACATATTTACAGTTGAGATTATTCTTACATTGCTACTTTATATTTCTGAAATACCACGTAGTTAAACAGAAATGTAGAGAAATAAGGAATTAGATATTTGAAAGTATGATTAAGAGTTCCTGTTTCTTTTGACATGAAACAAAATAAATGAGCAATATGCATGAAATGCAAAAAAATTTGAATAGTAGAATTCAAGATGCAACTTGTTGACAGATAAGAAGTTGGTTTGTATCTTGCTTGTATCTAGTATTCAAACCTGGGGAACCAAAAATCAGTCCAGGAAAATTAAAAGCATATAATACCTCAAGAGTATATCTGCTTTGAGTATTGCTGAAGCTAAAAGTATAGCAGAATTTTACTAAGAACACAGATAATAAGAAACTGGTTTTTAAAATGCTTTCAAATGAAGAGCATTTAAAATTTATGATACTTCAAAGAAGGTTACTTCCTTCTGTATCTTGAGAAAAAGTGATTCTTCAACATAAATTCTAATATCTTCCTTTAGCATTGCCAATGCTTGCTTTGGGACACTTGGATATCCGTTCTCTGTGTGCAGCTGTTTTAATGTTTTTTATTTTTATGACTGTTCCTCACTGCCCCTACCTCCATGACTTCAACATGAGCACAGCCACTCAATGCAGTAAAATGAAATAAAGATTTAAGGAGAGCTTGACATCTTAAGTCAAAACCCACACTCTGTTCTGCTCTTCTCCTTTGGCTTTTTGTTGCTTGTTGTAAGTTATCAATCTTGTTGAAACTGTGGAGCAAGCGCTCTGTAAAAGAAAGCCATCAGAAAGATTTATCATTGCTACTTCTTACTGCTTTGAAGAGGGTGGTTGCTGTTCTTGCTGTAGCCACAGCAGCTGTCTGGAGTATAAATAATGAGGAAATTTTGACAATTACTGTAATTTAATGTTCCGCAAGTGTGTCGGAAGAACTGAATTTCATTCAGGACTGGAGTCTGTAACCAGTTGCAGGATGTTGCAGCTAAAAAAGTCACTTCAAGCCATTACTCTCAATGAAGAGAAAGCGTTGCTCTGTTGGATTGTGGGATGCATGTAGTAGGTTGCTTATGGAAGCAGGATCAGGTTATAAGCAGAGGCATGCAGGAGGCATGTGCTGGGTCAGGAATGCTGGAGAGGGCTGGAAGGATGCATTTGGTCTGCGTTCCCTGCTCTGATGTTACTCCGCTTGCTCATTCAGGAGAGTGAGGTGAGTGGGACTGTGCCCCCCACTCCTGAGACCTGCAGTCACAGCTGGGCATCCCCAGCAGTTTTCCTCATGTGAGAAAAATGAGAATTGTGCTTAGGGCTTGCTTTTATCGGGTGCACATGCTTACAGAGCTCTTTGTCATCTGACTATAAAAATACTGTTGTTGCTCAGAGGAGCTGTGGCTGCCCCATCCCTGGAAGTGTTTGAGGCCAGGTTGGATGGGGTTTGGAGCAACCTGGTCCAGTGGAAGGTGAAACTAGATGATCTTTAAGGATCCTTCCAGTCCAAGTCATTCCATGGTTCTTCTAAGACAGAACATAGGAATCTTCATGGGGTGGTGTTCATGCAGTTACTTGCAGTGTTGTTTAGGGACACAGCCCTTTGGCAGGTCTGGGACAAACGTGTTACTGTGCTTGTTTTAGGTACAGCAGTCTTCAGCCTTTGCACTTCAGTGCACGCTCTTAATGCAGCTTCCAGGGTCCTGCAGAGTGTGGGAACTGGTGTTTGTGTCTGCTGCCTCTGGCTCAGAGAGGTGGCAGAGGCAAGGCCATCCAGATACCTAGGTAGTAATGTCCAGTCTTTTTTCAAATGAGTCTCTCAGTTAAGAGTGTCCTTATCTGTGGATGCTAAAAAGCTAGGAGCAGAGGAATTTTCCAGCTGCTGAAGCATTTTGTGAAGTTTTCCTTTCTCATGCAAGCTAGCTGAAAACAGTGTAGAGATTTTTGTAAACCAAGACTTTATCTTGCACCTGTGAACTTGTTTTCCAAGCTGTTATGGTACACTAGAGAAAATATTTTGAAATGGGTGTCAGAACATTCCACCAATCACTCTGAGAGGCAGATGGTCAAGTGACCAATCATATCATGCTCTCTTGCAAACTGAGTTATAACCCAGCTTGTAATTAATAAAATGATTCCATTTTGCATTTTCTCCTTGGACTTGTGTCGTGGTTCTTGCCGTTTCTCGGTACAACGGCAACACTTACCCGTATTAGAGTGCTTGAAAGGTGAGCAACACAGATGAGGAGATTTGGGGGGATTAAAAAAAAAATAACATAGCACCAATAAATGGAGATTCAACTTTGTTCATTATATAGGAATACAGAGGGAAATCTAGATCTAGAATATAGAAATATAGATCTCAGAGGGAAGCCTTCTACCATCCTCTTTTCCATTTGTAGACTTCCAATGCCTTGAGCTGTGAAGAATCAGCTCACTCCCAGCCAGGTGTATCAGCTTAGAAAGCTGGACCAGATCTGTGTCTTCTCAAGTCCATTAAAGGAAGTGGGGGGAAAAAGTGTCTTTGCTTCCATGTGGCACAGTCCCAAGCCAGTGATGCCAAACCTGAGGGAGCTCTCTGCAGAGCCAGATCCGGCCTCTTTGCCTTGTTCCCAGTGTTGGAGAGCATCAGGCAGATTGGCCCAAACTGAGATTTAGAGACAGCTTGGGTCTGTCAGGCTCCAAGCCAGTGCTAATAAGCCTTGTCAAGTGAAGTTTAGTACTGCAGAACCATGTGGGACCATCAGTGCTTATCAACCTCGTCCCGGTGCCAAAAATGACATGACAAGGACCCCACTGGCTCTGTGAAAAATCACTTAGGTGAGAACCTGTCCTCCCATTATCATCCTGTCTGGGTTGTTCTGCTGAGGGGAGTATCCCTGTCTTCCTTTGCTCCAGATAAGAGTTGGCTGCCTTTTATATAATCTATTATAGGCTATTCTATAGCTTGTCCTCTGCATAAAATCTGTTTCAGGGTTTTTTTTCCCAAACCTCTATATTTTTGTACTGTAGATACTTGTCTAAACAAAAGCCTGTAATTCTGATGATTAGTTCCAGCTGGATGCAGAAAATACTGTGGGTAATAGAGGATGTACTTGTATGGAGCACAGGCTCTGGGACCAAGAACATTTGGAGAGCACCGCGGCATTTGGGTTTTTAAAATAAAACCCCGGAAAATGTTGGCATGGTTCTTGATAACTGGGTGACGGACAATAAATCAAGGCCAGTTTCCTCTCCTGCACACTTCTGAAAAGAAGAGTTAGGTGAATAAACCTGAGTAGGGCTATTTCTGCTGATATTGTTTGTTTATAAAAAAACAGATATTTTTTTCTTTTTTTTTCCTTGCTTGCTTCAAGGGCACGATTTTAGAGTTTAATATGTGGCATCTTGCAGAATATGGGAGGGTACCTGCCCTCCTGGGTACTACAGATTATTCTTCTTGATGTGGGTGCCTTTGCAGGTGCTGAATGTTACCTCTTCTAAAATGGTTCATAGCACTTACATTTGTAAAATGATAGAAAAACCCAAAGTGTGTGAGTTGTATATGCTACATGATACATGTACAAGTATAGCAAAGCTGAAACGTGCTGAAAGGAAGAGAATCGGGGAATCCGTGGGTGGATACACCAGACTTTCATCTTCCCATGTCTGGGGAAGTTGTGGGACACCCAAGACAAGAATTTGGAGCAACAGAAAGGCACGTAGGCTTAACAAACACCACAGCACCTCCTATGAATAAGCGAGGAAATTACTGTGGTT
This sequence comes from Aphelocoma coerulescens, assembly GCF_041296385.1. Classification (NCBI taxonomy): domain Eukaryota; kingdom Metazoa; phylum Chordata; class Aves; order Passeriformes; family Corvidae; genus Aphelocoma; species Aphelocoma coerulescens. The sequence continues at coordinate 6,010,693 of NC_091019.1, forward strand.
TGCCTGTGGGTTGGTGCTCAGGCTTTATTATTTTTCAGGATCACTTTGTGTCTATAAGTATTTGTTCTCGAATAGCAAAAGCGAGGTATTTCTTTTTCTCATGTGTTGACAGGAAGTTTTTAAGAATTGTCTCTTTCTGATGCAGATACCGAGCTGTAGTGGTAAACTAATATCACTCACTCTTCCTACTGCTGTTTGTCTTGCAAATAAAGGATCTTCTACTCCAGTGTGGGTCACAGCCAGCATTTCTTCCCAAGAACTCTGTGGAAGTTGAGATGAAGGCTGTGTTTTCAGTACAGTAACTTAATTTTCAAGGAAACCTTACTTCCAGTAATGGGAATTTGACTGTTACTTTAATATTTGACTGATTTCTTGTGTTCTGACAATGTGCTGTTTTGTGATGTACGTGACACCTACAAGGAACAGTTTGTATGGAAATTCTCCAGCCTGGTGGGGACTTTGGTTTTGAATTGAGAATATTAACTCAGCTGTTGGAGAAAGGTACCCACTTCCCTCCTCGTTGTGATCCTTCCCAGCTCCATGAGGTTTTTAATTTTTTTTTTATTATCAAAAGAGCATAGATGTTGAAATCTCCATTACTAGTTAGTGTGTAGGGCATATGTTGTCCATATTTCTGTGTTCTTTTTCTCAAGAGCACTTCAATGAATTGATGTAATGAATGTGAGTGCTGCCGTGATGTGGCCCATACTTAGAGGAGATAGCTGGGCTCGCACATTCCTGAAGGACTGATAGGAGCTGAAACCATCTGCATCACCCGAGCAGCTATCTACGTGTGTGTAATACCCACTAAGGGAGGGAGCTGCTGTGTTGTGTACAAATAACTAAAAACAGCTGCTGTATTTAAAAAAAAAAAAAAAAATTCTTAGTTGCTTGTTTTCTCACGGAAAATAATTCTGTCTCTGGTCTTCTAGAGCAGGCACCCGCTCTAACCTGCTCCTCTAAATGTTTTGAGCAGTTTTATACAGCCAGTGTTGTCCAAATGTTGCCATAGCAAGGTGCAATAAATCTGCCAGGATGTTGCTCCAGCCCCCCAAAGCCAAAGAGGGCTCTACTGCCGGGGCATGTGCTGCTAATTCAGGGGAGCAGCTCTGCTGGAAGATCAAAAGCATCACAAGCACGTTTTTTCTCTGTGAATTCCTAGCATAGGATTTTTGGAAACGTATCCCAGGGGTTAAATATAGCCATGTATTCTCAAGTAATTCAACTCCAAGGCTGAGCAAATGTAGTAAAGGCAACTTTCCCATCTTCTAAGCCTTGCTCCACTTTGCCTGGGGAGCTTGTAACTTACCAGGAGCATATGTTTAGAAATTTAATCTGGTTTGATGTTACCATGGTAACAGATGGGCATCTTCTGGCCCTAACCTGTAGTGCAGTTCCTCACAGCTGCAGGTCAGCTGAGGGGGAAGACATCCCCCAGTGCTGTGCCAGCCTGGCCAGTGACAGACACCAGCTTGGCTGCTGCAACTGCCTGTGCAGGGACGTGGCCAAATAGCAAGTTCCGGAATGCTGAAAGCATTTTCTTTCAGCTCTCAGGGTTTGTGTTGGTCGTGTATGAGCCCATGTTGTGATGTAGACAAGAATGATTTACTACAGAGATGATCTGCCAGGTTGCTTGTATTTATCTGTCCTTCAGCCTCAGTTTATATGATTCTTGCTCCAAGATAAGATTGATTTTACTGTCTCTATTTTTTTCCAGATGCCCAGACTGTTGTTATGCTGCCATGCTTACCATTTGTGCATGGTAAAATGATAGGCATGGTTGGATCAGAGGTTTCTGTGCTGCAGAGCTTGCAGTCTAAATAAAACCACATCATCATCCTGTGTAGAAAATAACAGGATAAATAGAGCTGGACCGGATCAGGAAAGGCCAATATGTACATCTCCCTGCCATGAGGCATGGCAGTGTCACTAAACAGAGATTTGTTTCATTTCTGGAGGGGAAGGCTTCCAGAACTCTTTCAGCATGCAGGGATGTGTGATAAGGCAGTGTGTGCCTCCTGTTCTGTCCCTTGGATGGGTGTATAGGGTGCCTTTGGAGACATTGCTGCTGACACTCTCATTTCATTCCCATAATGGCTCACCTTCGTAGTCCCCAGTGGGCTGCTCTCAATTCTTCACCCGTTACAGTGATGCAAAAATTTGTACCTCATCTGTCTCTGAAACAGTGTGAGGTTCAATAAAGATCAACAAAGTAATTTTTATGGAAAAAAGGAAATATATAAGCTTCACTGTAAAGACAGAATTAGATTCTCTGATCATTTATGTCGCAGTTAAATGGAATTATTGCATTTTGAATACCTATGGTTCTACCCCCCCATATGGACTAAATACGTGAAATAGCAAAGGGATTGAGGGGCCAGGGTCATTCCACATGTGTATATGGAGATGTCTGCAGCTTTATGCATTTACACCTACCCCAAAGTCTAGAAGCACCATTAACATAATTTTCTGCCATGACCATTACTGATGTAAAATTATTACATAGATCTATCTTTTATGCAATAATTTGCAAACACATAGTTTCTTGCTGTGCTTGGCACAGATGGGGAAAACTGGGAAATCATGGACGAGAACCTTTTCTAACTAAGAAGAAAAGGTTAGGTTGATTTCGTTTGACGACAGGTGGAAGTAAAAATTGATTTATTATTCTCCTTCAGCTTTGTGCTGTAAGAATTAAGGCTATTTTTATGGAAATTACTTCTCATGCCTGGTTCTTTCTTTCTTTTTACAGGAGATGTAGTGATAAGCTTTTCACTGTGGAATATGTGTAAACAGATCATAGCTGTTACAAAGAATTAAAGAGTCCAGAGAAATAAACTTTTTGTCTCTGTGTCTTGTCACAGATCTTTGATTTCCAGCCATTGCTTATACACTGTAATGGTGTGATAATGGTTATTTTAATTAGCTATAGTTCAAGGTAGTGCATATCTAGAGCATTTTATTCTTTTGGTTTTTATGCAGAGCTATTTTTACATGTACCAGCAGTATCGTTGCACTTGTTCTGAGCAGTTAGGCAGGGGAATTTCAGTAGGAGATGTTAACCAGGATCCAGGTGCAAGGAAGGAGGGGGCACATATGTGTTGGTGCCACTGGAGTAAATCCCTTGGGAACAGGTGAAGCTGTGAGCCTTCAGGCACAAGCATGCCTGTCAGCCCGGCGGGGAGGGACCGCTGCGCCTGGGAACGGGCTGTGGCTGCAGCTCCCTTCCCAGGGACCTTTTTTAGAAATGAACAACTGTCAGTGACTGCATTGCAGGAGGTTCTTCCTAAACAAGTTTCGCTAAATCCTGGATTCCTCCTGCAGATTCAAGCTTATGATACACAGAGCCTTCAACATCTGAGCTGGTGTTTGGGGACAGAGAGCAGCCAGTTCTTGGTGCACTGAGTGGTGTTAGTGTCAGTCCTTCCTTTTAAGCACTTGTGCACTTCGAAAAATACTGGTTTATGTAGATTTCAAGGATGTTTTAGGAAGGAGTCCACCTTTGCTAGATATTGGTGTTATTTTAGATTTAATCATAGAATGGTTAAATTATTTGGGTTGGAAGGGAACGTAAAAACCACCTAGTTCTAAACTCCCTGCCACGGGCAGGGACACCTTCCACTATCCCAGGTTACTCAGAGCCCCATCCAGCCTGGCCTTGGACACTTCCAGGGATCCAGGGGCAGCCACAGCTTCGCTGGACAACCTGTGCCAGGGCCTCACCACCCTCACAAGGAAGAATTTGTTCCTAATGTCTGATCTAAACCTGCTCTCTCTCAGTTTAAAGCCATTCCCCCTTTTCCCAATTGCACAGCACATAACTTTCAGCCTGGGAGCCCCAGATAGAAAAGGGTCTTCCACGAGACCCCAGGGAAGGTAGAAATAATGCATCCACGAGAGTCACTGCTGTCCTCATTGTGGGTTTACTGAGCACAGCCATGGCTTCTCCCCACCTTTTCCTCTTTTCAGTTACACATAAACAGAGATGCAGTGCCAAGAAATACAGTTACTGTGGTATGTGCTAAAATCTTGTCAAGAGCGTTTAGTCTATATCCTAAATTAATGATTCTCCAGAGGCAGGATTCTTTGTTGATACTTGTTTTGCAAAGTTGAGCTTGTTGTAGCTTAATCATAATTTAGAACATCTCAAGATTTCGAATTATTCACAAATTATCCACTTTAACTTTTCAAAGGTCTGATCCTGAAGAGCTAATCCAAAAATAATATTTCCAGGGATATTTTTCAAAGAAATTGCTCTTTATTTTTGTTTTTCCCCATGGGAAAGTTTCTGTTTTAAATAAATAAACCTGAAAAAAAACCAACCTGAAAGAAACCTGAAAAGCTGAATAAAGCAGGAACATTTCTACAACCCTCCATGTACCTCTCCCTGAGCAGATCAGCTTTGGCAAACCTTGGGAGTTGCCCTGGACAGCCTGAATCCATTCACAATACAAGTGTGCCCCTTGGATGCTCTTTGTTGTCATTAGAAATTTTGGCCAGTGTAAATCACGGTTTTCTCTGTGGGGCTTTGCTGCCCTCATTTCTATTCACACTGTTGGGAGTGAATGTTGAATATTTGTCCCATTATTTCTGCAAGAAGAGCTGGAAACACAGGATAGCAAAGGTTTTACTGGGGTCAGAGAGAAGAGGATGCATGAGAGATGAGGCTTAGGCTGGTTCTCCAGCCTTAGACTAGTGCTCAAACTTTCTTCATCTTTAAAAAGCCAAAGTAAGGCAATTTTAAGAGAAGAGTCAACTCTTCATGTACATTTGGACAGATTTTTGTTTCTGTGGGTAGATCTGTCACAACCTGGCTTCAGAATATGGATTAGCTTAATTTGCCCTTATGTTACATCTTTTATTCTATTTCTAAGGTGCCCACCAACTTCTGTCAAAAGCCTGAAACTTAATTTTGGGAGACATTTTTATCCAAACAGTCAGGAGCAGCAGATGAACACTGGGGGAGCAACACATTATTTTCTTTTTAAAAATACACATTTTGATTGGGATAACTACTAATGAAGATTTATTTTAAACAGAGCCATAAGATTTAGTATTTATATCCTTCTGGGACAAATGGAATTTGCAGTTCTGCTTTGGTATTTTTTATATATAAGTATGTTTAGGAAATAGAGCAAATGAGGTATTATTGGAATGGAGAGCCCTTCCTCCCCCAAAACTCCAGGGTTCTAAGGATTCCCAGTGTAATGACTTAAGATTTTAAGGCTCTTTCTAAACTTAAGGATATAAAAATATGAGGGTAAAAGACTATTCAAAAATACAGTCAAGGAATAGATTTTGTCCTAAGAAACAGCTTGTGTTAGGCTATTTCCTTGCTTCTGCACTGTATGTGAAGTCTGCTGAAATATTGCATAAAGGTTTGTGAGGCTCTAAAAACTTTCATATGAATTCAGTCTTTTTTCTTTTGAAAATTAATGTCCTACACATAACATTGAGCCACAAGTTCAATGGAGAGCACTGGTTTCAGTATAAGAAGTGGGTTTTCTGGGTAAGCTCATAAAAACTCCCCATTTATCAGTGTAAAAGTTGGGAGCAGAGGTCTTGCATCACAGTGTGAGAAACTTCCCTGGTTTGTAAGTGACAGAACCAACAACAAGTTTAATTCTGGCTTTTGTTTGAGAAAAACATCCGTGTCTGGGACAAGGGCAGCACTGGTTATCCTTTACCTTGTGTGTTTGACTTGGACAGACAGCTTTGGCTGGAGGCAGTTTCCATATTCAGGTTTTTGTCTGACATAGTCAATGTTCAACAGACGTCAGTGCCCACCTGTGGGTCTCCATTTACAGGCTACAGGGTGGGGATATTTTGGGTTTGGGGTTTTTTTATTTGTTTCTGGCGTATCCTGTTCTGCTCTTACAGGCCAGGGCATGTTTTCTCTCTAGCACTGGCAAGAATAGGAATTGGAATTGCTGCTATATGACAAGAACAAAGACTTGTGTGATGATCTGGTCTTGGACAGTTCTCCACGTACAACACTTAGCCATGATGCCTTCTGCTCCCATCTTGTCACATTGTTCATGTTAAGAGGAAGTTTTCTGGTAGCTTTCCCCTCTCTGAATATGAGAATGGGAGTGATGACACTTGATATGTCTCAACAGAAATTTAATTCTGCGGGGCTGTTGGGGGTTTTTTTCTCATAATCTCCTAATTAAAAGAGAGGAGGAGGAGGAGCCCTGGAGGCTGGCAGCCCCTCTGGTGTGGGCTCAGCAGTCCTTGGTTGGCATTTAGGGACATCTCAGAATGAATACTTACCATATAATGATGTGGGGCTGATAGCACACATTGATAGTTGATTGCACCTGAAATAGTTTAAATGTGGCAGTCTAAAATTGCAAATTCATTTGAAGATTTTGGCCAGGAAGTTTAATAAAGCTCAGTTTTGGATACTCCTGGTAATGTTTCCAAGGGAGATAATCACTGTGGATGGCTGTACTTGGTTTTCCTTCTTTTGCACAGCTTTCCTCTGTTTTGGATAGGCAGGAAATGAGAGCATCCAGCTGCCATCTTTCCTGCTTTGCTTTTGCTGTGTTAAACAAAGTAAGTGAGAAATCAGAATTGTCAGCCAAAAAACAATTGTAGTGCATAGTGAAACAGAAAATATCCACTCCCCTTTGGCAAATCCAGTTCTTTCACATCTGCTTAAAGGGTTTAAGCAATATGTGGACTTGGCAAAAGAGGGGCCTACAGAGTCTGGGTGATGATTTGCTGCTGAATGCTGTAATTACAAGGAGGCAACTGTACTTTGTGTTGGAAGTCACCAGGATGCAGAGTCACTGGGGTTTTGCTGAGAATCACAGAATGGTTTGGGTTGGAAGGGACTTTAAGGACCATCTCGTTCCAATTCCCTGCCATGGACAGAGACACCTTCCATTATCCCAGGTTGCTCCAAGCCCCATCCAACCTGGCCTTGAGCATTTTCAGGGATCCAGGGGCAGCACAGTTCTCTATGCCAGGGCCTCATCACCCTCACAGGGAAGAATTTTTTTCCTACCATCTATCTGAGATCTATCCAGAAACTTCACCTCTATCCTACACACATCTAAATGGTCTACCTACCACACTGCTGCTTCAGAAGAGCTTGTTATCTCCAGCCCTGCCTGCACTGGGGGCATCTTTCTCCATAAAACAAGATTTTCATATCATTAATAGTTGATACAGCAGGGGCCAGAGGCAGAATCCTTCCTTGGAGCTTTTGTGAGTGAAATTCATGACAGTTGCATTGTTGGGAGCTCACCTCGTCAAACAAGCAGCGTGGTTTCTGAGGCATTAGACTGATTCAGCCAAGATCAGGGTTCTTGACTCAGGCCAGCAGTTGTTGTGTGGGAAGGACCTTGAATTCTTACCAACAACTAAATTTTAATCTCTTTAGCTATAATCCTTCATTCAGTGTTTCACTTTCTTCTTGGATTTTCTCTAATCTCTTCCTGTTTTCTTTTTCAAGCTCGGTTTTTCCTTCAAAATCAACTAATTCCTCACATTCCTGCCACGCTGCCATGTAACATTGTTAATATCACAGATACTGTGTAAATCTTATCAGTCACTGATGCCTTTATATCTTTCAGTTTCATTCTTTTAGTGAATTCCTCATATGTGCAGTGCTGTACATCCCCACAGGATCTTATCCTAGTTCTTTGTTTTCTGAATATAAAGGGTTTACTTTTGCACATCCCTGTTACTCCCACTTTTTTTCATCATGCCTGATGGATACCAGTACAGCACCCAAGAGCCCCTGTTTCTCACAGCTTTTAGCAGGGCATTACCACTGGCTTGGCAAGGCGGCCCATCTGACCTTTCATGTGGCAGTGAAGTTCCAGGTTGCTTAGCCTGTGGTCCAAATACAGACCTGTGAGGGAGAGTCATCCATCAGTCTGGGGATGGGAGTGCTGTATCTTAATTCAGTGGCTACAATGCTCAGAGAAACTGGGAGGTTATCCCACAGGAGAAATGGAATGATTTTGAATCTGAATAGGATGAGATTAGGACATCAGCAAAGACTGCTATAGCACCAAGAATGAGGACATGGATGAGGAACTCACTACCCAGATGTAAATCTTAATGCTGTGCTCACTCTGTCCTAAAAGAGAGTTTATGCAAAGATGAGGGGCCTGGGAAGAGAAGCAAGCAGAGCAGGACTGAGAGAGCTGCAGATCTGGAGTGGGGATGAGATATTGCTTATCTTAGTCACTAACCTGCTTGTTGGGAGAGGAGACATCTGCTCACAGCTGGGGAAGTCTGGAAATGTTCTTGGAATGATGCAGCTTGTTAAGTGCAGGTAGTAGGAATGGATTGATCCTTTTATGTGGTGTTTATTCTTGAAAAGGTGAACTTTGGTTTTCTGGCCAAGTCCCAAATCACCTCAATAAAAGAGCCATGTTGAAAACTTGAAAGGGTGGTTGAGTACTGAAGAAGGAAATGGATCAATTGACTGTTGGATCATACTGAACTGTGGATAAATGAACCTTTGAACTGCACCCTGCTCCAAGCTTTAAGGTCTGAGCAGTACAGGAAATGTATTTTGGTACCTCTCTGGATTTTGGAGTATATCATTTACGCAAAGTGTACTATATACTTTGTGTACTTTATATTATATCTCAAAGTATAATGAGGTTGATAAAAGTGTTTCTAATTGTTGAAATCACAGTTCAGCACTGCCAATAACTTCACCCCCCCCCCCCCATGATAGAAGAAAATGTTTTTATTGTTATAGTTATGGACAATAAATTAATGTACCCTGAGAGAAATCCATGTGGGAGGTTTCCTGGCAGCTTCCCTGGTACTTTTTTATTACTTTGAGCAGGACAGGGAGCTCAGGTCAGTTGCTGGGAGCTCAGGTTCTAAAATGCTGCCTTAGCTCTCACTTGTGTATTTTTTTGAGGGCAAGCAGGAGCTTACAGGGCAGCTGGATTTTCATGTTTCCTTTTGATGTCTCCACACTTCACAGAATAAAGGTTGTTACGTGAGACCAAGTGTGGGGCTTGGTGTCTGTCTCCTTCCTTATGCATACAGTGGATGCAGTTTTTGGTTGCAGTGTTTCAGGAATTATTAAATCAATGTTTGTGAGATGTTCAAGCACAAAGACTCTATTTGATCACTTGATGATTACCATGGTTAAATAAAAAAGTTGCTCAACAGTATAATCCAAACGTTTTTTGTGTAACCACACACAAAACATGGTATTTCCTAAAATGTTGTTCCTTGCAGAGGTGTCCAAGCTTAGGCTTTTGCATGGAAGTGCTTTGGTCCGAGGTGGAGGCTGGCATCTCTCTGCATCTTCTGGTTATGGCAGCAGAGCTTCAGCGGGAGCTTGGTGGCAAATTAGGTGTGAGGCTACTGGGGAAGATCCCCATTGTAATGCTGAGATAGAGTGGAAAACATTCCTGATTCATCCAGCCTCTCGAGTCCACTTTCTTAGGTAGGGTTTAGGTCCCGTCTGTGTATAGCAACCAGAGCTGTGTGTAGCAACTGACAGCCAGACCTGTTGTGCCCAAGTCCCTACCTGGTGAAAATTCATTTTATCCCATGAAACTTGTTTCCATTGTACCATCTGTGTGAGGGGCAGGACATGACCCTCAGCGAGTGACCAGAGCGGCCTGGTGTTTCTGACTCGTGGGGAATGCCGTGAGGGAGCGTGTTTCGCATTCCGGCTGGGGGTTCCAGTTACAGCTTTTATATTCAACTGTTGGTGTGGCTGGAAACTTCTGCCAGCTGTCAACTTCAGAGCAAGTGGCAATCTGCCTCCTCAAACAAATGGCCTCCATGTTTATTTTCGGTTTCATGTTTGTTATACTTGTTGTAGGTTTCGGTTCCTGGCACAGAACATCCTTGACCCTCTTGTAAGAAATGCAGTGATTGCCTGTGGTGATTGGGGCATGAACCAACCTGCTTCATGCAAATGCAAATAACAGAAAGCCCTGACCCATGGAATAATCAGTTTATAATCAATGGAATAATCCATTTAGGACCTCAGTAACTGAGAGGGTTTCATGCTATGGTTTCCACATCGTGAGCAAAGGGACTTTTTATGGGATGCAAAGTCTGAGTGTGCTCAGGGGTGGTGGATGATGGTAGTGAATCATTATTACAATGCATTTTCTTTTTGTGTCTCCTTTTTTTTTTTTTAAATTTTTTTGTTTGTATGTTTGTTCTTGAACAGATTGAAAACATAGATGCATGCCTGAGTTTCTTGGCTGCTAAGGGGATTAACATCCAGGGGCTGTCAGCAGAAGGTGAGTCCATTGGTTAAGATTTCCTGTTAAATGAGGAACCTGAATTACTGCCTGTGATTGCAACTAGAACATGGAGTGTAATGGGAGATTAATAAGGTTAATTTAAAATTCTGACAATCTTTACTTCTTTTTTTCCCCATCTCAGTGTGAAAGGTAGATAAAATACATATCTAATTTCTACACAGCTGACTTGTAAAAATAATCAATGAGACCAAATTAGAATTCAGTCACTTCTTTACTTTCTGTTTCAAACCAGAAATTTCTTACCTCGGTTCTATAATTTGCGTATTGATCAGTGTGTATTTTACAGATATAAGTGAACTGCTGTCAGTTGTTTGCCTTTTGAGAGAAAAATTTATTTCCTTGTTCTTCAGTTATTCTCTTAACTGAATAACAGTCCTGCTTTCTTCTCATGTTAAAGATTTTTCTTGTTTCAAAGTGCACAAAACAATCAAATCCAAATGTTTTGAGCCAAAACAAAAAGACTTTTTGACTTCTAATTAATCACTCTGCTTTTTAAGGGCATCAGAATTTTTCTGAAACCAAACTAGGTTTACTCTATTCCCTTATGCCAGTGCATATCTGCCAGGATCTGTGGTACCTGTTGGCTCAGAAGCTGTTTAGCTATTATCTTATTAAGAGATCAAACAGATTTCTGTCATCCTCAGCACCAGCTTTCACTTGTATTTTCATTTAAATATGCTGGAAAAGCATGTGGGTTCAGTAGCTGAATATATTATATGACATCTCCATCAATGCTTTACAGAACAAATAATTGAATGTGTTGCATCAGGTGAGACTTCAAAGTTACATTTGATGACTGAGTCTCTTCACAAACTTAGTTTGGAGCAGGAGGCTGCAGCAAAATAGCAGATACTTAGAATGCACTGTTCTAACCTGAATATAGCACAACTAGTAGAAGAGGAGGCTGAGTGTTAGGTGCATTCTTAGGCTGGGTTAGAACAGCAATAAGTATTTTCCTCCAAAGAGGAGCTTTACTATGCTCCACCTGAGTGGTGCCAGCATTATATGCCTCAATTGCTCAGTTATAATCTGAAGGATTCTCACGTCAAGAAAAGAAAGCATGAGCTTTCAAAACTTCAAACAGCAGAAAGTTTGTTTGCCAGGAAATTATTAAAAAGAAAATGCAGCTGAGTCAGTTGTAAAAGCCAATTTTGACCTTAGCATGGAAATATTGTAAAAATACATTTCACATTATTTACCTGTCGTGATAGAAGGTAAAATCTAAGTGAAATTGCAGGTCAGTGATGAGAAAACCGCCTGGGTGTACGAAGTTGGCAGTGTCATGTTGCTCACACTGGGGAAGGGACAGCATGATTAATGCTTATGGCTCTCCTGCCAAGTCACAAGTCAGGCCCAGCAGGATACATGTTATCCCATGGCCTCGCTGATTTGGGATTTCTCCCTTTCTTTTACACTATCTAGGAATTAGTGTATTAAATCACACGGAAGCTAAGAAGGGACTGGTAATATTTGCTGCCAGCATATAAATGAGAACATTGTCTGGCTCCACCACTAACATTGAAGGAAGAGAATGACAACTAGAGAAAGGGAGGGAATGAATATATTTTTATAAAATAAGTTAAAAGACTTGAATGCAACAGTAAATTTCTCTTTCTAGTCGCTCCGAAACTGAGTTGAGGAACACAGAATTGTTTAAAGTGAGGAACGTTGTTACCAAAGAAGCCAGCGTCTCTGTGCAAGTTGCCAAGACCTGCTAGGTCAGCTGCAAATAACTTTATTTACTTCACTGGCAGGTCCTCATCTAGGAGGAAGGAAAAGGTTGTGATTGCTTCCAAACGGGAATAATCACTGAAATCTCCTGGGTTTGTTAAGAGCACGTATTTTTCAATAGGGCAGCTTCGGTGTGGAGGGAAGTTAATGATTCAAAATGGGAATTTGGATGACTCCTAAATGTTGAAATAATTTGGGACTGCATGTGTCATATCCTTCCAGTGTTGAAAAATCCTGCTTTGATATGTGCGTGCCACTTACACAGAGTCTGTTTTTATGGATTTATGCCATGGAGATGCTGAGGATCTGCCATCACTGATGATGACCATGCTGTGCTAGAAGCAGGCGCCTTCCCCAGAAATGTGGAGGCAAAAAGGCATCCCCTTATCAAAGATCTAAAACCTCCATTTGTAGTTACTAAAGAAAACTGTGGAGAGCTGCAGACCTCTTTTCACTTCTTGCTGCAATTTTTTATTGTGCATTCTTTGAGCTGTCTTTCCATACCCCTGCTCTTAGACTTGTCTCCACACCAAGCTAGGTTTTAGACTCCTGGAACTGCAGCTGCCCAACAAAACTTGCTCTCCTTCACACAATATCTCCTTGCTGCCGAGATTGTGGAGGACATAAATGTGCAGTAGAAACTCAAATTGATGTCACAGATAAGCAGCTGCACCTCCTCTGGGTGACAGATGAGCTGGATAATGATCAGCTGAAGACATCATGGAACAGTGGTGTAGGGGAAAGAGGCACCAACAGAGATATCCCAAGGTGGAAATCTCCAAAGAGTAGATTTGTGGGGTTTCCTGTGAAAACCAAATTCCGGTTTCCTCTCAAGTGTCTGGAGTGTTTGTTCCCAATATCCAGGACAGTAATTTTTGGCTCCACATTTAGAATGGGTGGGTGACACCCTTGTCCTTATCTGAGTCAATGTGATACTGGAGCTGACTATGGACTGGAGAGGACTTGAAGCAGGAAGCATTTGAGACTGCCGATGTGCAGAGTGCAGTGAGGCTGAAGGACTCTTTGAAATACTCCTTTTGTATGAAGTGCAGGGTAGAACTGCCAGAATTAACCTCAGTTTTTAAGATAAAAGAAACAGAGGTACCTCTGAAAGTCGGATTTAAAATGTTTCTCTTCAAATCCAGAGGGAAGGAGTCCCTTTAACTCACTAGAAGTTTTCTTTTGATTATCTTCATTTGGTCAAAAGCAGGTTGCTCTTCTGATAAACACAGCAGAAAACAGGCAGCCATAGAAAGCAGCAGGTCGTAGGTGGGTTGTTGTTATAATTGCCTCTCACTTCACATGGAAATCAGTTTCCACTTGCACATAGCTTTGCTAAATTTAAACAAGCAAGCCCATGGTAATTTCTTTTATCTTCTGGCCTGTATTTGCGCAGTTAAGCTTCCCAGTGCCTCTGGGTCTGTTTAGTTATGCTTCAACCTGTGATTAAATGCTACTTTCCTTACAGTTCTGTGAATAATTTGAGTTCTTTACTGGAGATAAGGAAATCCTTGTTTCTGTGTCCTGCTGTATTTTGTGTCTCTTTTATTTTATTGTCTACTTCCATCCCTGTCCTCCCAAGCTAAACAAAGATTATTGAAGAGAACCTGCAGATTAGAGAAGGAACCTACCTGGTGCAGTGAGGGAAGGGTAGGTTTGTGCATGGCACTGCATGGGAGCAGGAATGGGCTGGGGAAAGGTGAAACAGGCAGGATTAATTGAGACCCCATTGTTCAGGAAGAGACTAAAATTGGCCAAGAAAACAAAGGAAGACTGAAAATGTCTGCTGAAGGGCCCTGGGAATGATAATCCTTTAAACAAGGGAATGGGGGATCAGTGGTGGGAGACAGCATTGATGGAGGGGCCAGGCTGCAGGGAGGAAAAAATGGGTAGGGAAACTGAGTCAAGATGTATGAGAGGAAAGGAATATCCTGAGTCTGGGTGATGATCAGGGCCACTTAGAGAAGTTCTAATATTCTCTGAAGACATGGGCATGGGCTGAGACAAATTTAAGAAAGAAAGTAAATTGTATTAGTGTCTGGGAAGGGAAAGTAGACTGAGGTGCAGGTAGACAAGGAGACCAAAGCTGGAAGCTGGTGCGGAAAGGGGAGCAACAGCTTTAAACCATGAGCCTCAGATTTGCTTAGGATTAGGAGCAGCAGCTTGTTTATACAGCAAAGATGAGTGATGTGAGCAGAAATGTGGCTGGAAGAGGGAGTAAAGGATGGAGTGGGGCCCATCACAAACTCAGAGCAACTTTTCAGCCAGACCTGGGAACAGAAATGGAAATTTTGGTTCTTGCCTTTGTGCTTGCCCCTGTCTTGCCACATGTCCTTTTCTTCTTTCTCTCTCACAGGGCAGCAGTGAGCTGTATTACTTCAAGTGATCTGTACAGCACTGGCAAAAGTTCAGCTGTTTGATGTAGCTTTTTTAATTCACTTTTTAAATTTAGGAAATAAAACATGCTAAATAATTAAGTCACAGCACATTAAGGTTGTGTGCAAGGAAGAATTTGTCCTTTTGCATATTAAGTATAATACAGTGGTTAAGTGCATGGTCTGATACACTTCTGCTTTGTATTTCTGTTTGCTTTTACATTTTTGCATTTGATATTGCACAGAAGAACAGGATGACATTTAGGAATTGAAAAGTTTACACATTCACTGTCAAGCTATCTTTAGGTGCATTGGGTGTTCATCCCTTCCTGGCTTGTGATAGTATCAAAGCTGGTAATTATCTGTTTGAATACAGCTAGGTCACCCAATAACCATATTTGCTAGTGCAAAACTTGTATCAAATTTTCTTTGTGGAAACGATTAGTCTGATATTCCAGAAATACGTGTGAGACCGGAGTAGTTTCCTCCTTGTGCAAGTTTAGGCCTGAGAAATCATTTACAGTGTGTTCTCCTTAATACAATTGTTGGGGGAGTTCTGTTTTGGGGATTTTAGCTACTTTAGTTTAAAGGAAAGATTTACAGGGACTTGCTTTTTAAGCACGCTGGCATTAACACAGACTGCAACAGAAATGTGATAGATTGCTCAGTCACCGCGGGGAAGAGATTAGTTATTTACTTGTCCTTGGTGCTCACTGGCAGTCAACTGTAATGCCAATTAGATGTGCAGAAAGAAACTTATCCTAAAGGATATCCCAAAGGAGCTCAGTTCAGACAATATTCTGGGGTTGCAGTGGCTGACCCGCTGCACTGTCGGAGAAAAAAAACCCACTGATGGCTGACGAGTGACTTCTCAACTTTGCCTTGCAGAAATCAGGAATGGGAATCTAAAGGCCATCCTGGGCCTCTTCTTCAGCCTGTCTCGATACAAGCAGCAGCAGCAGCAGCCCCACCACCATCCGTCCCAGCAAGCAGGGCCTCCATCCCAGTGCCAGGTGGGGGTCCCGCCACAGCAGGTGCCAGCTCCGCTCCACACTCCGTGCCAACAGCCCCCACAAGCTGTGCAGCATCAGTTCAAAGCACAACCAGAAATGCAGTCCAGGTGGGAAAATCTCCTAAAGCTGTTTTTTTTTTCATTATTTATCTCTTTTTTTTTTTTCCTTCTCATTGAAGGTCTTAAAAAGCCAAAGGAGCTCCTTTCTTTCATTCTGCCCTAGAATAAAGTGTGTTGGGAATGGAATGATGGGTAGCAATTGACTTCATGCCTTTGGAAATCAAAATGTGTTTTTAAATACGTTCTCAGTGCTGGAAATCTGCAGCCCCATGGGTGTAGCATCCCTGCTGGACCAAGTAGCCACAGGATTTTAAAAGGATGTTTTTCTCACTATTCCTTTTTTGCTTCTTTCTACTCACAAAGCATGCACATTGTTTTCCTTAGAAAACACACATTTTAGGCATATGAAAATGAGCTTCAGTTCTCAGATTACAAGAGTTTCAGTCCCCACTAAGAAATGGAAGGGTTACCTTCCACTGTAGGGAAGGGTTACTCTGACAGGGGTAAAAGAAATAGAGCTCATAACACCTGGCAGCAATCAAAACCAAATCTAGACTTTTTGGTTGAAAATAATATGCTGCTGGCTTTACATGAAAAATAATTTTCTTAGTTGGTGTTTGTTGGCACTCCTAGATCAGAGTACAGATGAATACAAAGGGGTTTTATTCCTTGAATGTTTTTAATACTAGGAGTGCTCTGTCCAGGTTGGAATAAAAGCAGTTTCTGAGGCAGTACCACAGTAAATGCATGTGCATCCTTCTACTGGTCTGGCCCTTCCCCTGCTAAAACAGGGAGGGTTTATTTGGGATAAGAAGCAGAATTAAAAGCAGAAATCATATTTGCACAGTTACTGAAGTAGGAAGGCTTTTTTATTTTTAAATATCTCAAATTGAGGCTTGTTTGTGTTAACACACATTGAGGTGAACACTGGCTTAAGTGCTTGCCTTATGAGGGATATAAACAGTTTAACTGAAGCCTTCCAAGTGACACTACTCAGAAGTTATTTGAGTTTGGCTTTTATGTCTTTCTTCACAAATTATGCTCATTTGGGTGTAAACAATAGGTTTGTATAATTGAAAAACAGTGTTGCTACAGCATGTCTAAGCTTGTAAAGGAAATGGTTACTTTAAAACAAAGATGTGTTTGAAGAGATTTTTGCAACTTTTCTGTCAAAAACATGCTGAGATGCTGAACACTGTTTTGATATTTTCAGTCCATTATGTAGATTGAGCTGGCTTTCAAATAATTGAAAAATATATCTATCCTGAAGATCTTCAGTGTCATGTTTTCTTAGTATGTATGAAAGTCAAATTGCTCAGATTCTACAGAAAATATATGTAATAAAGGATTGAGAAGGAAAAGAGGAATAGGGTTGGGGGTTGCATGCAGATTTGCATGTTCATTACTCTGTAAAAATTAATTAATATCAGATTGTAGTGGTTTTGACCTGAAGTCATACTTGGGCAAGAAGCATTATATTCCTGTGAAATTAATAAAAACCCCTTTTCTCCCTAAAACCAGTCACTACGCTCAGTGGCTTAAGAAAAAAAAAAGAAAAGTTTCTTTGTTCAATGTTCTCTTCCGCTTTTTCTTTCCTGTCACAGTGCATCTCCCAGGGACTCATCTCAAAGCAAAATCATCCGATTCACTCTTGGTCAGAAAAGGTCTTCTAGGTTAGCATTTCTTCATCTTCTGCAAAGCATGAATAATCCTTCTGCAATATTTCTGGGTGCATGTTTAGGGTTCCTGTTGAAAACACTTTGTAACTAGGCCTTTACAAGAGGCTGAAATGTGAAAGTTTTAGATGGATTTCATTTTTTTCTCTTTTTTTTTTGAGGTGTGGAATGCGTTTTGGCCCACAGGGAAATAATTTGATTTTCTTGTTCTTAGGAGCTTTTGCTTTTGAGAACAAAACATGGTTCTGGGAGTTCTTTCCCCGCTGTATCAATTATATTTTGATCTGTACTATTGAAATCACAGAATTGTAGAAGTGACCTTAAAGATCATCTAGTTCCATCCCCCATCTGAGTTGCATCAGGCCAGTGTCTCAGCTAGAGAGGAGAGTATCACCTGCATGATGAGCTCTGGCTCATCAGAGCCCCTGCTGTCCCCAGTGCTCTCACACTCAGCACTTGTAATCTCCCTGGAAGTGATTCTTAGGTATTTGAGTCCGTTTTTCCCCTGGATCCCAGCATGACTTGCATGCCAGCTCATCTGACCATCTCATCTCAGTGATCGTGAGGGTTGCTGTGGTTATTAATCTGGTTATTAATCTTGTTTATTTTACTATTATAATATATTCAAATGTTTGACTAGAATATAGTTTTACATTGGTAAGTTATACCATATCATTTTTGCTAAGCTTCTGAACTATAGCTTATGATCTTTATTCAGTATGTGTAGATTGTTTTTTCTGCTGTATAATTTGGATTTATTTCCTGCATCTTATTTCTTTTATGATAACAATGAATCTCTGCAGAATAATCCCTGTTAAAAAGTTCCATGTTTCCTTTTCATGTTTTTCCTTGATCATAATTATGGCTTGACAGCTCATATTTGCTTAACAGAGGTGCTGAGGAGTAATTAAAGAGTGTTCTCCAAGCTCAGTACCTTCTCTCTAAATAGCAAGAACCCAGAAGTGTCTCCCTGAACCTGATTTTTTTCCTTAGATTTCACAGGCACTGCTGTGAAGTATCTTGAGCTAATAGCAAAAGCAGGGGCTTAAAACCAGTTAATTAAACTACAGTGGGGAGAAAAGAAAGTCTAAGAGAAAGGATATCTTCAAGAGTGTTTTTAGCACATAGGTTTTTTATTCTTGTGTTTTTATTGGCACTGACAATACTGATTCAAATGGAAAACTTGTCACTTCTTAAGTGGTCACATGGTTTGAGGAGCTTTATTTACTTTAAAATGTGACAGCTTTGCAAAACCTGTGTGGATTTGTGTGGGGAGCCTTTTCTTATCCAGCAGTACAGGAAGATTGTCCCTTCCCTACTACTGGAAAACTCCCCTCCCATACTGGAGCCCTCTGGGGAGCCATTCTGGGGTGGGTGCCCCATACTCAGTGTTTCAAAACTGGGTGAAAACTTTGGCCTGAGGTACCTTGTAGAAAACCTAGCTCATTTCCTGTCAAACAAAATAAACTTTTCATGAACTTCCTTATCTTGGTGACTTTCAAGTTCTCAAACAGTTTTATTTGTCACTGGTTGCCCTCAGCTTCTTCCCCTGTGGTCTCCTCTACAGTGGATGAAGCATCTCTGGGGTTTTCTTATGGATCCCTTGCTGGAATGATGAGTATGGACAACTTTTTAGCACTCCCCAGTGCTGGAAAAAGCTGGATAATTTGAGAGACTTGTCTAAAAGTCAACCTCAGAACCATGATGTGCTGTGCTGAATCTGTGGTGGTTTGAGCTTGTAAATTAATTTCTGGGTTTGTATTTGAATGATGCCCTCGTGTCTTAGACTCTTCTGAGCTTTGAAAGCATGTGCATGCAGCTGCTGACATTTTGGCTTTTTCTTCATGGGTTTTTTTTTTCATATTTTCTATTTCTTCACTAGTCTTGGAGAAGTCAGTTTATTTAGGAAGCCCTGCCAGGTTCCTTCCTGGCTTCTCTTCCTTCTCTCAGAGGCACAGCGGTGATTTGGTCAGTTGCATCTCCACTCTCTCTGACAACTGGGACTTCTTCGTTTTATCTTATTATTGACACAAGTTATTTAAATGGATTTTTGTATTTTATATAGAGAAGCTTTAAAAAGATCTGTGTGTGAATGTTGGCTTTGAAGTGTTCTGAGATGTGATGCCAGTGGCTTTCCTGATTCTCTTGGGCTTTTTAGAGAAGTCTTCCACCTTCCTTTTTGCCTGAAAAGCCTAAAAGCTTGTGTACTTACTCCAAAATAACTGCATTTTTTTTCCTAGTTAATCAGCTAAATCTGGTAAATACAGGCTATGGTACGAAAATGCTGGAGGAGACAGATGCCCAGTTTAAACCAGAGGATTATAGCAGCTCACTGATAATGTGGTTACTCTAAGAGAGGGTACTGAAGGTTTGGGTACTGAAGGTTTGTGTGATTTATATAGGCTCAAATAACTAAACCAAGTAAAAGTTTTGCTGGGCTTGGCTGCTGAGCTTTGTAGCTGCCAGGGCAGAGATGTGATGTGCTTCTCTTCAAGGGAAAAGGCAGCCAGGTTCCATCTCATTGTTACTTCTGAAATAAGGTTAGCCCTTATGTGGGCGGCATGTGACAAAGTCTCCAGCAATCTGGTTTAAGAACATCAGTGCCTCACTTTTAACCTTTTGCCAGTGGTATATATTCCACTGAATTTACCTGTAACTATTTCTGATTCAGCAGATTTATGGCAGGTGATATTCAGCAGATTTTGTCTCAGGGCTTTTTTTCTGGTGTAAAACAATTCAGACTGCATCTTGTTTGACATAAACTTTTCATCTAAGATGATTCTTTGATTTGTTCTTACAGAAGCAGAAAGACCCTTATGAGTCTATACTTGTGCTGTTGATCCTTTTGTTTTCAGCTTATGCATGGTATCCCATAGACTCTTCCCCAGAGTGCTTTCTACCTGTGTTTAATCATGCTGTAATTCTTCCACCAGACTTCCAGGTCCC